>NW_006299593.1:3676722-3702095 GCF_000327345.1 Myotis davidii | reverse complement strand
AACCCTCCTACGGTTCCTTCAGACCTTTTACACAGCCTTCTCGTAAGGGACCAGCCCCGTGTCTGTTCTGTGGGTTACAGATGTAGGATCTGGAAGATAGCAGCTAACTAAGGAGCAAGAATCTGAGAAGAATTTTAACTGGGGTTCCAAGACTCACAGATGCAAAGCCATGCTGCTACATTGTCATCAAAATGTCAAATTGCTTTTTACTGCAGTTGAGTATATGCGCTCATCGGATGATATATGTCCAGAAGGAGGTTGTTGAATCAAGTATGTCTTGTCGCTTGTGTACAACATAGTATGACCTCTCCAGTCCCTGGTGGGAGGTAAGGGGTGACTGCCAGCTGGTATGTGACAAGAACACAGACCCCCTAGTGAGGGTCAAGGGAGCCCAGTTAGGGCAGAGTCCTCATCAGACAGCAATACAGGATTGAAAGGCGACATGTGGATAGGATGGTAACTCTGGATACAGTTGGAGTCAGTGGGAGAAGGATTCTCTTTGATGAGTGTCATTGAGTGGGAGAGAACAGGTCAGAGAACTATTGTAGAAATCCAAGGAGAGGACAGAAGGGCCAAAAAAGCTGCCGGACAGGCTTAGAATGAGATAGAGAGAACAGAATCAAAAGCAATGGGAAAAGCTGCCGGACTGCGTGCGCACTGGGCCGCGGGCTCTCCCCTCCTCCCCGGGCTCCTTTCGGCAGGCCTTGGCCTGGGCGCGAGCAGGCAGCTCTCTGGGTCACGGGGGAATTTTCTCTGATACAGATCTGGACCCTTGAAAGATACAACTTTGGTATTTGAAAGTATGCCATGAACATAAATAAAGCTCTAAGACCACAGGCCTAGAATGAGATAGAGAGGAAGGAATCAAAAACAATGGGAAAAGTTGTCAATTAAATGCATTCGCGATAGGAATGAAGGAAGAGAGAAAGCTTGCCGATGGAGTGGCTTTTTGAAATGAAGAGGACGTTTAGGGAGCTCTCAAAGCTAATCTCCATTCTTCAAGTAGGAAGTAAAATCACCTGTTGATAAAACTGAGTAACATATGCTACCTTGAACCAGGGACTGTGCTAAGTGGTTTATATATGTAAGCTTGTTTAATCTCTATAACAACTCCATAGAGCGGGGACTATTATTATCCTATCTTAACCAGGGAGGAAACTGAGGCACAGAGAAGTTGCAGAATGGACTCAGGGTGACAGTGCCAGGAAAGGAAGCACTGGTCTCTAACAAGGGGAGAGGCAACTAGGGGAGAGTGGAGTTGGCTTAGTTCAGTCGTGGTTGTTCTGGGAACCCACAAAAGCTGAATAAAAGCATGGTCAGACAGAGACTTCCTCCAGCAAGGAGAGGAATGGAGACCCTGGGGACTGGCAAGTGTGAAACACAGTTCAAGGTCAAGGAGATGAGGAGCTCCAAGGTGGTTTCAAGGGCACTGTTAAACTGCCTGGGAAAGGAGGTAGGTGAGGCTCAGAGGACATGCTGAAAGGGGGTCACAGGCAGGGTGATCCCCTCGCTCCCGGTGGAGGAAAGAAAAGGAGAGCGAGCGTTGTTCTGGATGGAGTTACTGTGCAGACAAGCTGTGGACATCGGTCCTGTTCCAATGGCAGGCAGAGCTCTTGGGTAAAAACAAAAGCCAACAACACAATACAGTGGATTGGAGGGCTTGGATTCAAATTCTGCTGGCAGATCCATGTTCCTTTCAAACACATGTGTGCTCTCAGCCACGTGGGAGGGACAACTGGACTGAAAAGGTAGCAAGAGCGCAGCTATGGAAGGCCCTTGGTCCAGGAGAAAAGGCTGCCAACGCTCTCAGTGAGCAGGGGACAGAATGGCACTCAATGACACTCATCAGGAAAATTCAGGAAGTGCCAGCTTCCTGCATGCGGCTGTGTGGACAGGGCCCCGGGTTTTTTTTTCCGGGCGGGAGTCTGGGTTTTGGGGGGTCGGTTGGGGAAGGGCCCTTTTTGATAGTGAGACCAGAGCTAAACACACCAGCTCCCCTGGGTGAAGAATGCCCGGCAGCTTCCGGTGCCTCTGCAGCTGCGTGGGACTCACCCTGCGCCCTCAGAGCGAGGCATTATTTTCTCTCTCTTGTCAGATACCGACGCCCACGCAGGAAAAAGGAAGCACCTTTTGTCAGATGCTGCGGCCACTTCCTCTTCAGAAGTCTCCAGCCAATCTCGCGCTTTGCAGAATGAGGGGGCCGAGGCCAGCTGCCGGACTGCGTGCGCGCTGGGCCGCGGGCTCCCCCCTCCTCCCCGGGCTCCTTTCGGCAGGCCTTGGCCTGGGCGCGAGCAGGCAGCTCTCTGGGTCACGGGGGAATTTTCTCTGATACAGATCTGGACCCTTGAGCAGGACCTGGCTGGGGCCCCAGCCGCCTCTCCACCCCCTCGGGGGTTCCTCTCTGCCTCCACCCACGCTCTGCACACTGCTTCATGTCCCTCAGTCAGTCTGCCTGTCTGCTCCTCTCCATAGCTCGGTCCAGGAGCGTGATGACCGGCGAGCAGATGGCCGCCTTCCACCCGTCGTCCACCCCCAACCCCCTGGAGAGGCCCATCAAAATGGGCTGGCTGAAGAAGCAGCGGTCCATCGTGAAAAACTGGCAGCAGAGGTACTTCGTGCTGAGGGCGCAGCAGCTCTACTACTACAAGGATGAAGAGGACACGAAGCCACAGGTACTGCCAGGCTGTCTGTCCCCATTACCAGGGCCCTGTCCCCAGGCCTGCAGGAGGCGGGCATGGAGCCCCCTTAAATCTCTATAAACTCCCAGGGGCCTTCGTACTGGGACTAGGCACACATTGATTTGAGAGGAGGTTGCTTGTTCCTTTTCACCATTTTCTAGATAAGAGACCTGAGTTGCAAAGATGACAGGGTGACCCTCCTCCAGGAAACCCCAGGTGAACGCCATGGACCTTCCCAAGGGCCGCTCTAAGTCAAGGCTGGCAACATGGTCTTGATGGTAATGCTGAGTATGGGGCTCAGAGGGAGTGGATTTGGGGGTCAGGAAAATGGATTTGGGGGCTTTCATTTATTTGTTTGTTCAATCGATATTTATTGAGCATCTATTATGTGCCAAACAGTGTTCTGGGTACTTGGAATAAACCGGTGAGTAAAATAGATAAAAATCTCTGCCAGGTAGAACTTACAAGATGAAGGGAAAGGCAGAGAATAAACATAATAAATAACAAAATGTATGCAGTTTGTTAGAAAAATCACTAGTTCTATGAGGAAAAAATAAAATGAGTTAAGGGAGGAGGTCAAGCGTTTGAGGGAGGTGTTACAATTTTAAAAAGGATGGTCAGAATGATCTGTGAAGAGAGTGACATTTGAGCAAGGACTAGGGAGGAGAGACAAGTAGTCAGGCACATCTCTGGCGGAAGAGCACTTTCGGCAGAGAGGCTAGCCCGTGCAAAGGCCCTGAGGCGGAGCCCGTGTGAGGAATAGCAAGGAGGGCAGTGTGGGATCAGCAGAACTAAGGACTAGGAGAATCAGAGGGGATGAGGTCAGAGAGGCTGCAGAGGGGGAAGGATTGGGACACGCACTGCAAAAGCTATTGTATGCCATAATAAGGGCTGGAGTGTTTACACCGAGGGTGATGGGAGAAAGGGACATTCTTTGACTTATGTTGTAAAAAGGTGGCTGTTGATGCAATGTCCAAAAATAGATTCAGGGACAGGAAGGAGGCACAAGGTGAGAGGTTATAATGTTTAGAATCTCAGTGGGAATTGTGAGCTGGAGGGAAATGGGTCAGATGCCTGATATACTTTGAAAGCATAGCAAACAGGATTTCCCAATGGAGCTAGAGGGCTTTGATCCTAAATCTTGGGCCTAGATCTTTTCTCCCTGCATCACTGATTCCTCATGGCCATCATGCTGCATAAGAGTGAAAGGGGTGATTTAGCAATTACCCTGGGACCCCAGGTCTAAACTCTGTCTCAGGGCAAACAGGACAACTGGTCACCCTATCTAGATCTCAAGTCTCTGGAAGTGGAAGACAGACTTTAGAACAGTAGTTCCCAACGTGGGGCACATGCCCACAGGGGGCAAGTTGATTTTTAAGGGGACAATTTGAGAATGAGTTATTAACAGTGAATTTTTTGCATTTCTTAAGGTTCTAGGGGCTTCATATACAGCATATAAATATATATTGTGACATTTATGCATTTCAGTTCTCTGTTTTGAAATGTTATTTGCTATTTTTTATATCACTTCATATTATTATTTTTTTTAACAATTTCTTAGTGATTTCTTCCTCAGTACTTCAACTGTCCTTTCGTTCTTTTATTTTTCTCTTTCATGGATGCCGTGGTCTTTGGAAGCTTGTTCAGACCAAGTTAATGGCCTTTTAGGCTTCCTCCACGTGAATAGGAGTTCACTTTTTTAATAATAGGAATTATATGTCACAGGGAGGGGGGCAGGCATCAGGATTTTAGAGATGCTTAGGTGGGGCATGGCTAAAAAAAGGTTGGGAACCACTGTTCTAGAATCTTCCGGAACCAGAAAGAAAGCCCCAGGAAGGGTGAAGATATTGGGGGATTCTTGGCAGGGTATGTGAAGAAATGAGACGGTCATTTTGGTAATGAGAGTTCTCTTTAAGGACAGAGTTAAGGATCGATGATGCATCAGCAGCCCCTGGCTAACAAGGGCCTCAGTGAGGGCTGTGATGTCTGTCACTGCAGAGGCCACAAAAGGGCCAGAAACTCCACCCCTGCCCACCCTCCCTCCAGACCCGGTTCTTGCTCAGCGTCCTGTGCGTGGTGACCAGATTTCCTTCACTTTATGAACAACCCAGTTCCATCAGATCCAAGTAATTACGGGCTCAGAGGGTGGTAACTGGTGCATTGATAGCTGATGCCGGAAGTCTTCCCATCAGCAGAGAGCGAGGGAGATGGCAACAATGTGTGGGCTTTCCAGAAGGAGCGGAAAGGACAGCTCAGTGGGGTCTGCTTCCGGGAGGTGTGGAGGGTGACAGGTGTGCTTTCTCCAAGCCTGTGTTCGTTTCCTGCCTCTACTACCATCTGACCATGTACTTATTTATTATTTCTGGACACCCCCCTTTTTTGGTAAAATTAGACAATCATACCTGGCCTGTATTTGTCATAGGATCAAATGATATGTAACATGTGTAAGAATATTCTGTTTTGAAAAAGCATAAACGATGTCAAAGGGTGAAATAAATTAGTGACGGTCCTAGCTTCTCTCCCTTAAGTCTGGAAAGTCCTCTCAGGATTACATTGTCTGGGAAAATTAGATAAATCTGCTTCCAGGATGACAAGTAGGGTTTATTTTGTAGGAAATCTCTTAATATATTTGGTCAATAGGTAGAGAGCAATATATCAAATGAGAAAAATTACACGACCCCTAAATTAATGGCTGAAAAAAGCATTGGGTAAAATTAAATAGTCATTTCAGATATAAAACGTTTATTTTAAAAAAAGTTTTTAGGAATACAGTGAATTTCTTAGAAAGAATATTTTACTTTATTTGAATATGTATATTTTGATTACAAAAGCTATATGTGTACATAATGGGAAATTTGTAAGATGTGGGAAAGCATAAGGTAGGAAATAAAAATGATCCCATTAGGTAAAATAACTACCCAAATCATATATATGTATACATTTAGAAACTTGTCTATTCTAAATGCAAAGTTAACATAATAATATTCTTTAGTTAAAAATTTAACAATATATTGTGAGTATTGTCCATTATATAAATATTCTTCTACAATGTAATTTTTATTGGTGGTAAAATAATCTATTGTATAGACATTTTATAATCCATTGGGCTGATGTTTCTATATTATTATTACAAACAAGAATTAAAAGGATATTCTTGTAGACTTTTCATATATCCATAATTACTTCATTAAGATAAAGAAAAATCTATTCAGAATAGAGTACTTTTATTATGCTACCATTTAACATTGTTTGGGGATTCACAGGCATTGCAGATACCTAAAATGAAATGAAAGTTACAGACATGAGCTAAGTTCTTTGGAAAAAGTAATGACATAGTTCCACACTATGTTTTACACCATTCATGCTTTTGGATGGATTAAAGACTTAAATGTAAAAAAAAAGTAGCTAATAAAAATCCTAGAAGAAAATGTAGTTATCCTCAAAATCTTTGGGAGGCAGGTGTTTCATAAGCATAGCAACAGAGACAGCACCAGGGAAAGCAAATTTAATTGCATAAATTAAAATGTCCATATCTTACATAAAAACCAACATAATAAAACGAAAAGTCAAATAATAAGCAGGAAAAATTGTTTATGTACATATAACAAACAAATACTTTTAATATTTAAAGTATTCTTTAAAGACTATAAGAAACAGCTCAATAGAAAAATGAGCAAATGACACAAGTGGATAATTTCTCCAAAAAATGCACATAAAAAGTTCAATCTCATTAATAATTAAAAAACATACAATGTAAACCAATGAGATAATACTGCTCCCTTGTCCAATTGGCAAAGATTTGTTTTTTAATCAAATTTCCAGAGATTTTTTTAGACATTTTAGTGTTGTAGGGAATAGGAATTCTCATGCACAGCTGGTGGAAATGACAATCCATACCACCTTTCTGGAGAGGAATATGCCTTGTAAAAATGCAAACCGGTCCCTTGGGCCCCTGATTTCCCTCCATGTTCCAATTAGTGTCCACGTCATCTCAGTGACTCTGAGGGAGGTTTCTTTTTTTCTTTTTAAAATATATTTATTTATTTCAGAGAGGGAGGGAGAGATAGAAACATCAATGATAGAGAATCGTCAATTGGCTGCATGTGCCCCAACTGGGAATCGAACCATGACCTCCTGGTTTAGTGTTCAACCATTGAGCCATGCCAGCTGGGTTCTATTGATATTCTTTTATTTCTATAATTCTGTTTGTGGGGTGTGTGTGTGTGTGTGTGTGTTAATGATTTCAGACCCTACGCCTTGGGAAGGAGCCCAGGAGATAAGATGTAAACTTTAAAAGCTCACACTGGGTGAATGTAATACAAAGCCAGGCTCAGGAACTCCATTCTCACATTAGTAGGATACTTTTTTAAACATCTTAAATTTTGCAAAGTATTCTCACACTTGGTGTCTTTGATCCACACCCAAAACCTTTGAGATATGCAGAGCTCAAAATACTAGTCCCATTTTGCAGACAAGGGGACAGAGACTCGAGTTGCAACTCTTTGCCCAGGTTCACAGAACCCCATGTGGGACTGGAATCTGTAGCCATGCCCGCTCCCTTCTGGTGTATCTGTCTGGAATGGACAGAAAGACAGAGGGACGGCTATCCAATTCTCTTGATCAATCCAGTCTGCACCCTTGCTTCTGCACAGGTGTAAACGTCCCTGGACCGTTCTCCTTCCTCTGCCACCTGTCCATTACCCTTCCTCCTCATGCCCACATGTACAGGGGGCCTGAGGAGGAGAAATGGTCCAGCTCCTTCCATCCCAGACTCCCAGCTCACTGGTCCCATGCTCCATTTCAAATACAATAAGACCTTTTGAACATTTCTTTTAGGCGGCTCTTTATATCTTTTCTCTTTGATATTTTCTTAAAGGAGAAATTCACTAAGGAATCAACTCTGGGTTACCCAATCATCAGAAGGGAGAGGGACCTGTTTGGCTCAGTGGATGGAGCGTTGGCCTGAGGCCTGAAGGGTCCTGGGTTCGATTCCAGTCAAGGACATGTACCTTGGTTGCGGGCACATCCCCAGTGGGGGGTGTGCAGGAGGCAGCTGATCCATGTTCTTCTCTCATCGATGTTTCTGACTATCCTTCTCCCTTCCTCTATGTAAAAAATCAATAAAATATATTTTAAAAAAAGAGAAGAGAGGGGGAAGGTAGCATCAGTTCCAAAATTCAGCCACAAGAAACTGAGCAGGTTATACTAATAGTCAGAGGGGGCTCTTCATTTAATTGAAGATTGGCAATGAAGTATCTAAATTCCCCCAGGAACAGGCCCAGTCCTATTGGTTAAAAGCAAAAACAACTATTCTGAAGCAGAAGTGAATTCCTCACATCTATCTGAACCCCTGTTGATTTACAACCATAAGTTAATTTGCTTCAACTAATTTAGTTCCTGTTCCCTGTTCAATTCCTCTGTGCCTTTTAACTAATGTTTGCTCTTTTGTGCTTTTTGTGCCACCAAATCAAAGTAAAATTTATCTGTCTTTCTTTAAAAAACAGAAACAAAAAACCAAACCCTTTGACCCTGCATTTATAATTTTAGGAATTTAACCTAAGTGGACAATTAACATTGATGTAGACAATTAAATTTACCTGTACAGGTTTTCACCAGGGTGTTGTTTATAACAGTGATGTGAAAACAATGGTAGGGGCTAAATTATATCAGGGAAGATATAGATATAGATATAGATATAGATATAGATATAGATATAGATATAGATATAGATATAGGTACAGATATGGATATAGATATAGATATAGATATAGGTACAGATATGGATATAGATATAGATATATGTGTTATATACAATAGAATACATTTCAGCCTTTGATGCCTTAAATTAATACTTGTTGAAATTGGAAGACGTCCATAATATAATTGTTTTTGGAAAAGAAAGCCTTTTATAACAAAGAATTATGTGTATACTAATCCCATTCTTGGGTGGGGGGGGGGAAATCATGAATGTGTATTTATGGAAAAAGGCCTGGAGAGAAACACCGAAGTGTTAACTGTGGTTATCTCTGAGTACTGGAGTTACCTATAATTTTAATTTTCCTTTTTTTTTGGTCTACTTTCTGATTTTTCTATGACAAAAATATAAATTCATTGTCAATTTAAAAAGAACACATGCACATTGACCCCTAAAAACCTCAAAAAGAGAAGCTACCCCCCAAATCTAAGAGCAATCAAATGAAAGGGCCCTCAAATGTACTGATGATAATGCATGTAATTGGTGCCACCTTTCTACAAAACAATGTGACCATATCTCCAAGAGCCAAAAAAATATCACATCTAATCATTTTGGTTTTAAGAACCTGTCCAAAAGCAAAAATATATGCAGTGCTACTTATAGTGAGAAACATTGGACCTAATGTCCAACCACGGAGAATGATTAAATAACTTATAAAATGTGAAAGATGGACTCTTGTGTGTTTGCTTTTGAAAACCTCTAGGCTCGATTGGAGGCAGTCTGTGCATTTTTTCCCTCTGAGGTCTCAGAAAGGTCTAATTCTCACACCAATTTTTTTTAAAGCATTTCATGTGTATACATAAATTATTGATTTCAGAGAGGAAGTGAGAGGGAGAGAGAGATAGAAACATCAATGATGAGAAAGAATCATTGTTTGGCTGCCTCCTGCACACCCCACACTAGGATTGAGCCTGCAGCCCAGGCATGTTCCCTGATCGGAAATCAAACCATGACCTCTTGGTTCAGTGGTCGATGCTCAACCACTGAACCATGCCTGATGGGCTCACACTAATTGCTGTGGTGTAAATACTCCTACCATGGTTGATTCAAACTACTAACATGACATCACTGAACACAGAGTTGAGAAGAAGAGATATTATATAGAATTTCTACCACATAAATAGATTAAATGTGAATAACCATATGGACAAAAATCACGGTTAAATATAATAAATAATTAGGAAGTGGTGAATTCTTAGTACTATTACCTTTATTTTTAATATAAAATATTGCTTTGTAAGTTTATATAACAACTTTTAATAATGCCATGTTTAACAGTTGGTTCACAGAGTTCCTGAAAATGTAATAGTTCTAAGCCAATATAACCGGGTTCTGGTATACCATTGACAAACCTTTCTCCCCAGGATCATTGCTGTAGGATTTGTGGCCTCCAGCATAAACCTCTCCCTCCTTCCATCTTTGTACAGGGTTTACCCCAATCTACTTGTCAAATAGGCAAAAGTGGCTATGGGCAATTTAAACTCTTTCTTTTCTGAGACAATACTTCCTTCCCTTCACTGTTCCCACCCCACCCCCATCCCTAATAATGTCTTTTTCTGTATTTTCTACTCTTCCTCTCTCTTGTTCAAGGTTGTCGTGCTCAATATGAGGAAATGGCTTGCAATTTGTCATTAATGCCTTGGTGTGATTTAGTTTAACCTAATTTGTAATTCTGGAATCCCACTGACCAGGGTTTAAGTTATAGCTTTCCTATTAACTAGCTTTGTGATCTTGAATCAGCTAACTAACTTCTGGGAGCCTTACTTCCTTATCTCTCCAATGAGAAAAATGTCAGTTATCCCTCATAGAGCTCTTCTGAAGATTATATGTGATAATATATTCAGGCCATTTAGCATAGAGCCTATCACCTAGTAATTGCTCAATAAATGGTATTTTATTTTACTATTTTTGGGTGAAATGATTTGGGTTATCAAATAATAGTTTAGAGAGGCACTTGGGAGAGGCAGGTACCTCTTTCCCCCCTTCCTATCTGGCAATGCTCCTTTCTGTCTGAAAATGGTGCCATAGGTCATGCAAATGCCTCAACAACACAACCTCAGGGTCATTTTTTTTTTTTTATGAGACCGTTCGTATTTAAAGATGGCGAAGACCATGTAGATGGAGGTTATTTTTAAGTAATGAACTTAGAGAAATGTAAAAGAAAATGCAGACTTCCTTTTTATAGACAATTTTTTTTTAGTTTTTTTCTCCTGCCCTCTTCGTCTCCTCCTCCTTCTCCCCCTCCTTCATTTTCCTTTTCTTTTTCTCCTTTTCTCCTACTCTTCCTCCATTTCTTCTTCTTTTTCTTCTACTTTCTCATTCTTAGACATTTTTATTTCTAGGCACTCTAATAAACATTTATTCTTTCGGGGTCCTGATCTGATCTGAGAATTCCTTAAGACTCTTGCCTTCATAGCTTCTTTGTTGCTTGTCCTCGTCAACCACACTTTGTTGTAGAATAAAGACACACATGTCTATTCAGCTCAGAATCAGACGTGCTACCTCCAACAGCCAGTGAGATGTAACTTATGAGTAACTAATGTAGTACATAATCACTATGTCTCTTCGTGCAGTCGCTTAGACTTTCAAAGCATCAGTTTCCTCATCTGTAAAGTAGAAGTGGCATATCTTGCCATGCTCTTGATATGGAGCTTTGTGGGGATCTGATGAGCTAGGCTTGTGACCATGTACTGTGAATGGTAAAGCCTCAAGCATACTAGTACCCATGGTGGGAATGACTTATTTGTCTAATAGCATCTTCATGTACAAGGGGTTTTGAACTCACTCCTGAGATGAATTACTATTCTGCTACTTACTAGCTCTGTGACGTTGGGCAAATTACAGAATCTTTCTGATCCCCAGTTTTCTGCCTTGTAAATGGGCATAATGACATCCTGCTTGGAGGATTGCTAGAAGAACTAAATGAATAATATATTCAAGCTGCTTAGCAAGGGGGAAAACTCCATCCCTTTGAATGACTACCTGTGGTTCAGCCCTTAATGACCCCTTTTGCAGCCCAGCAGGTAGCATGGTCCACCCAGCCTTCACAAAGACCTGATATCTGGTTTGGCCAGGAAGTCAGGTCCTTGGAAAAGTGGGAAGAAGCAAGCATTGGTGAAGATGCCCCCTCAGCTCATTCTCCTGTCAGGACCTTATCCTTTTCTCTCCAGACACCTAGCTTGCTCTCCGATAGCTACCACTTTATTTGATTAAGGCCTGAATAGCAGAGGGGCCTAGCTTTCCATGTTCTTCTTCATCCCATCACTACCTGTCTTCCAACTTAATGTTAGCTAATAGGTGATACAATTGTTGCCCATCATAAAGGCCTGACTTTTGATCTTTCAGGGTTGTATGTATCTGCCCGGAAGTACAATCAAGGAGATTGCCACAAACCCAGAAGAAGCGGGGAAGTTTGTCTTTGAAGTCATTCCAGGTAAGTGACAAACAGTGGGCCAGGGGTATATTACAGTCTTATTTTCTTCTGGATCTTATAAGTCAAAGATATATTCAGTGAGTCTGTCAACCAACCAACCTAATAAGAATGCATAGTAGGCCCTAGCCAGTTCACTCAGTGGTTAGAGCATCAGCCTGCAGACTGAAGGGTTGAGGGTTCAATTCCTGTCAAGGGCACATACCTTGGTTGCAGGCTCAGTCCCTGGCCCTGGTTGGGGTGCATGTGGGAAGCAACCAGTCGATGTGTCTTTTTCACATTGATGATTCTCTCTCTTCTCCCCTTCCCTTCCATTCTCTTTAAAAAAAAATCAATGGAAAAATATCCTCGGGTGAGGATTAACAAACAAACAAAAGAAGAATGCATAGTAGTTCCGTATATAGTCAATGAACCATACTAGCTCATTAACTAGCAAGCAAACTCAGTGGGTGCGCATTCGGTTCAACTCTGTCTGCATTCCCTGAACATGGACTTGGAGCCAGGTGTTCCACTCGGCACTGGGACACTGATCTGGAAATACATCATCCCTGCTCACTAAAGGAAGTTCAGTCTAGAAGGGGAGTGGGACATTAAAATTAAACTCTAAACTGAACCATGTGAAATTGCCGTTTTGGTAGGTGGAATGTAGTTGACAGTCAACCGTCTCTCCTGTGGCTCAATGTGACCTAACAAGGAATGACAGCTCTGACTTGCTGAGCACTTAGCTCGTGTCAGGTGCTGCAATTCACCTATTGAACATGTTAGCAGCACACGGGAGGGTGCTTTTCCCACTCAAGAGTCACTTTACCTTCCTGGAATGCATGTGGGACAAGGGGAGCTTGTCTTGCTTTGTCTCATGGGGAGTTTGTATTTGTGTGAATCCATCACACTTAGGCACCTTCTCCCTGTCTCTTGCTCCTTTGCCAGCCCGGCCCCACCAGGAACTCCAGGTCTGCTGCTTAGGCTATGCAGCCAGGCAGCTGCACCGCGCTGACACAACAGGGCAGGCCACACATCCCCTGAGCACCCTTCCCCTTAGCTCCCTCCCCCAACACTCACACGAGGCAGCTACATGCATAAGAAACCTGATGGAAAAGGCAGTGTAGCAGAGAGGTTAGATGTGCCCAATCTGGAACCATCCTGCCCGGGCCCAAAACCTTTTCCTGCCATTGACTATTTGTGTAACTGTGATCAAGTTCTTTCATTTCTCCCTGTCTCTGTTTCTTAATCTGTACAACGGGGCCAATGATGATAATAGTGAGGGTTAAATAAAGAAATATATACGAAACACTTGGTACAGTGTCTGGTATACAGTTAATGCCATGTAAGTGTTTATATTTGGGGAAGAGCTAGAGGAAATTATAATGTAGAAGCGAATCCTAAAACTGGCTATGACTATTCATATAAAACAAAGACATATATATTTTTTTAAATTCCGCGCTTCCCAGGGAACCTCCTCATGGGTCCTCTCTTGCTTTTTTCTCTGAAGTTCTATCCATCTCTCTTCCTCCTTAGAGAAAGAGTTTAGTTTTTTAGCCTCTCCTCTCTGGGGAAACCCACCTCTTTCCCAGGATTCATTCCCCAGCACCATTCATGGGTTGCCACCATCCATTATCATACGTGTTTCAAAGCCTGAATTTTCAATCTTGGGTAGCTGTACCGAAAACTCCAACTGCAAACTCACCATGGTCTTTGCACCAAAGTCCAGTACCCTCAGAGATTGCTGTGCCGGGGTAAAATAAAGATTTATTCTCTCATTTTCACTCACACGTGCAGGCTGCTGGGGAAATTCTTAGATCACACACACACACACACACACACACACACACACACACACACGGTCTCCTAAAGAAAAAACAATTCTAAAGCATGGTAAGGTAGGGAACAATTTTCCTAAAGGTGCCATTATTTCCAAGTCTCCTCCTAGATACAACCCTTTACGTTATGATGCAGAGAATTTTCAGTCCCTCTTTTTGTCATTCTCCTGTGCAAGATGATTCTCAGGGGCCATTGCTTTATAAGAAATGACCCTGCTAATCAGGGCCAGGATTTCTTGTAGTTATGTTTTTGTTTATTTGGGACAGGCGAAAATTTAGGGCAAATTTCCTTCTCCCTTCTTACCTCCCGCAGAAAAATATCTGGTCTCCTACCCAAAGGGAGTCCCCAGGAATAAGGGGGTTATTTCTTCCAGTGCATATGTTGCCTTTGATTCTCATACTGCCTTATTAGATGTCATTCACTTATTCAACAAATGTATTGAGCATCTGCTATGAGCCTGGCACTATTATAGGAACTGGGAATCCAGCAAAGAACAAAATAGCCTGCATATAGCCATAGATGGGAGGAGACTGACAAGAGAAACAAATAAATGAGTAAATTGTATAGTTTTTATGCTAGGATAGTACTCTGAAAAAAATGAAGCAAAGAAAGACAAAGTGCTGGTTGAGATGGGGATGGCAGTGGTTGATTTGTCATTTTAAATAGAGCAGGAAGAGTGGCATCATTGAGAAGGTGACCTTTGAGGAGCGATCTGAAGGACCTTAAGGAGTGAGCCAAGTGCCCATCTGGAGGAAGAGCATTCCAGGAAGGGGAACAGTCAATGCAAAGTCTCTGAGCCTATTCACATGTTCAGGAAACATCAAAGAGACCAATGTGGTTACAGTGGAATGATGACAGGAAACAAGAGTAGGAGATTCAGTCAGAGGTGAACACAGTTTTTACTGGTACTTGCAGGCAACTGTAAAAAGTTTAGTTTTTATGCTATAACGATGGGAAGCCATTGGGAAGTTTTGAACAAAGAAATGACATGATCTGACTTATGTTTTTCCACTCTTTTGAGTTGAGAATAAAGAGACAAGGACAGAGCAGAGAGACCAGTGAAGAGGCTATTGCAAGCGTGCAAGTGAGAAATGAGAACAGTGAGGGGTGAGAAATAATCATTTCTGGATACATTTTGAAGGTAGACAGGACTTCATTTGCTGATAGATTGGGAAAGGGAAGCCAAGGTTGACTGCAAGGTTTTTGCCTCAACAATTGGAAGGATGTATTTGCTGAGATTTGTGCAGCTAGCAAATTTTGGGGGGAAGAGCAGGCTTTAGTTTTGGACATCTGTAATAATAAAAGCATAATATGTTAATTAGACCAGACGTCCTTCCAGATGTCCTTCTGTTCTTCTGAACGAAGCCGGGGCTGTGAGGGAAGCCCGGGTCCTAGGTGCCAGAGGGAAGCTGGTACCAGCAGCCAGAGGGAAGGAAGGCCTATTCTTGCATGATTTTCATGCATCGGGCCTCTAGGATTAAATAGTTGCCTAGATATTAATGATAAGGAAACTGATGTTCAGGATAATTTAGCTGCTGCTGTGAGAGAGGTAAGGATAGGATGTTAAGGGATTTAGAATTTGGACTCCCCACTTACTTTGAAGTGGGAAGAAATGATTATTAAGAAATATCCCTAGAGAGGATGACATTTGAGTTAGGTTTTTAAAAATGGGTAAGAGTTGCTCAGGCAGGGAAGAAAAGAAGGGAGGCTTCTTTCTGATAAGGGAAATAGCCCAATATACGACATGTTGAACAAACTGTTTAAGTCAGAGAAAGCATGTCCCTGAGGGCAGAGTTGCTATTCATGGGCTTTGTATTAATGTTAGGCAGTTTCTCCCAAAGAGAGCTCATCCTAGCACTTCAATGTGCATTTTTTTATGGGGCAACAAAAGATACTCAAAATCCTTTTGGACCTGGTTTCTTGAACCTTAATATCACTGTGCTTCGCCTTCTCTACCCTATGGGATGGCCGGGTTTTGAATCTATGTTGACATTGGGTTATCAGATCAAGCCTTGGCCACTCTGCAACATCTCGAGAGCTGGATGTTTCTCCATGGGGTTGCCATGGTCAAACGGAAGGATCTCTCAGGAATCAGGGTAAACTGAAAGGCAGTTCTTAACAACAGAATGGATTGGGGTATGGACATGGTGGGGAAGGACACCAGATAAATTTTGGCCAAAATTGGGAGCAATATGGCCTAGTGGAAACTCTTCTTAAAAGAAAGGAGACCAGTAGCCCTGCCCTGAGTTTGGCAGTAACTTACTGGGTACCAATGAGCAGGTGCCTGTGAATTTCTGGGCTTCAGTTACATTATCTGTGGAGTGGAAATGATACTAGAGCAAAGGGAAATTGTGATTTCTATGGAATGTTTCAGTTCTGCCTTGAGAACTTTTTACTTCCCATTCTACTTTTGGAAACACCCGGATCTCAGGATGTTCCTGAATAGCCAGGTCTTCCGTGTACTGACACTTCTGGTTAGAACAGCGGATGACCCAATGGTAACATAGATTCAGGATTAGGTCCTCACAAAGGATGAAAGAAGGTGTGGCTGGGTGACATTAAGATGGGTTCAAGAGACCAGAACCAGTGGGAATTGAAAGTCTTTTGCTTTCCTGAAAGAAAGTGCTTGTTTAGAGAACTAGAGTGTCCACAAATATGGTGCTAAAACAGGCTCTCTTTGAGGGAAATGCCCTGACATTGAGAGAAGATTGGGTTGATGGCTGCAAAGGCCTTTGAAATTTAATAGAATCTGATCATTGAAAAGGGTTGCTATTATTTTCTTGTCCTTCCCAAGACCCATGTTTGATGCTCTCCTTTTTTTCTCCTCCTTCTCTCTCCCTATTGTTCTCTATTATATTTTCTCTCATTTTCTCTCTTGGTCTCCTCCCGTACTCTCTCCAGCCCCTGTCATTTTGTCCACCATTTTGTCCATTTGAGAACACCAGTTCAGGAAATACTACATATATCCTTTTACAATCTTGTGTTTAAAGTAAAAGATGGTAAATAAAATCCTAGCAAACTTCATTTGTCAATTAAATGTGAATCGAGAACCTAACATTTGCAATGTCTTGTACAGGCAGGAGAGCAGTAATCTGAGCAGGAAGCACTGATTTCATGAGAAAGACACACATACGTTTATTGTCCCTCCCTCCTGAGTTGCTGTTCCCTTCCCCACCCCCACAACTGAATTCAAGGGTAGCTTAGGAAACTATGATTGGTATGATGAACTGAACAAAGTCTTCAAACTTGTATGGGGTGATCCTGTCTCCTCTAATACGGAACCTGCCCTGTGAATTTCCTCTTCCTTTTTGGTAGCAAATGGCTTCTGTCCTCCACAGGAGCGGCTGTCAGCCCAAGTCACCCTCCCTGACTGCAAACCACTGTGGTCAGTGCTTGTCTAGAGAACTAGAGCGTCAGCAAAAACAATAAGGTGCACAGATATCCAGTGCCCCTGAGGATAAGTAGATAATGCTTTGGTGTTGTTTGAAGGATTGTTTAATTGAACCATGGAAGCAATTCAGGTTCACTTCTCTTTGCTTCCTCCTGCTCCAGCCCCTTTCCACTCTAAGACCTTCATTAGTGTTGCTTCTTCCTCTAGCCTCATGGGACCAGAGTCGCACGGGACAGGACTCCTATGTCCTCATGGCCAGCTCCCAGGCGGAGATGGAGGAGTGGGTTAAATTCCTTAAGAGAGTCGCTGGCACACCCTCTGGAGGTAAGCACCCGGCAGGCTTTTGTGGTCAGGTGTCTGTAACATCTCTGGGATAGGGGGGAAGTAGCTCTAGATTTGATCTTTCCCTGAAGAGTGTCCAAAGGCCAGAGGACAACTCTGAGGCCATGCTGATTGTCCAGCCTCTAGCTTCCTGCCCCAGGTGATCTCAGCTGATGTCTGGAGTCCACCTGTGAACCTAGGGTCTGGGGCAGGGAGCCAGTTCTGGGGCCTGTGACCTGCCATGTGGGGGCTACAAGAAAAAAAGTAATTTGGATGGGACAGCCGAACTCAGGAGTGCCTGCCTCAGTCATCCTGAACAGCGGCAACCTATTACAAAAAAAGAATAACATGGTTTCATTAAACATTTCCCAGTTCCTAAACACAATAATTTGATGGTGCTAATCAGGCTGAGATGAAGCTTTTATATACTAAAGCTCTATTATATGCTATCCAGCCTGCATAAATGTAGCTTCAACCTTCCTTATTGCCCTGGATTGTGAAATGGTTGACATTTTTTGTTTTTCCCAGCCCAGCACGTCAGGCTGTCTGCATTGACAAGGGTTGTGGATGTCGCCTAATCGTATACCTGCTCTGAGTCAAAATATTGCCTGTGTGCTGTAGCCAACATCTGTGTCCCTTGTGCTCGGCTCGGCCCTGCCACTGCACACTTCTTTACTGTGTCATTATCCACATGGGGATTTCTCCCTCCCCCCTCCCCAAGGCCAACATCCTAAGAAAGTCAAGCATAAGTCCTGTAGGCTGGGGAAAGTCCAAGGGAGGAGTACAGCACTATTTATTTATTCAAGGAACAGGGTTTGGCTTTGCTGTGGCATTTCAGATGCTCTTCTAGCCTCTCACTGAACCCAAATGATAGATCTCAGAATGAGAAGGCATTTGAAGATAGCAGAGTTCAGTCTGAGGTCCCGGGGCAAGTCAGACATTTGTTCTTCCTGTTTGTAAGTCAGGAAACTTCAGTCCTGAGGAAGTAAATAATTTGCCCAAGGGATCCAGCCATGGAGCAGCAGGGCCAGGGCTCCTGCCTCTGTAGGTAGCTCACTTCCACTTGTAAAGATCCCCTGGTGCTGTTAGCTGGGCAGGGCACGCACCCTCAACCACTGAGAAGTCTGAGCATGCTGCTGCTGCCTCATTTGTGAAATGTTCTATGGATTTTTCCCACCCAGAACCTGCCCACTGCTCATGACCTTCACTGGACCATCCTGTGAGGTGTTACACTGTTTTGTCTGAATTACAGTCGTCTTCAACAGAACAGCCAGAACGAACTGTTAAACCTGTTTGTCAGTGGAGATCCTCCTCCACTCAACACTGTCCCGTAGCTTCACTTCTGCCTCGAGGAAAAGTCAAAGGCTTATAATGAATCACAGTGCACAGTCTGCCCCATCCATTACCTTTTACCTTGTCTTCCAGGGCCTCCTCCTGTGCTTATTCCACTCCAAACTCACCAGCCTCCTTGATCTTCTCCAAACACCATGGCAATGTTTCTGAATCAGGGTCCTTGCACTGGCTGTCTGTAATTCTCTTCCCCCAGGTAGCTGTATGGTTTGGTCTCTTGCTTTGTTCCTGTCTTTGCTCAAACATCACCTCAGTAAGCCTGCCCTTGACCATCTCATTTAATATTGAACCCCTTCCCCACCCTTCTCCCAACCCTCCCTATCCGCCCTTCCTGCTTCATTTTTCTCGTTTCCTACCTTCTTCTAACATGCTAAATAGTCTACCCATTTGTTTTGAGTTGGTCTCCCCTCACTAGAATGAAGGCTTCAATCTGCTTTGCAGGAATTTCCCCCTCTATTTGGGGGAGTGCTGTATCCCAGAATCTACATAGTGCCTGACAGAGTAGGTGCTCAATAAATGTTTATTAAAGGAATAGGCCCAGGAATGGTCCCCTTTATCCAAGCAGCACTGTGTTCTACTCCCCTAGGCTGTCTACTTTGATAAATGACTACCAGCTTATCTGCAAAATTATTAGGTAAATGGCCTGCTCCCTCTAGATCAGTGGTTCTCAACCTTCTGGCCCTTTAAGTACAGTTCCTCATGTTGTGACCCAACCATAAAATTATTTTCGTTGCTACTTCATAACTGTAATGTTGCTACTGTTATGAATCGTCATGTAAATATCTGATATGCAGGATGGTCTTAGGCGACTCCTGTGAAAGGGTCGTTCGACCGCCAAAGGGGTCGCGACCCACAGGTTGAGAACCGCTGCTCTAGAATGATCTTCCTTCAAGCACATTAATGGTGAGCTTTAGTGAAGTTCTTTAGGGTTCATAGACCCCTTAAAGAATTCAATTAAAGCTTTGGATACTCTCTTCAAAGATATGTCCAGACAAAATAATTTCGAGTTCAACTGCAGGGTATTTTCAGACCCCAATAGTCATCTACACCCCCCAGGTAATGAATCCCAACTTTTCGAAGTCACTCTAGTGACAGTTCTGCAAAGCTAAGGCCTCTTCCTGGCCCCCTTTCTCCCTTTATGGGGAAGTTGGCCTACGTGGTTTCCACAGCATACCCAGCTTCTTCCCCGTGGCTCCTGCCTGGGAGCTGGCCCTGAGCATTCCTCTCACCTTATCTGATTCAGGACCCAATTCCAGTGCGAGTGTGTGGATGTTTCCTACGCGTCATAGACACCAGCTGGGAGTCCTACAACTTAACTCAGTACTGACATTACCCAGATAGCATCAGATTCCACAGCCTGAGGGCCCAGTCCTACAAGGCTGACCCCCATCACGTACACACTTCAGATGTCATGGCAAGTCCAGCTGGCACCTGTGCTTCAGGATGCCTGACTATAGATGGGAATTTCCAACAAAGACCTCCTTGGTTTTGATTAATTTGCTAGAGTGGCCCACAGAACTCAAGAAACCAGTTTACCATATGCCAGTTATTATAAAAGGATATAACTCAGAAATAGCCAGATGGAAGAGATACATAGAGCAAGGTATGGGGAAAGGGACATGGCACTTCCATGCCTTCTCCAGGAGCTCCACTCTCCTCTCATCTCCATGTGTTCACCAACCCAGAAGCTCTCTGAACCCTGTCCTTTTGGGTTTTTATGGGGCCTCATAACACAGATAGGATTGATTAAATCACTGGCCATTGGGAATTGATTAAACCTCCGGGCCCTCTCTCCTCCCCTGACTTCTGAGTTGAGAGGGTAGGATTGAAAGTTCCAACCCTCTCATCATCTGGTGCTTTCCAAAAGATAAAAGATACCTTTATATCTCTCATAATGGAAGTTCCAAGAGTTTTACGAGCTCTGTGCCAAGAAACGAGTCAAAGGCCAAATATATATTTCTTCCTATCAATCACACTGTCACACCATAGACAGCAGCACCTTCCCCAGAGGTTCTGGATGCAATTCCAGGTTTTTGCAATTTAAGTAGGATAAAGGGAAGAGAGGAGATCACATCTCCACCACTGGTGACTTGTTCCCAGGCTCATAGCTGCCTGTTTTCTTCAAAACACCTCCTCCTTTCAGTAAGAGGGCTCTGCCTCCGCTGGATCCCCACATTGAAACCTGGTCTCTGTCCCACCCCAGGGATCAGGCCGTTCACATTGCAAATTGCTGCTCAGTCGGGACCCGTTCTGCCCTCTTCCTCCGGAGGCTGGCCATCGCAGGCGTTTCTCAGGCCACTGCTGGGCGCATAACCACTGCACTAAGTTGTGTATACTAGTAGATCTGCTCAGCCCAACCAGATAATAAGGCCCTAGAGTACTAGTAGGTCCCATGCGTTAAGCGTCTTTGTGTGTTTGCCAACACTAGGCATAGGGTATATAAGTATGGAATTGTTAAGTGCCTAAGTTCCCTGGCTTCTTCTCATTTTTGAAGTTCTCTTGTCCTTCAGAACATGATTTCACCATCTGTAGCACAGTGTGGCTTGTGAGAGAGTGCTGTGTCTGTCATTCATTGTTCCATGTGTTCTGGTTCTTTCTCTCTACTTAATTGGACATTAAAAGGAATGATTTTTTTTACTCATTTTCATTAATCCCCTCATTCTCCTCCCCCAGATCCTAACACCAGACGGATACAAGTTTATTCATGAACTCAACAAATGTTTCTTGAGAATGTGTCATAGGCTAAGCATTGTGCTAGCACCAGGGGTACAACAGTAAGAGAGAGAGGGGTGGCAGGGGTGAGGAAGGAAGAGAAGAGAAAAAAAGGCAAAGTTCTTTCTCTCAAGGATCTCACGGTATAGTAGAAGACACAGAAATTAATTTTAAAAACACGCACAAAGAAAACCATGTAACTACAACTCAGAAAAATACCACAAAGGAACAACACATGATAAGATGGGGGTGCTGGGGAGCGGGGAGGAGGAGGGGGTAATTGTATTTGTTAAGAACTTCAGGGAAGCCCTGAACTAGTGATGATTAAGCTTAAATCTGAAAGGCTAATAGAGGCTAACTAGGCAGAGAAAGAGGAAGAGGAAGTGTCTGTCAGAGAAATAGCATGTGCAAATGTCCTGTGACAGAAAGAACAGGCTCTGGACTGAGAGGAAGGCGAAAACAGTGAAGAGAACCTTAACAAAGATGTTGGTCCTCATTTTAAGGTGGCTTGGAAGAGGGTGGTGATGGTGGAGATGGAGAGACGTGACTAGATCTGTGCAGCATTTGGGAGGTAACATTGCCAGACCTGGGAGTGAATTCAAAATGAAGGAGAATGTGGGTCCAAGATGAGTCCTCTATTCCTGGCCTATGAGTGAATGGAGGGGTGAACACTCTTGGTTGGCAGCATTGCACTGCCCAGGGCCTTTCCTGGCAATCCTCCCTGCTCCTGCCAATCGCAGCCTCACTCCCACCCCCACCCCCACTCCTCATTTCTTACCCCCGTGATGCCAAAAGTCCATTTCAAGTCTCCTGGGCCTGTCTGGTAGGGTTGCTGCACTCTTTGCTAAGTCATCTCCATGGGAGGGGGAAAAGCACCTCCATTGAGCCAACAACCCACCTCCAAGACTATTCTCTCTGAAGGCTCGATCAAACCACCTACAACTGTGAAAGCGTTCCCAGAGAAGGGTGGGCTGGCTTCATCAACGCTAAGTGAAATCCTGTGTCCCTGCCAGATGCTTTGATATATGGGGCAATGCTGGTAAGGGCTTGCGTGAGGGAATTTTTTTTAACCCACCTCCGTGGTATCCCTTGAATGGCAGTTGACAATTAGCTGCTAAGTAAAAGGAGGCACTTATTTTTATTGTGGGCCCTGACAGCTTTATGTTCACTCTTTAAAAGCCAAGAGTCATGTGTATAAAGGTGAGTGGGGAGGGGAAGTGGTGTGGGAAGGAGGAAGGGAGGGCCCGGGGCAGGTGCCTACAGATCCCAGAGTTTCTGTGCTGGAGTCAGAATCCGAGCAGTATTTACAAGCATGTGCTGGTCTGAAGGCGAGAGAGGGTGGCTCTCCCAGCCTGGGGAGGAGGAAAGGCTTGAGGCTGGCCCAGCAGAGGCTGCGATTCCCTGCTGTTGCCTGCCTCGTATTCCCAGGATGCCGCAGTGGGCAATGGGCTGTGGCTTTCCCTCTCTGGCACTGCTCTTTGGCTGGAATTTCAGGAAGAAAATCCACAAGCTCCGAAAGAAAGGTATTTCTTCCCTATTGTGTGATTCAGGTCTTCCTCCAACAGACACTTAGCCCAGCTCCCCTTCCTCCCTCCCTTGTCAGGGATGGGGAAGCTCCTGGAACTGCGCCCACGGGAAGCAGGTATCAATGCTTAGCAGACAGGGCCAGTGGGAAGGGGTGAAGCTGGGAGCAGGAGGGGGCGGGCAGACTCTCCTGGTGACCGGGGGTGGGGTGTGGTATGTGGGGGGGAAGGGCTCTGTCTTGAACCGAGGAATGTTTGAGTGATGATGAAGGAGAGACCAGGAAGTAACAGCTAATCCTTCCATTTTAATTTCCCCAAACTAACCCAGTGTCCTGTTGTTGTTGTTGTTTTGTTTTGTTTTGTTTTTTAATGTGTGTGTGTGTGTGTGTGTTTTTTTTAAGCAAAACTAGGGAGGGGTCTTGAGAAATAAAGGCTGGATGATGGCCAATAAGCAGAAACTGGGCATCAGTCCACCTCTCCCTCCCTTCCCTTAAGACATGATGCTGTCTGAAATTTCTCCTAGACAATTGTATTCCACTGACTTTAAACAGAAGGTATTAAATCACTGGCTTTGTAATCATGGGGCAAATATGACCTTGGATAAATTCCTGATCTGAGTCTCAGTTTTCTCATCTGTAAAATGGGACAGTAATATCTACTTCTTATGTTTCTTATGAGGACTAAATGAGAGCTCATGTGAAAGCTTCTAGAGCAGTTTGTCATAGAATTAACTTAGTTAATTATTATTATATGACATTGTGATTAGCTGATCATTTAAAATTTGTATCTGTTAAGACGGAAATGCCTCTGTTAATGTTGACTGGTCCAACATGATGAGCAGTTTCCAGTGAATGAGTGGCTGGCAGAAGGTAGAAAGAGCACTGAAGGAGCAGGTGCAACCTAGGAGGCCATGGTACCGAGTGGGGGCCTTGGGGTGGAGAATGGTCTTGGAGTGTTTCCTACCCACTTCCTCCTTCACTGGCCCCTTCCTTAGTTTCATTGGGATGTCTCAGCTCATCTATTCCCCATATTTGGCTACTTCATGTCCACCCAGGATCAGAGGGGGGCAATCAAGACCTAGAAGTCAGAGGTAGGCAGAGCTCAGGATTGGTGTCTGGCTTTCCCGGGACGTTTTATACCAAACTTCTCATATTCGATCTGAGATGAAGAGTGGTGAAGCCTGACCTGGACAAACTAAAGCAAACAGGGATGCTCCTCTCTCATAAGAAGGGACCCTGTTGGTCCTGATGTGTCTAGAGCTCGCAGCAGCTATGTCTTGTTGGAGAGAATAGCTTTGGCCGTTTTGTAGGCTGGAGATGTAAAGTTCCAAAGTCTTCATCATATGGGTGATATTTAAAGCCGTGAGATTTACAGAGTATGTGCAGATGAGGAAAAGAAAGCCTGGGACACTCTGACATTTGGAGGACAGGGAGACACAGCAGGGTCATCAGAGAAGGCTGAGAAGGCGCAGCCAATGAGATAAATGGAGAACTGAGAGAGTGGTGGTCCAAAAGCCATGTGGGAATTTTATCAGGAAGGAGGGGTAATTTGATGGGGGCTGATAGAGGAATTAACATGAAGATGGAGAATGTGACCCCAGGATTTATAAATGTAAAATAGACCATTGATCTTGACAAATGCAAGTATGAAGAAATGCTGATCAGAGTGTATTCACGGGAGACAAGGCTGAGTAGAGGAGGGGTAGGGGACAGCAAGGAGTAACGGCTCCTTGAGGACTGGTCCATCATGTGCCAGGCTCGGTGCCAGGAGATAAAAATAGATGGTGAGCCAGACAGGCTGTCGGCCTTTGAGGAGCCCACAGTCCAATGGAAGAGAGAGATGTTTAAATAAATCATTGTAAAATCCATGAGAAGGGATAGAATAGAGGTATGTACAGGGAGCGCTGTGAGCACAGAGGGGAGTGATAAAGTCCCTCTGAGGCGATGGCATTCGAACTTAGGCTATAGGAAGATCAGGTTTCCAGGTGGGAGAAGGAGGAAGGGCATTTGTTCCAGAGCTTTCAAGAGCAAAGACCATTTTTCACTCCTTCTACCATAATCTCTAGCTACCACAGCAGATGCTCAGTCTGTATTTGCTGAGTGATTTGTGAATTCCAGTGAAAGGAATTTGCAAGAAACAGAGTTGCATAAGAAATCATTACAGTAATTTTGAAAGTGGCAGCAAGGATAGAGGGGAGAGACAGTTTAAAGTGCAATTTAGAATGCACTGATCTATCTGGAAGGAAAGAGGGGTGTTGCAGATCATTTCAACACTCACACTTTTGCTAACTGGGCTGAGTGCAGGTACCTTGTATTAAAGTGCTTGGTGTTTGATTGCTGGATTGACCAAATACTATGGCTGTGAGGAATGCTACAGGAGAAGGGTGATTTGTGAG
>NW_006299593.1:3675514-3676705 GCF_000327345.1 Myotis davidii | reverse complement strand
GGGGGGTGGGGGGGGAGGGGGTGGCGTAGAATGAGAGTGAGGTTGGGAAAGACACCGGGAGAACTGCCATTAGGTGTTGGACTTGTGGAATAGGAGGGAAGGAGGGAGGGAGGGAGAGAGGGAGGGAGAGAGAGAGAGAGAGAGAGAGAGAGGAGAGAGAGAGAGAGAGAGAGATGACAGAGATAGAGATACGGAGAGACCTGGAGCAGATATGTGGATTTTAAGTTACCGGTTTGTAGCTGATATCCCAATGTCTAGAGTGGGAGGACATCTGAGCTGGAATGCCAGGAAATGGCACAGCAGGTGGAAGAAGAGGCACAGTAACAGAGACTCCAAAAGAGCCCATAGAGATGTGGGGGTGGAATGAGAGTGGGTGACTTTGTACTCATGCAGGGAGAACGTCTTGAAAAGGAAGAAGAATCCCCCCAGCAGAGTCTTCAGTGAAGACCAGGGGACTGCGGGATGAGCAGAGGAGGGCACTGGAAATTTGACTGGGCAGACTGGGTGGAAAGATGAAGGCTGACTAAACCAGATGGAGAGGATTGAGGGGTTGGGAAGTGGATGCTAAGGGCAGAAGTAAGGGCTGTGAGGGTGGACGACTCAAGAAGGAGACTCATCATTCTTTGGATGAATATACTGGTGAATAGAAGAAAGGAAAGCATTGGATGTTTGAGACCTGGGGTAGGAGATTAGTCTTTAATAAATTAGCAAAGACTTAGACACATGTGGGCTCTTTCAATTGAAAGAGAAAAATACAAAAAGAGAAGGAGTGAACTCTTGGAAGAGGTGAACAGGGTGGAGGACAACACTATCTTGGAGGAAGCACAGGGTCCTTTTCTCCCTCTAAGAGAGACAGGCAGGCAGACAGGAAGAAGAATGAGAGAGGCAGGGACTGGAAATGAGGGAGTTCACTCATGATGTCCTCAATTTGGGGAGCGACTCCAACAGGGGTGTCCTGGCGATGAAATCAGTTAGTAATACACGCGAAACGTGCGGACCGTGTTTGGTGTATAACAAGGGCTCGGTAAATAGTAGCTAATAAGGTTCTATAATACAGTCAGGACAATAAGACAAGTACAGAATGTTTTGTTTACAATGTAAACATGCATGTGTGTGTGAGTGTGTGTGTGTGAGTGTGTGTGTGTGTGAGTGTGTGTATGTGTGTATGTGTGTGAGAGCATATGTGTGTGT
>NW_006299593.1:3666055-3675260 GCF_000327345.1 Myotis davidii | reverse complement strand
GAAAGAGGAGACAAGGTCACCTGCTGAGCCAGGAGAGGGAATGGTGGTGAGTTCAAGGGAAGTGGTGTAGCTTTGGAACCGATCTTACAGAGATTGGAAATACACATGTCCATGAAATGTTAGGCTACATGCCTGCATGGCTCCCAGTGGCCTGATAAAGGCATGGAGAAGGAGTGGAAAACAACAGAATGGAGATGATGGAGAGAAAAGATGTGGGGAATGAGTGTACTAGTGAAAGTGACACTGAGATGACTGACTGTGGAGTATGGGAGGAAAAGAGAAGGAACACAGGACAAGACTGAAGGACTCAGAGGAGGAGAAAAGTTAGAGGACTGACTGTGCAGAGGGGTATAAGAAGCAGCTTGATTCCAGATCACCTGCAGAGTGGACCTTCCTTCTGCTTGGGACCCTTGGAAATGCTGCTCACATTTGACAGCTCTGACAGCTGTGTGTACACTGTCACATTGTGTGTGGGAAATCTTTCCTTAGGAGGCCCAGTGGGCCCCTTGAATTCAAATCTCATCTACTCAGAAACACATCCACCTCTCCCTTTGAAGTGCTTCTCCCTAGACCCCTCAAAGGGAATTTTATAAATGCCATGTAGCCTATATTTTAAGTCAGATAATTTTAATTATTTCCCTCCAATTTGGGGAATATATCTACCCAGGTCATTTTATGGACAAACAGCAATCTAATTTTATATTGTATTGACATTCTCTCATTGTTTTCCATTATTTTGCATGGGGTCTTTTCATTTTCATAATTTGATGACAAACTAATTGAGCATAACAGTCCCTTACTGTGGATAGCCAATGGAATGCCATGTGGCCTGCTCCTGGCACATGGCAGGGTACTCAATAAATGTTAGCGTAAAGCTGACTTTATCTGCTGAGATCTCGACTAGTGTTTAAACTAAATAAATGCCAAAATTATCATGAATCATGGAAAGCATTTGCTTGAAGATGAAATGACTTATTAAGTAATTTAGCAAAATTTGTTGACTCTACCTGTGCCAAGACCTACGCTAAACACTGGGAGTAAAAAGAGACCAACCCCATATTTCTGGCATGAGGGAGCCTGTAGTTATATAGAGGGCACAGGGGTATACGCATAATTACAGCACAGTGTGGAAAGGGATTGGGATATTTGAGAAGAATACGGATACACAGAGTAGAGATAGAATCTCTCAGGCTGGGGTCAGGGCAGGCTTACCAGAGGCGACGATACTTGAATGGAGCCAAGGAAGACCAATGGAATTCCAGCAGACAGAGAGGGGAGAGATGAACAGACTGGGCAGTGAGAAGGGACCATTCAAGGGCATGAACACTGGCGAGCATTGTGGGCTTTCGAAACACCAGGCGAGGTTCCTTTGAGGGTGTGGCAGGAAGTCAGGCCAGAAAGGTAGGTGGGTGCCAGACTGAATGCCAATCTAAAGAATGCTAGCCCCAGCTTCCAAACTTCAGGCACAGAAATATTTAATCAGTGTCACTGAAACACAAGTGAAACAGACAACAGCCCAGCAGGTCTGGTTGGGAGTAGGGAGAACAGAGACCCACTTGTTCAGCTGCTCCTGGATCCCATGCCCTCACCTCTCAAGCACTTGATGTTGTGAGGGAAGGGCTTCAGAGGAAACCCCGAGGATTTTGAAGGGTAATTTGAAAAACACTGCTGTGGTAATTTGGGAAGAAGTGGCTGACTATTAAAAATAAGGGGGAATACACTCAGGTAGACCAGTGGTGTAGAAAGGTAAGTAGTAGGAGGGCTTTGAACATAGTAGAAGAGAAGAGACACTGTCATCGATGAGAGAGGAATCCAGCCTGGGCTGGCCTGGGACAATGGGTAGGAGTGGAAAGGGACATGGGAGATTCGAGAACCCATTAGAGTTCTTGGTAGGTGGAATCCACATTAATTAGAGACTCGTCCAGGGGACCAACTAGAGAGAGAATCATGGGAAAAAAACCAAAGGCTTTGGGAACCCGTGTCCAGGGCTTGAAGTGGTTGGTGCCACAGACCTAATTATAACAGAGGGAAACTCAGGCAGGACAGAGCTGAAACCATAACCTGTCTTCTGAACTTCCAGGCCTCGTGGGAAAAAATGAGTAGCCACTGATTATCCTGATTTAGAAATTAACTTTATTACACCGCTGGGGTGGAAAAAGGCCAGAGCCAAGCGCTGACAGGGCTGGGGCGGAGCTGGTCCATGCATGGATTGCCGGAGGCACTGTCGTTTGGAACAATGTTTTTGGAATGCGATTTGCATACCAGCGAGTGATTAAAATGTTCAAGCCATGTGAACTAGTAATTCTGCATGTGGGACTTTGCCCTAAGGAAATAGTTCAAAAGAAGAAATAGCCTGGGCTCATCTATCCAAATGTCAAATAATTAATTAAACAATTAATTAGAAAAAAATACATTGTGCTACGTACATTCCAGGAACTCTGCTAGGCGAATGAATATGTTTTCTGTGTGGCAATGTTAAAATAGTCAAGCACAGTAAACCAACCTAAATTATTCAAATGCCACGCTGGTTTAACACGCTCTGAGACATCCATGTGACAGACTTATGCTTAATGCGATATAACACAAGCAGGTTATTCAAAATCACCTGTTCGCTGCTGTGGTTAAGAGCACATTCTCTTGCATGTACTGCCTGGACTTGAATTCTGACGGTACCATGCCCTGGCCTCTGACCTTGGCAGGTTCATCAGTGCCTCTAAGGCTCAGTATCTCTAACAGTAAGGTGGACATAACAGTTAATACCACTTCATAGGATTGCTGTCAAGGTTAAACAAGAAAAGATATGCAAAGCCCTGAACACAATTCCTAGCACACTCGATAAAAGTGACTTGTTACTTTAAATACGTAAAAATGTGTGTCAAGAGAAAAAGACTGACAGAGACTGGCCCCGTTTCCAGCCCCAGGAAATATTGTGGGCGACTTGTTTCCTCTATTTTGTTTAGTATCATTTCCCCAAAACCTTTGAGGTCATAGGCAACACAGAAATTCAAGAAATAGGCAAAGCGCTCTGACCTGTCAGTTCATCCAACGGGACTCAAAATAATGGGCAGGTGCTGCTTTTCTCTTCCAGCGGTGTTTGGCCAGCGTTTGGATGAGACCGTGGCCTACGAGCAGAAATTTGGCCCCCACCTGGTGCCCATCCTTGTGGAGAAGTGTGCGGAGTTCATCCTCGAACATGGCCTGAATGAAGAGGGCATCTTCCGGCTGCCTGGGCAGGACAACCTGGTGAAGCAGCTCAGGGATGCGTTTGACGCAGGGGAGAGGCCCTCCTTTGACAGGTACACTGCCTTCACCTCGCCCTCCCCTCTGCCTTAACTTGCGTAAGAGGACTTTTCTCTTCCAGTTGAGCTATGGGACTCACACAGACACTGCCAAGAGCCCTGGCTTGCAACAGAAAGAGCCTTTGTTTTGCTCATAGTTGAGAATGTGGGAGCCTGGGGCACAGTTAGGAGAGCATGGTGATCCCTTACCTGAGAGAGATGTGAGCTCCACCGAGAGCCTGCTGGGCAGACTCAGGAGATGTTTAGGATACAGGAGGAGGGGAGTATGGGGTAGAGGGAAAGATGAGTCCTAGTTCCAGGCCCAGCTTTCAGGGCAGATAAGGAACGTGGGGCTGAGTTGCCTGTACGACAGACTGGGTGTGGTGGAGAACGCACCATGCCCACATCCAAGGGCTGCGATGGTCTCCCTCAGCTTTCCCGAAGCGACCAGAACTGGCCCTTGTTAGTGTGGGAGAGCACAGTCCTATCCAATTCTGATCTTAGTTCTGAGTCCTTCTGGAGGGAGTACATACTAACAGGTTGGCTGCCTGGTGTTTTCCCATGGATGTTGCCCAGCCCTGTTTGGAGCATATCTGGTGCAGGGACATTTCTCCCCACCATTCCCCTCCCTCCCCACCTCCTTCAGCCTCCCAGCTGAGGTTTTCTTGTCTGCCACGCTCGGCTAGGACAACCACCACCCTACATTGCACGCGCTCTGCTTATTGTGCAATATTTGCGTTGGTTGCCTGCATGCACTTGTCCTGCTGGCAAGAAAAAGTCATTATTCTTTCCAAATCAGCGGCCCATAAACTAAGATTTGGCAATTAAGGCCTGAGCACTATCCAGTTTCCAAAGGTTGAAATTTTTCACAAGCTTATTGAGGACGGAGGAGCAGGGCTGATCCTGGGGAAGGGTGAGTAGCTGGGTGTCATGCTGTGTGGATAGTCTCACTACTCCCCTCTCCCTCTCCTGTCCCTCCAGTTCCCAGTGTTTCCATTCTGCCTCCGAAGCATCTCTAACACCCAACTATTTCCATTCTCACAGCCACTGTCTTAGGTTGGCCCACTGTAGGCCTGTCTTTGCTGCTCTTGGTACATAACAGGTTAGTGTAGCAAGGGTGCTATATTTTAATAGGAAAGCAGTGGGGTGGAGTCGTTACTTGATTTATACCAGGTTATGGGCATGAAATTTAAGGACCTTTTAGCATCACTGTAAATTGATTTTCATTACCAGGCACTCGTTCAATTAAGCTTGCCACCCTTATATTCACTTTTCTTCCTATGTTTTTAATTAGCTTTGCGTTGATCAAAAGATGCAGGTGGGTTGTTGCAAAAGCAATGTGAAGTGAGCCAGGAGGCATAGAGGTGATTTGGATTGCCAAATACCTGCCCTCGCCTCCTGCGTGTTTAAAATCAGCCTGGGTGGTAGAGTCAGTCTTTGATTCTTCTGAAATATTTGGATCTGGAAGGAGGGAAGTTATCACACATCTCCGCTGCCAGAACTGTGGAGTTCCCTCACCCAGAAATAGGAAGGGTCCTTCAGGGTCTTCCCAGGACTGGTTCTTTGGGCCCACATGCACCTTGTGGTGCTCATCTAGACCCCTACATTGGTCACATGTGCAGTTTCACTGTGAGTTCCCCAAAATTGCCTCTCTAGATGAAGGAAATCAAAGGAACTGTGTTGGCAGATTCTAGTACAGGTGTGTCAGGCTCTCATTCAAGATAAAAACATGAATTTAAACATATCTTTGTCCAGCCTCTACTAGGCTGGCTACTGCCTGATCACAGAGCTAGTACACTTCCAGTACCTACTGTCTCTGGGAGAAACGCACAGAGACATTCTGCGTTATAAGATCAGTGCTTCAAGGGAAGGTGGGCAGAGCTATGGGGAGCCGTGGCTCATCTCTGCTGGACCAGGGCTTGAACTCAGAAGCCACCTGGCTCCTGACTTGCTCTTAGTCTTTGATTTAAAACATTATTTAAGGATGTTCCATTGGGTTGGAGGAACAGCACAATCAGGAAATATCATGCTGGAAATTTAGACTATAACAATGACATCCGAGTCAGCCCTGTTCCAATGGGCCACCAAAAGTTTACAGAAATAACTAATTTTCATTGTATTAAGTGCTAAAAACGAAAAAGAGATGGTACTGTGAGAATTTAGAACAGGGGTTTTTGACATGGTCTGGTGGATTTAGGAAGCTCCCCAAGAAAATGACATTTAAGCTGAGACACAATAAAGAAGCATGAGGAGTTAGCCAGGGGAGGTAGCCTTATCTTCCCCTGGTAAAATGAATGGGCAGCTTTCAGTGCACTTCAGTGCTCTAGGATGATTTACATAGCTAACTGTGTTCTTTGATGCCAACTTTGGGGTATCTATACTGTATCTGTGGTTTATAACCCCTTTCTCTTCTAATGTTGGCTATTCGTGTTGTCTTAGTTTCTCCTGACTAAACTGTCTAGTAGTTTTTATTATTGTTTCTCTTCAAAAGACTGTTTTCTTGACCTATCCTCCATGCTCTTTTTCTCATTCCAAATTCTTTGTTTTCTACGTTCCTTCTATGGGTGTGTTTTGAGTGCTGCGGGCTGTGCCAGGCCACACACAGTGCACTGGAGAATGGAACCCTGGAGGCAGGAGGCTAGATTTAGGAGGCTGAGCAGTCCTGCTGTGGGGGGAGTGGGGGGAGGGAGGGGAAGACAAAAAAATATCCTCCTTCTGAAAAGTGGAGTGGAAAGAGGGGAGGGACTTGGAGATATTCATGTGACATTTGCATAGTAGAATTGAGGGGACTTGGGGGAGACTAATTGGATGTGGGGTGAGAGAGACCCCAATCAAACCGTAGACCCTGGATTCTGATTAAGACCTGGATGGACGGCGACATTAGGAGAATGCTGCTCCTGCCAGGTGTGCGCTGGTTGATTTCCTGACACTTTCTTGGGAACTTCTTGTGTATTCTGCCAAAAGGGCTTTGCCTGGGGATATTTTTAGGCAATGACTCAGCAGGGAAGTCTCTTCCTGAAACCCCACCCCCTGACTTCCTGAGGTCCACCATGGAGCATAGACAGCCGTCTGGTCTGTGCAGGCGGAGGTACAGAGTTCACGGGCTGCAAAAGGGTTGCCTCCAACCACTGGCTGTCACAAACAAGTGTTAAAAAATGTGCACACAGCACCAAGACAGAGCTTTCTAGTCAAGTCCTGGCATTCTCACTTCTGCTGCCCCTAAGGCCTCCCTTCTCCTCCTCCTGTCCAATCCACCCCTCCTGTCTCTCACTAGGAGGTACTCCACCAGCAGATTCTATATTCCCAATTGCTGACCAAAGGAGACACTCAGATTATCTGAACCTCTTCCCACATCACAGCTTTCTGAATTCTATCAGGACTATCTCTTAAGAACATCAGTTTTTCTTGATATGAAATAAATCAATATTTCTTTACTAATGATCTTCCAGTATATGGTAGATTCATATTTGTTTTCTCTATGGAATAAATGCAACAGCTCTATAAACCAGGAGTCAGCAGACGTTTTAAAAGGGCCACATATGAAATATTTATGTGTTGTGGGCTTGATGGTCTCTGTGGCAACTACTCAACTCTGCTCTTATCCCAACTTGGCCAAAGACTATACAGAAATGAATGAGCATAGTGTGTTCCTATAGCACTTTATTTATGGGAGCTGAAATTCAAAATTTATGTCGTTTTCACATGCCATGAAATGTTCTTGAGTTATTTCTCCAACCATTAAAAAAATGTAAAATCCATTCTTAGCTAGCTGGCTGTACAAATATAGGCAGCGGGCCGATTTGGCTCTGGGATCCTGGTGTATCAACTCCTGCGGTAAACCAGAGAAGCTGAGCTGAAGAGCCCGTGTCTCTTTCCGCTAATCAGGCGATCTAATGAATGTTGTCTCAGTTCCTGCAGCGAGTCTCCTCCCTCCCGCTCCAGGCTGATCCACATGCTGCCGGCCCCATGCTGGAACTCCTGGTCACTCTACAGATCTTGACGGAAGAGTTCCTTGTAGCTCCCCAACTCTGCGTTAAGTGTCCCTTTCCACATTTCCGTATGATCCCAGGTCCAGAACTTCCCTTGTCATGGCACTAACCACACAGTATTGTAATGACTTGGTAACATTTAAGTTTGCACACCTCTGAGGTTCAATGAAGTGAGATGTCTTGTGTGTCCCTTGGGCTCACTGCTGAAAGCCTAGTGCCTGACATAGTATCTTGCACCGAATAGTTTCTTTCAAAGCTTGTTGATTGAATAAATGATGGCATAAATATATGAATGAATCTCAGAATTATTTTAAGACTCTGAGGGATCAAATAGATCAATGGACCATGGATATAAAGCAGTTATCACATGAAAAATGAGACACCAAGTACAGAAGGCTAAATTGTGAGGTGCTAAGGGACTTGGAGGAAGAAGAAAGCAATGAAGATTAAACTGTTGAAGGATTAATGAAAAAGTAGACCTTGAACTTGCCTTTGGTGCAGTTAGGCAGAATAGATAAAGGAAAAGGTGTTGGGGGGATTATTCCAAAAAAGGAATTAGCAAAAATGTTTTGGTCAGTATACCTTTATCAGACTCTACTCCTCTGCAAAGCTTCCCTTCGGAACCTGGGTTCTATTCAGTGGATCACCAGGGGGGAGCTGAGGAGACTGCTGGAGTTTTGCTTTCAAAGGGTGTTGCTTATTTTCTTCCAGAGATACAGATGTGCACACGGTGGCCTCCCTATTAAAGCTCTACCTCCGAGACCTCCCAGAACCTGTGGTTCCCTGGAGCCAGTATGAGGGATTCCTGCTCTGTGGGCAACTCATGAATGCAGATGAGGCAAAGGTTGGTATCTCATTAGAGTGAGGCGTCCTGCTTGGAAAGAAGGTGATGGCTACTGAACACTATTCTGGTAGGCAGGGAACAGTGTGTCAGGAGGTCCATACCTGTTGGTGAGATACTTTGTCCAACAGGAACTTCCCTGGAAACCAAAGACAAATGAAGCCAATCATGGTGACAGCCTTCACGGGAGGTAACAATCCAATAGAGAATTGGCCCCTAATCAAATACCCCAAAGTCACTTTAAAGTTAGTAAGAGAGGGAGGAGGCATTTGATAAGGGTTTCAAGCAATATGGCCTTGTTGAGACCCACTGGGACAGAAGATCAAGCTGCCCACCTTGGAGAGCAGGTGAGAGGCCTGACTGTACTAGCTCCATGACAACCACAAGTATCAGACATGGGCATACAGAGAACGCACGTGCCAGAGAGAGGAAGGATGGAGCTTTTCTTGTCCCTTTCAGCTTCAGCTGCCTGTGCGGTCTGTGGCTCCCTGAGGTAATTCCTCTTCTCAGAGTTTTGTGTGTGTCTTTCAATAACTTTTTATTTTGAAATAACTGTAAATTCACAAAATGTTGCAAAAAACAGTATGGAGAGGCTCATTGTTTTTTTGTAGTGTTACTTTTTTATTTGTTCTTCTTCCAAGAACCCGAGGCAAGGACTATCAACAACTCATACCCACAGTAATTGCTTAATGAACATTTGAGATGTAACACTCCACTAGCACTGCCAAAGTGTTGCTGCTACACAGACACACCAGTTAGGTTCCAAGGTCTTATTGCTGGCAAGTGAGCAGGCTCATTTACTGGTATTAAAAATGTCTTCCCAGGCTCAGCAGGAGTTGATGAAGCAGCTCTCCACCCTTCCTCGAGACAACTACAGCCTCTTGAGCTACATCTGCAGGTAGAAGCACCCCCGGTATCAGCTACACAGTTTCTAGTCAAGGGGGTGAGGGGTGAAGGGGGCCTCATATATGGTGATGCAAGATGACCTGACTTTGGGTGATAGGTACACAGTGCAATATGCAGATCTTGTATCATAGAAATCCACACCTGAAACTTATATGATCCTATTCACCAATGTTACACCAGTAAATTTAATA
>NW_006299593.1:3638397-3665994 GCF_000327345.1 Myotis davidii | reverse complement strand
GAGTGTCTCTGTGAACTCAGAGACTCTAGTTCAGATCTTTGGAAGGTCAACTGTATTTACATAGCTCCGAGGTAGTTTCCTGTGTCCACAAGATAATTTAAAGGACCCACTGAAAGTTTGATCGGCATACAAAATGTACATGCTTCCTCCTCAGGCTTTCCTCAGCACTGCTCAGAGCCCTGGGATATGCAATAGAACCGAAATCTTTATCATCTTTCTAGAATTATCTCCCATCATCCTGACTTAGTGCCCCAGAGGCATACATTTCAGTTCCCCTTTCTGAGGACTTGCTATGTGTCATCTCTGTGGCAGCATGTAACATGTGCATTGACCCAGACCTGCTGAGTTGGGAGCCTGGATCTCCATGCCAGACAGAGCTGAAATTTATCTTAATTTAAAAAAAATCATTTGTTATAGTCTCCAGATTATAAAAAGTGATATATGCTTGATTTGGAAACCAGGAAAATGCAACATACTGTAAAGAAGAAATAAAAATTACCCCACAATCTCCTTACTCAGTAAAAATCACTATTAAGACCTGAGTGTTTTTCCTTCTGGATGGTTTGTCTCTATGACTGATTTTTACATTCATCAATATAAATTTACTAGAACAATTTTTATACCAAATTGGAATTACATATATATATATTTGTACCCTGCTTTCTTTTTTGGCTTAATGTTCCACTGTGAACACTTTCCTATGTCATACAATAGGATTATAAATAACTTCATAATATTCTATAAGCTTTTCTCATTTGGACAGACCAGCATTTATTTGATCATTTCTCTGTGTTTCAAATTTTATGTTGCTCCAGCCTATCCATTTAAAAATGGTTTCTGGAAAAAGTAGAAATTCCTTTGTTGGCTGTTTAGTTTTCTTTAATTGTAAATAAGAAGTGCATGCCTCAACTGGGTAGAATTATAGTAAAAATTGTTAATTATTGAGCACCTGAGAATTTGAGATACTTGGTGCTATAATTGGAGGGTAAGATTAGGTGGCACTGGGATTCCCATCTCTGAGATTTTCTTCTCTGGAGACTTGGGCATGATGGGAGATAAGCTTATAAAGGCAGGACAAGGAGCAGTCGAATGCCCATTTTGGTCCTTCTAGTCTCCTCTTAGTTCCCTGAAACTGGATCCTGCCTTCTGCCAATGTAACTCCCCTCCCTGCTCCCAGACCAAGGCCACCACCTCAGCTGGCCCCTCCTGGTTTCTATTCTTCCTTGATCTTGAATCTTTGGGGGTGAAGCTAAACTCTTCTGGGAAGAGCAGGCTGATCCCACTCTTGAGATCAGAAGGAGAATCAGGATGCATCTCGGAGATTTCATTGGTACCTAGAAATGCTTTCTTCTGGCAAATTCCTATTTCTTACTCTGGGATTGCCTGTCTGTTCACAGGTTCCTACATGAAATCCAGCTGAACTGTGCTGTGAACAAGATGAGCGTGGATAACCTGGCTACTGTGATTGGTGTGAATCTTATCAGGTCAAAGGTAGAAGACCCTGCTGTGATTATGAGGGGTAAGGATGGTCCTGTGGTAAGACAGATGCAGAGGAACTAACGACAGTTACGACACTAGCCCTTATGTCTGGGCACTGATCTGCAATTTGCCATGAATTTTCAGCTGATTATTTTGTCTGAACTGTAAAATAGCCCTGTGAAGTAGGCAGGGCAGGAATTATGTCCATTCTCCAGATCACAGCAGTGGTTAAAGATTTACATAAAGGTCACACAGTACATATAATAGGCTGGCACAAAAACAGTTAGCTAATGTTTCTTAATCTTTTATTATGTTTAAATACCCTTAGCCAGAGAGAGTAAACAAGTTTCATTTTATAAGCCAAGTCACAAAAAGAGCACTTGTAAAGCTGTGTTGAAAAGGCTTCGGAGGCTGTGTCTGGGATCAGTGAGCAAAAGTCCTGCCATAGAGAACTGATGTCTGCCATAGATTTGGGGAGGCAATATGCCTGGCACGTATTCAACTGTGTGCGCAATAAAAATCGCATGTCACATTGAAGACCACATTAGGAGAGACACATGTCTTAATTTTCTTTGCTGTTAGATTGCTAATTTCCTGATTAAAGACTGAGCCAGTGGGGTGTAAACTGAAAATAACCACCTTTCACTCCAACCCACGTGTTTGTTCTAGCCCATCCCTTTCACCACAGAGTCCTACCCCAAGCAATTAAGAAGAGTCCTATGAGGAGCAAAATGAGATCCTTTGGGGCGCTGTGGTTTTAGAGACACTTTTGGAGACATCCCATAGGTATAGAGGCCTTTGAGGACTACGCCATGGTCCAGCACCACGAATCTCTTCTTCTTTCAGGGACTCCTCAAATCCAAAGAGTGATGACCATGATGATCAGAGACCATGAAGTCCTCTTCCCCAAGTCCAAGGATGTACCCCTGTCACCCCCGGCTCCCAAAAATGACCCCAAGAAACCTCCAGTGGCTCGAAGCTCTGTGGGCTGGGATGCCTCTGAGGACGTCCCAATTTCTAGGACAGACAGCTTCAGTAACACGGTAAGGCGCAGGGAGCCTTCGGCCTTCCATTAGACTTGTCCTTTAATCCAGGTCATTCCATGTAAGAGCTGCTGTGGGTGGCAATTTGGGGGAGTTTTTGATGATGCTGTGGCTATGGGTACAGCTGGTACAGACTCATTGGAATGCATCTTTTTATTTATTTATTTATTTATTTATTAATTCATTCATTCATTCATTTATTTTTATTGTCTAAAGTTTTACATATGTCTCCTTTCCCCCCAATTGACACCCTCCCCCGACCTCCAGTCATTCCCATCCCGGGCATCTTGAAAGCTTGGCCTCTTTCAAAGCCTAGTCTCTGCTTGCATCCTGGAGGTGAGATTCATGATGTGTGTGCCAATGACTGAGCAATGGAACTCTTCACTGAAGCTCACTCTGGAGGGATACACTTTAAAACACAGTCCAGAGATGTTCAATGGGAAAAGAGATATACCACCTTGTAAATGTCTGAGTGAGGGTTATTGAAAATTCTAGGTCAAAATCCAGAGAGAACTGGTTTCCTGCTAACCCATGAAACGTGATTTCTTTCTCAGAGCATGTGATGTGTTCGTGTAATATTTCCCATTCTCTGATAAACTGTCTCAGCAATGTCAACCCCCTCATTTGTACCGAGGGCTTGGGGCTCACGTTCCCAATGTCAGAAAACTCTGCAGACTCTGCAATTTAGATTGTTTGAGGGCAACAACTTACAAAGGTCAAATATGTTTTATATATTTATAAAACAAGTTTTTTTTATAAAAGAACATGTGAACTTTATATAGCAGCCTGACTCATTATGTGTGACCAAGGAATGAATTGCAAATTTCGGGTTGACCTGGTAATGTAAGTTGCCTATAATACTTTTAATCTTTCTTGAGGATGATTAAGAAAGGAATGGGGGGTGGGGGGGAAGTAGGTAGTGGTTGGTGGTGATGTTTCTTAGGTAAAGTCTGGACACAATGCATCTTACTAACACTCAAAAATTAAATTAATATTTAGAAATGCTCATACCTTGTATAGTGGCATCATCCTAGAAGTGCTTCAGATTAGCTATTGTTATGCTCATTTGACAGGTTTCTCTTTAATGGTAACAGGTGGGCAGTTCTGGGCAGGCACTTTGCTGGGAAATGTAAACAGATCAGCTCTGGACTCCTCACTGTAAATCTATTGGGTAGAATTTATCATGCACATTTTATGTCTCAGGACCTCAGTCTCAGGGAGGTCGACCAGATGGCCCAAGGTGGCAGCACTAGAATGTTACAGAATAAGATTTTGATCTAGTTCTCACCTCAAGGCCCAGGTGCTTCTGACCCCAGACGAGGTTGCTGAAGCAGTTGATTAGCAGAAGCGTTAGAAGAAGAGTTTCAGCCCTTATGTTCAGATTTTACGTTTAAGACTCATTCTTTTTTTTTTTTTTGGTCTTTTTCTTTTCCTTTTTAATTTAACTGAAAAAAATAAAAAGGAAGAAAAAAAGCTACATTGAGAAGTCCCGATCCCTCCTCTACCTTCACCCACTCCATCCTTCCCTGCCTTTTTAGTTTCTTATTTATCTTTCCAGTGTTCCTTTATGCAAATATAAGCAGATATGAATTTAAATTGTTATGTATCTCCCTTTTACACAAAATATAACAATCTCTTTCGAGTTCTCTCTCTCTCTCTACATACATACAGTCACACACATACACACACACACTCCACTCTGTAACTTGAATTTTTCCACTTAACAATATATACTGGAGACCTTTTCATGTTAATACATAGACAGCTACCTCATATGACCTTATGTTTTTGCAGGTGTATAGTGTTCCACTCTTGAACCATAATCTACTTAACCAGCCCCTATAGATAAAACCACCCTATAGAGGTGGTTTTCATTCCTTTGTACTACAAATAAGGCTGCAATGAATAACCTTGACTAGGCTTCATTTTGTATTCAGGCAGATGTATTGCTGGGCTAAATTCCCAGAACTGGGATTGCTGACTCAGAAGGTACATAGATTTGTAATGTGTAATTTTCATTAAAATTATCAAATGAAGTTTGTGCAATTTTGTACTTCCACCAGTGATGTATAAATAATCTGTTTCCCTTCAGTTTCACCAGCAGAGGTGTTACAGTTTCACCAGCAGAGGTGTACTGTCAGATTTTGGGTTCTTTTATGGTGGGGGTCCTTTTGATAAGTGAGAACTGATTTGTCAGTAATTTTAATTTAAGTTTTCCTATTATAAGAGAGTCCAAATATCTTTTCTTATATGTAAAGGCCCGCTGCATTTTTCTCTGTGAGCTCTTTATCTTGTCCTTTTCCCATTAGTTATTGGTCTTTTTCTTTTCCATTGGTTATTGGTCTTTTTCTTCGCAATTTTTATGAACCTTATATATTAGGGAGAGTGATATGCCTTGCAAATATTTTTGCCATTTTGTCATTTCTTAAATGATTTAGCATGTGGTGATTTCTTTGTTTTAATTTTGTTCTTTTAAGTTTGGGGGCTCATGCCATGTAGGTTGAATTTATCAAATGTTTCATTTATGGCTTCTGGATTTTGAGTCCTAGTTAGAAAAGCCTGCCCATCCTAAAGTTATAAAAGAATCCTGGCCTAGGACTCTTTTACCTTAAACATAGAATGCTTTTAATCAGGGCTTCACCTTTAGAATATGAGTTCCTTTAAGTGCAATGTCCTTTCAGAAAAAAAATGCCAGTCAGATAATCAACTAATGTGACCAATGAATAGATGGTCTTCTAATGAAGAGTTTCATAGGTGTGCTGCCCAGAGATGCTTTCTTTCAAGCCTCTAATTTTTTTTTCTTGGGAACATGACACAAGTGGGAAAAACCCATGTAACTTTCATGGCCATTTTTTTCTAGGCCAGCGACTCAGAAGCAACCAGCCCCACTGAACAACAGCCAAGTGACATGTTTCTAGAACACAGCAGCAAAACTCCCAGGGAAAAGCCAGGAGATTGGAAGCTGCAATCACGAAAAAGGACTCAGACCCTGCCTAATCGGAAATGTTTCTTAACAGCAGCTTTTCAAGGTGCCAACAGCAGCAAAGTGGAGATCTTTAAAAATGAGTTCTGGTCATCGTCTTCAGAGGCGAAGGCCGGGGAGGGGCATAGGAGAACACTGTCTCAAGGTGTGCAGAACTTTTCTGATGCCCAGAGGACTTCCACCTACGATAACATCCCTACCCTGCCGGGGTCCCCTGGGAATGAAGCAGGTGCACTCGCTTCCCATGCCTGCGACTCCAAGAGAGATACTCTTTCGAGCCCAAACTCTGAAACCGGGCCTGGGACAAAGAACTGTGGAGAAGAGGGACTGGAGTCTTTGCAAAAGATGGTCCAGGAGCTGCAAAAGGAAATAGAAACACAGAAACAAGTCTACGAGGAACAGATTAAAAGGTAAGTCACATGCAGAGGGGAGCCACTCAGCTTCCATCGTAAGAAGCAATAGGGATTGTTCTCATCTGCCAGAGAAGTGACATTATGAACCTTCAGTTTGGAGAATACAGTAATCTCTAGCAGTTAGGCCTGATAAGAAAAAAGGGTAAAGGGAGTGATGAGTGGCTAAGCTAGTGAAAACTCTGAGCTTCAAATTAAATTCATGAAAAATTACGTAGCTTCATCAACTTTCTAAATAGCAATTCTTTAAGGTTCAACATGCTTAGTAAATTAAGATAAACTTAAAACTTTTTTCACATTAGTGTGATTTATCCATTCTGAAAATATTGATTGAGCACCTATTGTGCTCCAGGTGACATCCCAGCTATTGGGGAATAGCACTGAACAAAACAGACAAAAGTCCCTGTGCTAATAGAGCTTTCCTTCTAGCGAGAACAGACAGACCATACAAATAAGTAATGAAAATATATGCTATGCCCAATGGTAGAAAATGCCATGGAGAGAAATAAATCAGGGCAGGAGGTTGAGGGATTCCAGAAGCAGGCTCCAATAGGGTTGTCAAGAAGACCTTTCTGAGAAGATGGCATTGAAGCAAAGGCCTGGAGGAGAAGAGGGAACAAGTCAGGTCTACATATGAGAGAAGAGCAGGCCAGGCAGGGAGACCAAAGGTGCAGAGGCAGAGGAAGGAAGCAGGTCTAGGTGTTCATGCACCAGACCAGTGGTGGGCTAGAGCAGGAGGAAGTCACTGAGAGGAGAGAGGGCAGGGACGTGGAGGCCAGAGCACAAATCAGTAGTTGGTAGAACTAAAAGGCTGGTGTGACGCCTTGGCAGAGACCAAAGCATCCTGGAGCAGACTCACACTGTACTCTAACATGGGTGCCACTGACAGGGCAGGGAAAGAACTGTCTGCCATGGAGGCGGCCCCTCTTCCTGAACGGAACAGTCTTCTGAATCCACCATCAGGGACCTCCCATCTTCGGTGGAGAGAGAAGAAACAGTCCGGAGTGTCTAAGCTTCATGCTTCAGACACATCTGTGCATGTAATCTCCACAGCAATCTTTTGAAACAGGTAATATCCCCACTTTACAGAATAAATGGGGGGTCAGGAAGGGCAAAAAGATTCCTGAAGGTCACACAACTAATTATTGGTGGGGCTGGGATTTGCACCTGCTTCAACCAGCTCCCAAGCCCATGCAGATCTTACCTCTCCACTGAAATCACTGGTCAGGATGTAGCATAATGTCTCATTTGAGATGTCTCCCGAAGCAAGAGGTATATGGAGAATTTGGAGAAGAAAACGAGCTTTGTAATGGGAGGACCAGAAGGAATGAGACTGATTTAATTTTAAGAAGCAATAGGAAGTGGTAGACAAGAGGCATTATATGCAGAACGGGGCAAAGCCCTTGAAGACAGAAGTCAGGCATGGGCTCAGATGGGAGCTTGTCTCCATGTAAAATGATCAGGCATTTGGGGGAGCAGGGAGGCAGTACCTCTCAGAATGAAACTATGAAGCACATTTCTAATCACACAATCTTCCCACAAGCCCGAAATCCCTTCTTTTGGCTGAGAAATGGCATATGTATTCTCATTCTTGTGAGTTAATTCAGCATAGCCAGGCAGGGGGCCACCTGGGACTAGATTAGGATTTTGGCCAGTCCCAGTGAAAAGCCCCTGAATTCAGGAATCCAACAGATTCTTCACCTGGAGCAGGATTCAGAAGTGAGGGTGGCACTGCCAAGACTGCTGCTCCAAAGGGAAGCTCCCTGTACTTCTCCAAATCTTGGTTCCTAGGAGGCCTTACTAAGGAAAGGCGCTGGTCCATACTCACTGTTGAAGCACGATGAGAAGGCTCTTAAGTATACAAAGGTGTTGGGAATGGAATCTGTGGAACGTGGATGGGGCTTCAGGAGTCAATCAATATTTCTATTGAGCAGGACTAATGCAAGGTGCTGGGAGGGGGTTTTGAAATAAATATAATTAGATGTAGTCCCTTCTTTTAAAGACTATTATTGGGTGGAAGACATAAAACATACAATGACATGAACAACAAATACAAGAGATGTCACAAGATGGTGTTAAATGGCAAAACAGGCTCAGACATGCTGTGGGAATTCAGTTTCCTAGGAAATACTCACGTGGGGGTTGGGACGTAAACAAGTGGTACAGGTTGGGTATGGGTCTTGTGATGTGGAAAGGCAAATGGACAGAGGAGGGTGTGAGCAAGGGTGAAGGGGGAGTCTAGAGGTAATACTCAATTCTTTCATTCATTTCTTTCCTTCCTTGTAGCCTTGAGAAGGAAAATTATGACGTCTGGGCTAAGGTGGTGAGGCTCAATGAAGAACTGGAGAAGGAAAAGAAGAAGTCTGCAGCCTTGGAAATCAGCCTCCGCAACATGGAGCGCTCCCGGGAGGATGTTGAGAGGAGGAACAAAACCTTGGAAGAAGAAGTCAAGGAATTTGTCAAATCGATGAAGGAGCCCAAAGCTGATGCATGAGAATCCCAGGAGTACAGGGGAAGCAGCCCACAGAGGCCCAACACAGCTCCCCTTTTCCTTGCTATGTGACAGCTGGGAAGCAAAATTACTCCCTAAGAAGAGAGGACATTTGGGAGGAAAACATCACATCTCCCAGTAAATAAATCAGTGGAATTTTCAGGAAGATAAGGGTGAGCAGGGACATATGTGGACATCCATGACCGCCAGTGGCTGTGTCCAAAAGGATTGTATTATTCCACTTTCGTCTCAGGCTGAGTGACTTGGAACTTTCTCTGGCTGGATGGCTATGTCCGATGGAGACATTTGAGCCAGGCCACATCTCAGGACCCAGGGAACAGGCTGTCTCCAATTGAAGCTGGACTGAGGCTTAGTTCTTTGTTGTCTAGGTGTGGAACAACTCACCTAGTCACATGGCCGCGGGCACCTCTGAGACAGAAAGGCTGAAATTGACCTTCAGCTTCTGAGTGCTCACCATGGTTTTGAGGGGCTGCCCTTGCTAAAGCCAGAGCCCCATTTTAACACTTCCCAATGATGCACCATCTCCAGGAGCTGGAAGCTCAAAATTATTAGTAGACTAAGAGAAAATGAGCAATAAACTGTATTTATGAAAGCAACATACATGAGAAAATTATATTCAAATAAAGTAAAACAAATAAATAAAAGCAGGGCTGTTGATTCCTACACCTTTGTGAGAGTTAGTAAAAGGCCCTTTTCCCTGGGGCATACGGCTTGGTGAGCGGGGCACAGACTGGATTCTGGTCCTTACCTGCCTTTCAGTGGCCATAGTTGTACAGGGCGGACCCGCTATGATGTGACTTCCTTTGAGGATGGTTGCGAGTTTAGGTAGTGACAGTCATATTAATAATATTTTTTTCTGTTTCACCAAAATACAAGTGATTTCACCCTTTAAAAAAGGGACATGAGGCCCTAGACCAGGGGTGGGCAAACTTTTTGACTCGAGGGCCACAATAGGTTCTTAAACTGGACCGGAGGGCCGGAACAAAAGCATGGATGGAGTGTTTGTGTGAACTAATATAAATTCAAAGTAAACATCACTACATAAAAGAGTACGGTCTTTTTTTTTTTAGTTTTATTCATTTCAAACGGGCCAGATCCAGCCCGCGGGCCGTAGTTTGCTCACGGCTGCCCTAGACCTTTCTAGACAGCTGATTATTTCTTTAAGCCAACCTAGTAGAGACCTCTGTGAGGTCCCAGGCCTTGCCAGCTAGGATGGAGGAGTCTTTAATGGTTTTCTAGGTAAGTGACCTCCAAGCTATTTTGACCATGTACCACATTAGTAGAAAACATTTGAGCATTCACCACCCCGATATAGAAATATTTATTTACTTATAAATTATATACATGTCACTATGTCATATATATTATAAAACATGAACAGAAATTGGATAATCCGATAAAAATAAATATAAGTAGATGTTCTCAAATATGCTTTCAGCTCTGGAGACCATTGGCTTGATTTCCCTGCAGGTATTATCTGCACTGGCTTCATATGTCATCCCATTGCTCCCATACATTCACTTGACTCTGGAAGCTTCGTGGCTTAATTAGTGACTTGAAACCTATGGTTACCACAGTGACAGTTCAGCCTTCCCCAGCATCTGTGTCTCCTCCATTTTTTATTTTCTCCTTCTGTTTTCTTACTTTTTCTCCTCCTCTCTTTGTTCTTCACCCTGGTTAGTTTCTTCCTGCCTGTGGCCATAACCTATTATTCACAGAGAGAAAGGGGTAGGGGGACAGTTTCTCCATCCTGCTACTCAAGCCCTGCTCCACCCATCCCAGCCCCCTGAGGACCAGACTGATGGAGGGTGAAGACAAAACCTAGGACATTCTCTCAGAGGCCTGCTTGCAGAAGGTTGGGAGGCGGAGAAATGATTTTGAACATATTAAAGCAATAAAACATTTGGTTTCCTGGGGTTTATAGTTTTTAAATTACAGAGTAGCAAACATGGAAATACTCATGAACACCTAATTTACATTGATGAGTGTGTGCAGTTCTGCCAGACGTATGTTCCCTCCCATGTTCTCCCATGGGTTCCTCACACTGATTCTTTGGGTGCTAAAACCTTGAATAAGGAAGTAGGTGGCAGCGCAGTTCCAAAGGGAGCAAACATTTGTGTGAAGGTGCAAAGAGGAAGCCCTGGAGTTTATTGTTTGGAGGTCCATGTTACAAGGCCACACTGGGTCTTGGAGTGAGAGCTTGGGCTGAGTGGAAAGGCCACGTTCGAATTCAAACTCCCTCCTGATCTCGCGGTGCCTCTGGTCCTACCCCGTCTACCAATACAATGAGACAACAGAACTGCCATTCCAGCTTCAGAAGCTGGAGTGTCACTTCCTCTTCATGATAAGAGGAAACTCTGCTTGCTTTAGCTGCCACAACTTGGTCCTGTGCCAACTCCCATAAAAGGGGAGCACAAGGAAGAGTTTTCCAAGGACTCTAGGATCTCACGAGTCCAAGGAAAGGCAAGGAAAGATCTGGGGTCAGGTGCTACTGTCTTCAATGCCCTGAAAGGGTGCACATAAGATGCATGACAAGGTGGCTTCACCTGGACCAAGGTGCTAGTTTCTAGGAAACAGAACTCAGAGACTGACCTATGTCATCGGTGCTCTGTTGGACTCTGGGGCTCCCATCTTCACTTTCAAAGACCTTCGATGGGCAATACCTACTCAATCTGCCTGTTTCCAGCCACCCACCCCCTTCACCTTACCACCTCTTCTATCTGCACAGAGACCTAGAGCCTAAAAAGATCTTCAATCACGTTTTAAAACCCCTTGCCTTTTTCCCAGCTAAATTCTTAGTTTCCCTCACAACCTCAAGCATGTGTGTGCACTGGAGAGGACACATTGCATTAGGGGATTGGCTGGGATGACTCCTGCCTTGGTCTGTTCAGGATGCTTTAACAAAATACCACAGACGGGGTGGTATTTACTTGTCACTGTTCTGGAGCCTGGATGTCTAAAATCAGGGCCAGATGAGAGCTCCTTCTAAGTTGCAGACTTTTCCTTGTATCTTCACATGGTGAGGGGGCTGGGTATCTCTTTTATAAGTCACTAATCCAGTTCATGAGGGCTCCACCCTTATGATTTATGTACCGTGAAAAGGTCCCACCTCTTAATATCACCATCTTTTGGGGCTTGGAACTCTATATTTGAATTTTGTAGTGGGAGCAAACACTCAGACCATAGCAATTCCCTCCCAATGGATTTTGGTCAGACTCTGAGGCCTGGAGAGATCCAGGGTGACATCGCTAGTACACAGCCTGCTGCAGAGGATGTAAGCAATAAGCATTTTTGTTGTTGTTTTGACCAATTCCTTAAGCCCTGCTCAGAGGCCCACCCCTCAGAAAAGCATGAGACAGGAGACTCAGAGGAAGCCTCAGGCCACCAAGCTGGGGGGTGGGGGGGGCGCAGCGAGGAGCATCAGGGCACAGCAGCCGTTGGCTGGGCTCCCTCTAACTCAAGACAGGAAGATGTGCATGAACTGTCGTCATGTAAACTTCCCCATTCCACCACTTCCTCTGCAGATGCCATCAGTGGTCAGGCCATGTGCTGGCTGGGAGCAGAGAGATCACTCAGAGGCTGCCCTGCACTTCAAACGGGCTGCCTTCACAAGACTCTCATGAAAGCCTTCATCCTGCCAGAGAAGACTGGGTGGAGGGAAGTTCAAGGATGAAGATCCAGCTGCCTCTCATTCGAGGGGCCCAGGCCGGCGCTTGGCCAGCATCAGAGAGAGCTGCTGAGTGACTTCCGACAAGGAATGCGCAGAGAATACCAACACGAATGGGCAATGTCAACATCTCTTTTCTCTGAGGCTTGAAAACTATCTTAGAATAACAGCAGTGGAAGACACCCTTACACTTATCTAATCTAACCTGCTCATTTAATGGCTAGGAAAACTGAGGCCCAGAGGCCCCCCTTCTGGCTTCACTTTGGTGCTCATGCAGCAATCAGGTAGAAAATTAAGTTTGGGTAATTTTTGAGGGCTCCTTTAACCCACCCTTCCGTGATTCTCGTGATTCTTGGCTTTTATCTAAGTGACTTTTCCCCCTGATCATGATTTGAAACCCGCTGAACATCAGTTGCCGAGTGCTTCCAGAGTGTAGAGGGAGCTCATCTCTTGGTCACAACCAAGATCTACCTTATGTGATGTCATTCTCACCTACTTTGCATTACTGATGCTCTTCTAAGATGGTTTTCAGTCTTGGCTGCACAATGGAATTCCCTTCTGGAATTTCTAGAAGAAATCTGATGCTCACATCCCACCTCATGTTGATTGAATAAGAATCTTGGAGCAGAGAGTGGAGCCCATGATTTCTTTTTCTTAAAAAACTTCCCTATTAATTTTAATATGTAGACAGTGTTATTAAACAAGGTTTTTACCTGTAAAACTGCTGCGTTTGGCTCAAGTCAATTATAATGATAATATTAAATCTACCAGCTCTCACTTTACATGTCCAATCAACACAACTAAACTTCTATCTGCCCAACTTGCTGGCTTATCATGTATTTACTCATTTAGGATAAGAGATGCTTAAGAGAAAGTAGATTTGCCAAAGCTGGTTTGGCTCAGTGGATAGAGCGTCGGCCTGCGGACTGAAAGGTCCCAGGTTCGATTCCGGTTAAGGGCATGTACCTGGGTTGCGGGCACATCCCCAGTAGGAGATGTGCAGGAGGCAGCTGATCGATGTTTCTCTCTCATCGATGTTTCTAACTCTCTATCTCTCTCCCTTCCTCTCTGTGAAAACTCAACAAAATATTTAAAAAAAGAGAGAGAGAAAGTAGATTTATGTTATATACCCATTTTGCAAATGGGGAAAACTGAACCTGACAATGTTACCCAGAAATCTTAATATAACAGTAACTTATTCATGAACAAATCCATGGAATTTGAGAGCCACTGGAGTGGCTCACAGAACTCAGGCAACCTGTTTATTCACTAAATTACCATTTATTATAAAACTAGAGGCCTGGTGCATGAAAATTCATGCACTGGAGGCGGGGGTCCCTCAGCCCCACCTGCCTCCTCTCACAGTCCGGGAGCCCTCAGGGGTGGGAGGTGACCTGGTGATCAGGGGAAGGCAACACCCCTTCACACCTCTGCTGCTGCCACTGCCGGCAGTGCAAGCCTCGGCCAGCCCTGGTTACTGAGCCTCTGCAGCCCTGGGCAGCTAGGCAGCCACCATCTGAGACTTGCCTGAACTTTGGGCCAGCCCTGGGTGGCTGGGAAGTCACCATCTAAGGCTTGCCTGCGTCTTGGGTCGGCTGGAAGCTGAGGGGACTCCAGAGACAGGCATGAGCCTGCTGCCCTAGCAGGGCTGAGGGGACTGGGCACCACCATCTTGAGGCTGTGGGTGCTGCCATCTTTGAGGGCATGGCAGTCAATTAGCATATTCTCTCCTTATTGGCTGTGGGCACCACCATATTTGAGGGTGGGGCAGTCAATGAGCATATTCTCTCCTTATTGGCTGTGGCACCACCATCTTTGTGATGATGTGAGGGTCAATTAACATATTCCCTCTTTATTAGATAGGATAATATAATTCAGGAAAACCAGATGGAAGAGATGTATGGGGCAAGATATGGGGAAAGGGATTTGGAGTTTCTATGCTCTCCTGCATCTCCGTGTATTCACTAACCCCTAAACTCTCTGAATCCCATCCTTTTGGGTTTTTATGGAGGCTTCATTATATAGGTATGCTGGATTAAATCACTAGCCATTGATTATTGAACTCAATCTCCAGCCCCTCTCCTTCCCTGGTAAAGGACAAGCCAAGGGTATAGACCACTGAATTGGCCCTAGTGATTTCTGTCTATCTTCTTGTCCTGACATTCCCATTTAGATTGTTATTTTTATTTTTCACCTAGTGTAGTTTAAGTCATATAATTTAAATGCATGCGTTAAATTAAGTCACAATTGTTTTAATACTAATAATCACTAACATTTATTGGGTGCTGACTATTGCCTGCCAGACTGTTCTAAGTGCTTTATTTGTATTGACTGAGTTAATCCTCACAAACCCCAGAGCTAGATAGCAGTATCCCCATCTTACAGCGAAGTGCCTGGCTTCTGCTGTTGCTCCTGCCTTTCATTGTGGCTCTGCAAACTGTCTCACATCCAGAAGGAAGCTATTTTCTGACAGCTTCTGGGGTTGGAGATGAGCTCAGGGCACGTGAGGGCAATGCTAACACTTCAGGCGATCTCCAGTAATTGGGTGAATCGCTCATCTGACACACTGGCTTTTGGCAAATTAGTCTGCTCCCACATATTAATAGCCATGCGTGGCCAACTGGAAACAGATTTACTGGAAAGCAAAGTGAAGTGAGAAAGGAGGCAACAACGTAAGTGAAGCTCGCACCTGGCAGGAAACGGGAGTTCCACAGAAAGCACAACCCAAGGCCGAGGCCTCTTCCTGGACCACTGAACTGAAGATCATAGCCAAGTGGGGTGGGGTGGTGCAGTGGTTAGAAACCTGCAGAGAGGATGAGAAGGCAGAAGGGGCTCACCATGTGGAACTCTGGGGAGAGGAGGTGGTGAGTGCCTCTTGCCTTGGGCTGCCATGTGTAGTTGTGTAGCTGAGAGGGCAGGCACAGCTCCAAGTCACAGTCTGCCCTCCACGCCCTGCTCCCTGGCTGCTCACCAGTGGGCACAGGGCGCAGCTCACACCCAGAAGGCAGCCAGAGGACACTCCCACAGGCGGTCTCAGCGGGGCAGACCTGGCAGCGTCACCCTTCGAGAACAAGGAAGTTCAGGCATTCCACCCTTGCCACATGTACTTTGCTAAAAGCTCAGAGACAACGGGGATAAGAGGATTCTGAGATCACAAGAGATTTTCCAAGAAGTCCATCTTAAAATAGCTGTTTATTAGTACGTGGAGCTATTACCGTTATTATTAATCACCGTTATTACTTATGGCAGATGAGAAGCACGTTTTGTAGGTAAAGAGGTCAATATCAAAAAGTTGAGTGATGGAGAGAGCCAGAAGGCTGCTAACTTAGAAGCACAGACTTCCCATTCTAGAATGACCCCATTCTCTAGTCTAGGTGGTGGGTGGTCCTGGTCAAGTTTAACCAGGAGTATTACCTTGGGGCAGTTGTTGCAAGTCTGTGGTTACTGAGTCTATTTCCAGGCACACTGTACATCTAATAGCTCCGTCAGGAGACTCTGCCTCAGGAACCCCTGCCTGCCGACGGAACAGGCTCACATACCTTCACTCAGGGTGGTGGGCCCCTAGAGAATGATCAGGGAGTGCCCCTTTGGCAGTACTCCTGTCCCACATCCTTGGTCCCGTGTTATCCCAGGTGCTGCCAAGTCAGCTGAACACGTCACTCATCCCAGCTTGACTGTCTTTCTTTGGGGCCCAGGACAACTTCCAGGACATGCCAGACAGTTGCACGTTCTTTAATACTATAAATATTTTGCCCCAATCTACGTTTTAACCCCTCAGTGAACTGTGCTAGACCCCATGATAGCACAGGGACCCTTTGTACCTGGGCTGGATGTGAACTTGTACCTTTTATGCTGGGCGCCCCCAAACTCACCATGCTGACTCTGAGAAAGGGAAGACAGGGGAGAAACATCATCAAGGAAGGGAGTGGGGAGAGAATTTTTCTTCATCCCTGTGTAGAGCTTTTCTAAGCTGCTCATTCCAGACTCCCCAGCAGTCCTATCTATCTCCCAGCTGGTAGAAGGCAGGGATAGCCTACAACGATAAACTAATCGTGTGTGTGTGTGTGTGTGTGTGTGTGTGTGTGTGTGTGTGTAAAATCCACATCTCTTGATTCTTAACAGGCCTCAGAAAAAGAAAGACGTGAGGGGTTGTGATAAGAACGAGGTCACTTTGCTCCTCCCTCCTAGTAACTGAGGCTTTGGGTGTCAACAATGAAGAGACATTCATAAAGGCCCGGAAACATCATTTTTCCCTGTGGGTCCACAGAGAACTGTCAGTGTTTGGGGGGATGTCCCATTAAAGGTGACGATGGCATTTTTGAATGCTTCTTGTAGATCATAGGCCTGGCCAAGGAGGATAAGGGAGGAAACAAATGGAAAGTCGAGAAATGGTGGTGGGCCACGCCTGCCACTAGTGGGAGCTCTAGGTTCATGCCTCTCCATCAACCCCCAGCTGGGCTAGAACAGAGCAGTGAGCGTCTTTTTGGTGGGTGGGCCTTGGACTAGGGCAGCGATTTTCAACCAATGTGCCACAAGAATTTTTAAAACAGGCAGTACCTGACTTTTTAGTCTGGGGCACTGACGTCTTTTCCCTTAATTGTCAGTAAAAAAAATTGACAACACAACAATAGCTGTCCTGTGTGAACGCCTTGTCTTGAAACATAATATACTGGTATAGATCATATAATAGAGTTACATCATATTGGTCTCATCGAGTAATAAGGTTGAGTCTTATTGGTTAATTCTTGGTACTAGAAATCCTTATATATAACTATTGACATCTGATTTTTTAAAAATGCCAATTTGGGACTGACTGGCTGGCATGGTTCAGTGGTTGAGCATTGACCTATGAATCAGAGGTCATAGTTCAATTCCAATCAGGGCACATGCCTGGGTTGTGGGCTCAATCCTTAGTGTGGGGCGTGCAGGAGGCAGCTGATCAATGATTCTCTCTCATCATTGATGTTTCTATCTCACTCTCTTCCTCTTCCTTCCTCTCTGAAATAAATAAAAATATTTTTAAAAGGTCACTTTGGAGGAAAAAGTGTAGGTAATTACTATTCTTACTCTTTTTGTGAGTCCATCAAAATTATGCCTATTTTTTTTGTTAGATCGGCAAAAACTATAACATACCTTTTGGTGTGCTGCAGAATTTTAGTGATTATTAGTTTACGTGTACCATGAAGTGAAAATCGCTGGATTATGGGATGAGAGGCTGAGCTCAAAGCTCTCCACCACAATGTTACCTTCTGAGAGTCTCATTATCCCACACTGCTAGTGGCAAGCGAGGCCTGCGGCCTTGCCCCTCCTCTTCCATTCTTTACATGCTGTGAGCTTTTGAAAATGGGATCTACAGCTGAGGGTGAAGGCCTGGAGCACAGAGGCCGGGGAGACCAGACAGCCTGCCTCCAGGGTGTGAGCTTCAGCTTGCCCGGACCGGGACAAAAGGCGTCCTTTACTAAAAGCCGCAGACATTCACCCGGACCAACCTCTAGGAGCTGTAGCCAAAGCCTTATGGGAGGGAGTGGTCTTTCTTGGAGAGTCCCCTCTGAATATCATCACTGAGAACCAGGGGTAACAAGATGACTTATATGGGCTTCTCTGACCCCATCTGGATGCATCTCATTATGACTAACATGGCTATTTTAAATTCTCCAAAGTTGGACATACTGGTTTTCTTCGTTGTCCAAGTCATTGTTTTGGGAAGGATGGTGCTGAGTACAGCTGAAGGTTTGTGGATGCCAAAGGAAACACCTGCTGAGAACTGCATGTGGATAGAGTGTTCCTTCAGGCCTGAGAACAGGGGCCCCCTGGCAAAGTGCTGGCTTTACTTCCTTGCACTATCACAGTTTGTAAGAATGCTTGTTTAGGTAAGATGAGTTGATTAATGTTGGTCTCATCACTAACCTGCAAGACTCAGGGGGCACAGACCACGATCATCCATTAGACCCCGTGTGTAGCAGAGTTCCTGGCACACAGTAATTGACTACTCTGGCGAGTCCCAAACTGTGTGCTGGGAGCTCTAGCAAACTCACAAGGGCACCGCAATATTTTATATTTTCAAAGGAAACACAGCAATTCCCAACAGTTATGGGACCCAGGCCTCGCTTGCCACTAGCTGTGTGGAGTAATGAGACTCTCAGAAGATAACATTGTGGTGGGGAGTTTTGACCTCAGCCTCTCATCCCCTAGTCCTGCTTGAAGTAACGCACATCTTTAATATTCAATCAACTATAGTACTCCTTTCAGTGACAGCAAATCTACTGAAGCTGAGCTTCTGGTTGTTGTTATGATAAGATGCACGCGTCGCACAAAAATCACCGTGGAGCAAGAAATGAGAGTGGCAGCGTCCAATCTGATTCCGAGCTTTGAGAAATGCGCAGTGCCCCAAAGCACATATCCCATTAGTAATTATAACTACTAACAATCTTTAATCAAGTGCATACTTTACTGTGTGCAAAACTGGAAAGGGTGGCCACTTGGGAAAAACTCTTGCACTAGCACTCTTCCTCGAGAGCTCCTTCCATGTTGTTTAAAAATGAAATAAAAACTAGTATTGCGCTATTTTGATGTATATGTATTTATTTCAAAAAGCTCCTGGATTATTAAGACGTAAATGCTTACTGAATTGTTTAGACTTAATTGTTTACTAAATGGTGTCATCGGGTAGTCCTTTAGGCCCCAGGACACCACAAACCACCTTTTAAACAATGAGGAGCACTGTGAACTGAGGAGGTTTGGGAACCTCTGGCTTACTTAGAATTTGCTTGTAGGTGGACTCAGGATGCAGTACTGGGCCTAATCACTTTGCCTATAAAGTAAATTGAACGAGAAAACTGGGAGGAAGAGCCTCCCTGAGCTCCTGCTGTTCCTCGCAGCGAAGGCGGCTCTGCCTCTGAGCTCTCTTTTTGAGAAACTCGCTGCTTATTGAATACTTAGCCATTAGCCAGGCCCTGAGTTCTTATTTATTAATATTTTCACCCCCTCACTTATCCCTCCCAGCAACCTTTTGAGGGAGTTCGTTCCATAGAAGAAAAACAGCCCAAAGAGGGTACGTGGTAACTACAATAATCAAAAGCAGATTGGCTTTATACTGACACCCATTCTCCTAATCATCATTACGATGATGATAAATTGTGATAATTTGTCATGATTAGTTATAATTTTAGCTAAATATACTTTTATTACTATTGCTAAAATTTAAGCTTTAACAAAAGCCCAGACATTATGCAAGCCGTTTACATGGATTATTCAATTTAATGTGATAATAGTCTTAAGAAGTAACTAAATACATAAGCATACAGATAAATAAAGGAGGTTTGGCGAGATCACATCACTAGCCCAGAGTCTCACCACTATTACTAGTGGAACCAGGTTTCAAATACAGACTGTGTTCCATGCTAACAAGGCTGGCAAAACACAGCATTGTTAGGGGGAAACCTGGTAAGTAGACAAAAAATTACTTAGAAGCAAGAAATAGTTACTGATGTCAAAAGCAAGGAAGGGGGTAGAGCCCTAGCTGGTTTAGCTCAGTGGATAGAACATTGGCCTGCGGACTGAAGGGTCCCGGTTCAATTCTGATCAAGGGCAAGTACATTGGTTGCAGGCTCTTCCGCAACCCGGGCCCTGGTCAGAGCATGTGCAGAAGGCAACCAATCAATGTGTTTCTCTCATATTGATATTTCTCTCTGTCTTTTCCTCTCTTCCACTCTCTCTAAAAATCAATAGAAAAATATCTTTGAGTGAGGATTTAAAGAAAAAAAAAAGCAAGGGGTAGAGAAACAAGGCTCATTAAATTCCACTGTATTTTTGTGTAGCTCTGTGTGCTGCAGTCTTGAGAGAGCTGGGAATTTCAAGAAATGTGATGGCAAAGGCAGCTTCTCTCCCTGAGTCAGGGGCTCATTTTAGAGGAGTTATGTAGCCACCTGGGAGCACATGGACCTCTCAGAGACAGGGCCCTTAGCCTAAGTAGAGACTTAATTGCTTTGGGGGAGTGAGTTGTGTTGATGTGATGGGGTGAGACAGTGGACAGGGCATCCTGAGTGTCCTTCTTCATCCAACCCTTCTACAGTCACCCATGCATGCAGTGTGCTCAAGGACAGGTATGTCAAGAAAACAATATAAAGAAAAATAAAAGATTGTTTCTTCTCTTATTTCACTGTGCCAACCAATATTACTCTTTCTTGGAGGAATTATTGGGGAAATAATATTTCTTTCTGGAGGAAGATAAGGAATAAGATACAACTTTGTGCCGAAACCGGTTTGGCTCAGTGGATAGAGCGTCGGCCTGTGGACTGAAGGGTCCCAGGTTCGATTCCGGTCAAGGGCATGTACCTGGGTTGCGGGCACATCCCCAGTGGGAGATGTGCAGGAGGCAGCTGATCGATGTTTCTCTCTCATCGATGTTTCTGACTCTCTATCTCTCTCCCTTTCTCTCTGTAAAAAATCAATAAAAGATATTTTAAAAAAAAGATACAACTTTGCATGAATTGCCAAATTCAGAAGAGGAAGCACTCCTCCAAGATTCACCTCCCAACCTGTTCAGCTGCTTCCTACGGACAAGTCCTGGCAAGGGTCGTCTCTTTTTTAAAACCTGGAGTTTTCTTCTCAGTGTTCATTACAGTGTTGGCCTGTATTGGTGGGACTTTCATTGCCAACAGAGACAGTTTCAGAATAGCCTCATTTTAAAATGTGCTCTGCCCTTCCGGTGTTGTTCAGTGGTTAGAGCAGGGGTGGGCAAACTTTTTGACTCGAGGGCCACAATGGGTTCTTAAACTGGACCGGAAGGCCAGAACAAAAGCATGGATGGAGTGTTTGTGTGAACTAATATAAATTCAAAGTAAACATCATTACATAAAAGGGTACAGTCTTTTTTTTTTTTAGTTTTATTCATTTCAAATGGGCTGGATCCGGCCCGTGGGCCATAGTTTGCCCATGGCTGGGTTAAAGCGTCAGCTTGCGCATCGAAAGGTCTCAGGTTTGATTCCCGTCCAGTCAAAGTCATGTACCTAGGTTGCAGGTTTAATCCCCGGGCCCTCCCTGGCCCCACTCAGGTCAGGGCACTTGCTGGAGGCAACCAATTGATGTGTCTCTCTCATCCTCCTCCTTTATCTCTCTCCTCCTCCTTCACTTCCTTCCTTCCATTCTCTCTAAAAATCAATAGGAAAAAAATATCCAGGGGAGAGGATTCACAAAAAGAAAATGTGTGTTCCAACCCCCCAAATCCTTGTGTGCCAGCTCTATTGGGCTTTGGGGAATTCCTTGGCTCTCACTTAGAATGGACATAAGAGGAGCTCCCTGAGAGCTCCGGGCTGAAGCCAGGAAGGTTACAAGATGGCACTTCCTCCTGTTACAACCAACATCCCTCACGCACACATAAAAGTCTGATAAAACCAGCTTTCTGTTCAGCTTTATGGGAAAAGGATGGAAAGATTAACAGGGAAAGGTGAGCAAAACATCAAAGGTGGCCGAAGGTTTTCAATGTGAGGGAGCGGGGCTTCCTGCTTCCCCCAGTAACGCTATTAATGGCATTTATTGCTTTCTTAGCCTTTGGCACACATTATCCCCAGTGCTTTGTGCATTAACACATTTAATCTTCGGAAAGGTAGGTAGGTATCACTTGGCAAGTGAGGGCACTCAGATAGGCAGGCTGGCTCAGCAGGCTTCTAGCCACTTGGCCGCATTGCCCCTTCAGGAGCAGAAGGAAGCAGGGCTGGCTGAGGGGTGACTGCATGGTATCTCTGTGTTCCCTGAAGTTTGGTAATCTAGCTTCGCTCTTCCTTTCCACACTTCTGGTCAGTGGCACCAGTGAATGTGAAAAGCACTAGCCACTATGAAAGATTTTTAAGAATACTAAGTTTGTAAAAATATGGCCAAAAGAATGTGAATGTTTTTCCTGTTTCTGTTTCCCCTCCCGGCCCCCACCCTAGCTCTTCTAATTTTGTTACCTTCCATGTCACTAGAGTAGTCACAAACATTTGTTTCAATCAAATAGATGTATGTCTAGAACATCTAAATAGATGGGTGCACACACATATCAAAAATTTTAAAATATGTTAAATTCTTCTAATAGAATTGGCTTCAAAATTGGAAGAAAACTAAAGTTTATGTAATCCAGTAGGTCTAGACTACAGGCACTGTCTCACCGCAAAGAGTTCTCTTGAGGGTCTGGGTGTTTCACAATAATTGAGTGTGGAGTATGGCACTACCCACATTTAGTGGAAGAGCCAGGGATGTTAAATATCCTATAGCATGAGGGACAGTCCCTCACAACAACGAAGCCTTCTGCCTTGAATGCCAGTGGTGCCCCACAGATAAACACTGACTCGTATTCCAAACTCCCATTTTGCAGTTGAGAAAGTGAGTCATAGAAAGGTGAGGAAACTTTCTTAAGGTCACTGAGCTAGTTGGTAGCAGCACAGCCTGAGGTAAAATCTATGTATATCTAGGAAAGGGCTCTTTTTGCTATACCAGAGGGTCCATAGAGGTCAGAACTATTTTCATAATAATACTAAGACATTATTTGCTTTTATCACTCTCATTCTCTAGTGAGAGTGTACAATGGGGTTTTCCAACAGCTACGTGATATGTGATAATATTTTACAAAAAATGTGTGTCAACATTTAGAAGATCTGTGAACAAATATTTTTTAAATAACAAATGCATGATGTTATATAGTTTCACTCTTGGGTAAAAGATCCCACAAAAATGCAAGAAAGTAAATAGATGTTAATGTAACTAAGTACAAAGAATTCATTGATTTAAGATTTTACTTTGCTCTTAACACTTAAGAAATAAATTTTAGTATAGTGTTAGAGAGTAATATCTACAATTATCTGAAAAAGCTATTAAATATATCTTGTTTTTCCAACTACAAATTTCAAGGTCCCATTTTCTTCATTTACTTCAACCAAAACAACATATGGCAATGGATTGAAGGCAGAAGTAGATAGGCGAGTCTAGTTGCCTTCTACTATGCCAGACATTGAAGAAATTTGCAAAATTAAAAAGTAATGCCAATCTTCCCATGATATAAATTTTGTTTTGGGAAACATACTTATTGTTCACAAAAAATATGTTACTTAATATTAATGTACAATGAGTTCAATTTTTAAATTAATTGATAAATATTTGTTTTATAATTTTAAGTTTAAATTTCTAACATAGTAAATATAAAGAGATATAACCCATATAACACAAGCTATTTGGGGTCCTTAGTAATTTTTAAGGATGTAAAGGGTCCTGAGAAGTAAGCGTTTGAGAACTGCTGCCCGATATCAGGCCCTTTGACTGAATATCATTCTCCTGGGTAAAACCAGGGACTCTGTTTTAAAAATTATTCATCAAATAATTCTGATGCACAAACTAGCTTGAGAACCATCAACATAGAGTGCCTCTTTGTTGAAGAAAGTCTCATTCTAATGTTTCACTGTAGGAATAATGCCAGATCTAGGGTGGGCCTTAACGGGGCTATGGGGGCGGGGGACGGAGGGCATCAATGATGCTATTGGGAAAGCACCAAGGAGAAGAGGCAAACTCCCCTGAACTGGGGGTTAGGGAGTACTGTTTCCAGCACCTGATCCATCTTTTTCAATTCTTTTTCTTTTCTTTTTTTAATTTATCACGTGATCCATATTGACCCAGAGAAGCACCTGGGAATCAAACAGAGAGATTGACTCTCAAGAAGAACTATTTTCCAATTCTGAGCACAATGTTCACTACTATGGGATCAGTGAGAAAAGTCCTGGTCCTAGTCAGGAGGAATGTGATTTGCCCAGGGTTCCAACTAACATCAAGGCCAGAGAAGACAAAGAAGTAACTTATAGGCCAAACTTGGCTCACAGCTTTGCGTTATTTGTACTCTCCAGGATGTAGACATTTTCTGGAATCAGATGGAAAAATTCAAAATTTTTATATTCCAGATTTCCAGCTTATCTTAAACACTGGAAGATCTGGTACACCTGGGCCTAAACTCTACTGTGGCAACAATTGTCTGGAACCTCACAGCTGCTGCTGCCAACAGACAGAGCCTGAGCCTCTGGTGGTCCACAGTCACCAGGCCACCTTGCCTATTTATGTCACTTGTCTGGCCTTTGGAGGATTGCCATCCTCTTCTAGAATGCTCAAGTTAATGGTGGGATCCTTTGATGGTCTAAGAAGAAGATAGGGACTAGGGCTGTACTGGTGGACAAGATGGCCATGTAGCCTCAGAGTGGTATGCCCAAGTCTGCAATCTGGCATTGCTCTAATTTGTCTGGGCACAAGGGCTAGAGACTAACAGTTTGATCTTTCTCTCATTGATTTTAAATTATTGATAGTAAGAGCACTAGTTTTGGCTCTAAAGGGCTCAAATTAGCTTTAGGTGATGGATTAAATGCATCTTATTGGTAAATATCAGAGCTCAGAGTAACAAATATTCTCCATGTAGTGTTTTTTGTTTGTTTGTTTCTGTTCAAGAAATATGGAATGCTTCATGAATTTGCATGTCATTCTTCTGCTAATCTTCTCTGTATTAATTTTACTATATGTGATACCAAAGTGCCTTTTTGGTATCACTTGTGTGATCATAAAAAGAGTAATTATAATAAAATCCCTTATATCCTCCATATGGAAATCTCTTGCTGTGTTGCTGAATTTTCATATTCAGTGTGTTTGTCAAGCCAGTTGAGAAAAGCCACAGCCTCAAGTGTCAGCTGTGGATCCAAAAACATTCAAAGATAAGCAGTTGTCATAGCAAAACACAACAAACTAAAGGTGATGGATCATGGGACTTGGTTACTGTACTTGCCTGGTGAATCCACACTGCTTTCCACCTTTACTTAACTCCACACGTAGCTTTTCAACACCATGTCCTGGGTTGTCTCAAAAGCACTTTGCTTCTCACTTTGCAGCTCCTCAAGCCAGTGACATTCAACCACATTAGGTAGATCCTTATGTACTAAATAATATTTCTCAGTAGTACTTGTTTGTTAAAAATTGTCTTTTGTTAAAATACGCTCATGAATGCTTAGAAATGAAAAATATAGTCTAATAGGATCTGGATTTTTTTGGTTTGTTTTCTGATCATTAAAACAAACAAGTATTCAGGCAAACCTTAGGATATAACTTCAGTAAAAACATCTTGGTCACATGAGACTGAATCCTGATACAAGAAGTTGGGATATCTAGATCTTGTACTAAATTCTTCCACTGACTGATTAGATGACTTTAGTTGCTTAATTTTTCTCCTACTCCTTTGTCCAAAGAGCAAGAATTCTGAATAGAGCTTTAAAATCTAATAAACAAAAAGAACTGAAAGAAGCATACAGTTCTAGCTTAAATATATTGCTTAACTATCTTGAGTTTTAAATAATCTTATTATCATTTGACTTAATTTAAGAAAAAATATTTTCCTGTTAAGGAAATATTTTCCATGCCGACAAGTATTCTTCAAAACTTGACTTTGGTGACTTTCAATTCATTTTGACTGTATTCCCATTTACTCATTTACTTAGACTAACTCTAGTTTCTGGAATTAAGGGGAGGAGTAAGAATGCCTGCTCTTCACTTCAAATTAAACCACTCAGAGAGCTAGATATGTGTTTCCTACTTTTGCAGGGCAGGGCATCAAGGACTCAAGTCTAAGCCCCACCCAGGAAATCCAAGTTTCAGAGACCAACTGGTGAGCCGATCTGGTGCAAGAGTGAAGAAGAGAAGTTACTGTTGAGCAGGGATGAGCTAGCTCTCTCAGGGTTAGGCAGGGCAAGGGATACTGGTGAGTTTCTCATGGACCTGGTATGGGCTGTGCACAGAAAAGAGAACTGGCTTAGAGATTTCTTAGATACCACCTATGGGAGTCTTAAAAGATGTCTGAAAATTCATCAGCACACCCCTCCTTCAGAAGATGGAGTCCAATGCCCATCATACTGATTATGGCTGGACTTAGTGACTCACTCCGGCCAAATTGAATGTGGCAGAGGTGACACTGCATGTCTTTCACGGCTAGATAATAAAAGGCAATACAGTGCTCTTGGGACACACACTCTGGCAACATGCCACCATATAAATATTCCAGTTACCTGGGGGGAGCCACGTGGAGAGAGAGAGAGAGAGAGAGAGAGAGAGAGAGAGAGAGAGAGAGAGAAAGAGAGAGAGGCTCAAGGTGCCGCTGGTCAGAGGCCATATGTGTGTGTAAGGAAGCTTCAAGATGATGAAGCTCCGGCCACCACTTTATTATTATTGTTGCAAGCACCCTCTGGGTATGGCGTGTTACACAGTGATAGTAACAGGAACACCATCCAATCAGACTGCTTAAAGACATGAAGGGACATTAATGCAAAAGAAATGACCGGGGTTGGCCCCTGGTTCCCTGGCGTTACAGAAGGAGTGAGTCACTGGCTCTCAGGCCACAGAAACTACAGATTGAGAGGCAATTGCAAAATTGGAGGTTGAGGAAAAACTTACCAAAACAAGTGAAGCTTTAAACTTTTTTTCCCAGGCCCAGTGTGAATTTGGCTGATGATGGTCCTTGTCAGGAAAAACTCTCCTATTCCCTCTACTAAGCCAGGCCAAACAGTGCTGACAGGACATTTTAATAATTTAGAGATGGGGAAACCGCCTGTAAGCATGATGCACAGAACCGGGAAGCCCCAAAGGGAAAGATTTGACTAAGTAAACATGTAAAACTTTTGAACAGCAAAATGTAATAGTTTTAAAAGTTAAAAGATAAAGAACAAACAGGAAAGCGATAGCTAGCATATAGCAAACCATTAACTAGACAGAATATAGAATTTCAACAAATCAGAAGAATATAAGCAATATAAACCGTAAGTTAAAGACAGAAAAAGTCTATGGGATAGAATAAAGAGAATTAGTCAAGAAATATATGAAAACATAGTCAAACTCACCAATCGTTGAAGAGATAAGTTTACATATATTTAACTAAAATTGTTATACTTAGCATCGGTATTAGTTTCCGAGGGCTGCTGTAACAAAGTACCACAAACTGTGTGGCTTGAACAACAGAAATGTATCCTCTCACATTTCTGGAAGCTGCAAGTCTGAGCTCAAGGTGTCAGTGGAGCTGGTCCTTCTGAGGGCTGGGAGGTGTCAGTAGGGCTGGTCCTTCTGAGGGCTGGGAGGTGTCAGTGGGGCTGGTCCTTCTGAGGGCTGGGAGGTGTCAGTGGGGCTGGCCCTTCTGAGGGCTGGGAGGGAGGAAGAAGCTGGTCCTTGGCTCTCTCCTGGCTTCTGGTGGTTTGCTGCCAATCTTTGAAGTTCCATGATTTAGAGATGCTTTGTCCTGATCTCTGCCTTCATCTTCATATGGTGTTCTCAGTGTGTTCCTGCCAGTCTGTGTCCAAATTTGCCTCTTTTATAAGGACATCAGTCAGACTGGGTTAGGGCCCACCCTAATGACCTCATTTTAACCCAATTACCTCTTTGAAGACCTTTTTTCCAAATAAGGTCACACTCTGAGGTATTGGGCATTGGACTTCATCATATCTTTTTTTTTTTAAATATTTTAT
>NW_006299593.1:3623178-3638205 GCF_000327345.1 Myotis davidii | reverse complement strand
ATCCACTGAGCCAAACCGGTTTCGGCCATCATGTCTTTTTATAGGAGACACAATTCAACCACATCAGCCTTCACTAAGAAAAGCAATAGTATTATTGAATATCAGAAACTGTATAGAATCAGTTCTCTTGTACCAGCTAATAGAGTATAATTTTTGGTAAATGTTTTGAGAATAACTTGCTAATACCTCTCAGAATGTTCTAAGGGTGCATATCTTTTTCTGCAGTGATTTCAATCTTATGAATATAATAAAATCTAAAGGCAAAGTCAAGATGAAAATGAATTTTTTAATGTAAGCTGTCCAGGAAAATGGGGAGGAGGATGTGTTAGGTATTGCTTCTATTTTAGTATTGGCAGATGTTGTGGTCAAGTGCATTTCATCTTCACATCTCAAAGCTGTTCTTTGACAATGAACCCTGATAGGTTGAGCTATGATCCTCTGAATCACTCATTTGGGACTTGAGGGAGAGGTATTTAATTTTTCTCTGGCTCTTACCACTCATGTAACCTACTGAGCAATATCTGACTAAGGCTGCCAGGTTTAACAAATAAAGACACAGAGAACCCAATGAAATTTGAATTTCACATAAGCAAGCTCGTTTTTAGTATGCAATATTTGAGGCATACTTATATTAAAGAAATTATTCCTCATTTCCCTCGGGTTCAAATTCAACTGAACATCCTGCATTTTACCTGGCCACCTAATCCCTGACCCCAAAAGCAGGTGAGCTTGGCCCTTGGGAGCTAGGATGCTATCTATGGTATGATTTCACTGTGTATATACTTCAATTAGGCATATTCTCAATTGTGTTTTGCAGGAAATTTTTTAAAAAAGCAAAAATAACAACAAAGAACAAAACATGTGACAATTGCAGCAAAAGATGTAACAGGAGCTGGTTTCGTGTAAATATTGTGTTAATTAAAACGGAAGGGTCTGGAGCATAAACAAAACAGCTGTGGGGGCTGGTTTTTGTTCTGGCTGGGCTGCTAAATATAGTAACTCAGTTCCCGGCCTGTTAGCACTCCTTCCTTATCAAACATTGGACTGGGGTATAAGGAAGTTTAAATTGCCAGTGATTGGAGATCCGTTTTCTAAACACTTCAAGCAGATGGTTTGTTGCCTGAAGAGCACACTTCTTTTCAGGGAATGCAGGGTTGAGCTTGGTTATTTCAGGAGAATATTTCACTGCGGCTCATGTGTTGACCTCGGGTTTGCCACACTGGTGCACAGTCTCTCCTCCTTTCTGTCTCCTCAGATTCTTCGTGTGAGTTTGCCTATTGCACAGAGTCTTATTTTTAATGCCGCCTGCTGGCTGCTTAGACTCCGCCTTAGGCAAAAGCCCAGTTACTCCTTCCACACAGCTTCTCACAGCTTCAGGAAGAGAGCAATAGCCATGCAAAGGAGCTTTGTAAATGAAGACCACTTGAGAGTGTACGATTGATAGAGTTGGACCCTACCACTGACATTTTTAAAAAATATATACTTTTATTGATTTTAGAGAGAGGGAGAGAGAAATAGAAACATCAAAGAGGAGAGAGAATCATTGATTGGCTGCCTCCTGCATGCCCCTTATTGGGAATTGAGCTTGCAACCCAGGCATGTGCCCTGAACAGGAATTGAACCCTGACCTCCTGATTCATGGGCCGATTGATGCCACACCTGCCAGACACTGCCACTGACATTTTAAAAGAGTGCAGTCTGGTTATTTTGCAGAATGTTCCTCACACGGATTTACCTGGTATTTCCTTATAATTGGTCAGGTCATGTTACCCATTTTAGGCAGGAATACTAATAAGGGGCTAGAGAACCAGATTTTCTAACACCTTTCCCATCTCTGTGCAGAAAAGTTGGCCTGTGTCCTGTGAGTGAAAACTCTTTGCTGGAGCCTGGTCTGACGATGGTGCTTCATGTCTTCCACCAGAGAATCTCAATTTGAAGTGAGTGGCCTAAATTTTTGATAAGGTTCTTAGAATCACACTGAAGAGTAAAAATGGACTGGGGTGTCCATGTGTTTCTGGACTTTCTTCTCAGGACAAGATGAGCACTTCGGATCCGTGCTAATGGCCTAAGGAAGGTTAAGAGAGGGCAGGAACTGGTTCTTGTAAACTGACAGTTCGGGTGAGTGAGTTGGAGATAATCGCATAATCCATTTATAACCACCCAAGTTAACAAGCTCTCACCTTCTCCAAATAGGCCTCTTCTTTACAAATAGTCACTTGTGCACAAAAGTGGGCTCTCGTCCATGTGATTGGAGTCACATGCAGCCAGTCTCATGGCCCCATTATCCTGCAACACCACGGAGATCCATTCATATTCAGAGCACTATTAGAAACTGTAACGTGTTCTTATGTGTTTAATATGAGCTTTGGAAATAATTCTTCACCCCCCAAAATAACTTGTGGCTATGTCTGCCCGATGCCATCCCAGGCCGTGTCAGTTACCAGTAGACAAGACATTCCCAGAACAAAGGTGGCTGGTTCTGTGCTCAGACCATATATATGTGAAGCATGGGTCCAGGCACCACACTGTGAGAGACATCCATAAATGGAATTATTTACAGAAGAGAATGAATAGGTTGCTAAAGAATTCGGCATTATGACTAAGACTGGCTTTTTGTTGTTTTTCAGTCCAGCCCTGGCTTAAGCCCCAACCTGGGTTCTCAGCTCCCCTCCCTCCATGACTAGAATGCTTGTCTTGCCCTTATCAGTTGTCCTAATAGTGAGGGACAACGGCTGTGCTCACCAGATATGGCCTGTCAGCCAGACTTCAGAGGATTCCCCCCAAAAGAGGTGCGGGGTGATTGTCTGATGGAAGGAATTTGAGTCCACCTGGGACTCTGTATCCCTCAATTCCCACGTTCTGCCATAAGAAGGAACTCCCTTCCAGAAAAGGCAGCGAGGTCTGTCTGCCCATCGGGTCTATGACACACTCAGGGCCAGGTCCACTCCCAGCCAGGGCTTCCCGTGTATTTCCCGCTGGCTGAGGGCTCACTGCGCCTGGCCATGTGCTCACACGCCCACTACTGCAGGAAATGGGGACCACGCATCCAGGAGGACAGGAGAGCTGTTTGCAAACCGTGGGGCTGGCGTGAAAGTGGATTAGATATGTATGGGCCGTCTCAAGAGTTATGAACTGAGAATGTATGAGGGACACCCGGAGAGACCTCAGTTTCATATAAGGGGAACGCTAACAACTTCCTGCCTACCTTTGCCTCTCCTGCAGTGACTTGTGTGCATAATGAGCTAAACTATTTGTTAAACTGAGTACAACTGAAAATGTGATCGGCGCCTTTAAAAAGGCAGTGCACTCCCTTCTCTTCACTTCTATTTGCAGAGAAGATGGAAAGGGCTTTTGCTGGGCTGCTGGAGGGAGTGGAGCATGCAGATCACTTAAAAGTTCCATCTAAGCCTGAGATTCTAAGAGGTTCAATAATCAAATTTCAGTGAAAGTTAGCCTGGAAATTTCCCCCAAAGTAATTGCTCATTGGTCTGACTCGTTCTAAACTCAGAGAAGAAATATTTCTCAGTGGTTGACAAAGAGGAGATGCTTTCATTGGCGATGCATGTCTGGCATTCATGGCTTTGCAGACAGTTGTGCGAAGTGGGAGACCATATCACCACAGAATCTCACTCTCTGGCGAGATCACTTAAAAGCTAAAACCAATTTATTGTTTCTTCAGGGCATAGTCCACTAATCTAGCAAGAAATTTTATTCCATCTGGCTACACTGTGAAATGCAAACCAGAAAAAAGTAGGGAAGGAGAGCAAAACAGATTTCATCTCAAGGAAAAATGTTTCCAATAATTATCAAAATAATTTTTCCATTTTATTTAACAAGATAACTCTGAATATACACATTTAATTTATGAACACGGTGTAAACTATTTCTTCCCATCTTCCTTTTAGCCTAGCAATTTCTACATACATTTGGACATGGATAACAAACAGATTTTACACAAGAAAATTACTGTGTTTCAGCCGATTCGGTGTGATCGTGGCATTAGCTAATTGCCCGCTTGTGTGGAAGTTCGCGGGTGGGCATGAGCACGTCGCGTCCTCACTGGGATCAGGCCAGACACTCTCAGGACAAGTGCTCATGTGCAAGAAACATGCTGATCACAACACACAGTCATTCCCTGATGAAGTTATAAACTTATGGATATATTTCCACACCCAGAAACACCCTTTTATGTGGCTGTTGCACAGCATTATCTACTTTCCTTCCATCTAATGTGTGAAATCAAATGTGGTTGTTGGGGCCAGGAAAATGCACAGAGTCACAGTAGTATCCCCTTTTCACCAGACAGTTAAAGGCCAAGTACAACCCTTGGTGACCTTCTGAGAAGATCCACAATTCTTAAATAGGGCAGCGTCCCTTCTGTGCGACAGACAAATTGTACATTGTTTTGACACAGCCCTGCTGCGTTTTGTGGGCTGTTGAGGAGTCCAGTAAGAAGTAATATGTAAAATCTCTTTCTCTGAGAATATCTTTTACTTAAAGAATCTAAATTCTGAAGAATACCAAAACAATTACCAACAGTTCTGGGAACAGTATTTACCATTAGTTCCTCAGGCCAAAAATTATACACAGGGAAAGAATTAGGCACTTTGAGGCTGACTCTTTTGGGAATCCATAAATGAACTTTTTTTTTTTACATGTATAGAGTAATTGATCCAATTACAAAGGGATCTATCCAACCGGGTCTTTGAACTGGTGGGCCAGTGAAAGCAAGGGATGCGGTCAGCAGAAAAGCACCTTGTTTGGGAATGAAAAGTGCCAATTAAATACTGAACAGCAATCATAGTCCCTCACAGCCTGACATTTGCCTCTGATGAAAAAATGACAGTGTCAACTCATGGAATGACATGACAATTTATTGGATAAATATTTTCTGGAACACCTACACTTCAGTCAAAACTACAGCATTTAGTTAAAACTGTACTATTTGCACATCAGTCAATTTGCCAGGGGGCTCACAGCATGCCTACGAGACACAAATATACCAGCTGGTGGCAAGCTTATGGCAAGGCTCCCTAAATTAACAGGAAGTTCTGATGTAAAAAGAGAGGATAAAAATACAGACCAAATATTGTAAAGGAGCCATACTCTGGGGAAGATACTACTTGAAAAGCATAGAAGACTATTTTACCCAAGAAGGAATCCCAAACATAAAAATAAAATATTTGGTATTCTACACTATATTACAAAAATAAATATATCCATCAATAAATAGCAGGACACCTAGAAACCTTTACATGAATGTTTTGGTGGTTGGCTGCCCAAGTCTCTACATGATACTTCTCCTCAAGAGTCATTTGGGTTGGTCAACTTCAATGATGTTAATTTGGCCATAAACCTGTAGCAAAGAAGGGCGTGGGATGTAGCCAAGGTCTATGATCAGAGAAGATGTGAGTGAGCTCGACTTTCACAAAACTCTAAGGTTCTGACAATTTTCTGGCTTCATGTTAGTGCAGCAATTTCAGAGACATGCAGGCTGATGAGGCCTGAAGGGAGCTGGGAGGACTCTGTTTATGGGTCATGTCCTTTCATTCTCTGATGAGAAGAAAGAAAAAAAATTCCACTAGCAACATTTCAATAACCAATATGTGGCTTCCTGCACCCTCTTTCCATAAGGAAGAAGAAAATCGGGAAAATGCACGTTTATGTCTGGGCTGTGGGAAAAGAAGTAGCAGCTGGGTGTGCAGCCCAGCTGCAGACAGCCTAGATTTTCACATATCTTTAATAGAAGAGTGACTATAAGTGCTTGCAACAAGATTTCTCTAGGAACCTGGCAAGTTGGCAGAGGGCATGAGCAGGGTGCTGATAGCAGTGGGGTGCCAGAGCCAGCAAGCATGGCTCCTGAGAACAGTTGTTAAGTTCAGGAATTTTGCAAGCCAGTTGACATCACTTTAGTGCCTTGAAATAGGCCATGGGAGTATTTACACCATTGAAATGAACAAATCAGGCCTAATTCACCCCAGGACTGCTGGCTGTAAAGCATTTACCAGCACACCACTGTCTTAAATACTTTAGACATAAATTTTTGCTTGATTTTTCTCTAACTAGAACTATCCTGTTCAACTGAGGTTTTACTGTATGTCTATTACGGTGTCCATTAGAAGAATAAGAAGTACCGTAGAGTAAATGAGTATAAAGTGAGTACCATGGGTGTAAAGGATGTACCACATCCCACTGAGGGGTCTGAGTGTGGCTATCCAAAGCCAGTTACATACCACACACACACACACACACACACACACACACACACACGTACCATTGTATATGGAGATTATTCCATAAATGAATGGATCTGAATTGCATGACCATCTCAAATTGTCACTCACTGTATACTCACTGATAGTCAGAATACCACTTTTTCAGGCCAATGAATCCCCCAAGATTTCCCTCTGTTTGCTCTCAGAATCTATGCATCTGGATGTACAGAGCTGAGGTCCAAATTGGGCAAAATGTCTTTCAAAATCACTTCCCTTGCCTCTATTTTCTAGTGCAATATGAGTTTATAACCCCAAGAGTTTTGTGAAAGGGAGGCTGATGGTTTCCTAGGTTATAAAACATGGCAGACATCTTAGGGAAGCATTCAATGGGTGAGTGGGGGCAACGTACTAGAAATCACATTCCTGATTCTGGCTTGAACCATCTGTGTCATCCTCCTGGAGCTGTCAGAACAGCTTGAGAACTGCACTACTCTGGTTCCTCCTGCACAAAGCCCATGATCCCTCATGGGGGTGGGGAGGTTTAGACCACAGCCAGAGTCTCGGTGTCCTTCCAACTGGCCAGCTGCTGGCAGACCCATAAACTTGAGGTGGATAATCTTAAGGTGGACCAAGGCCTTACAGATCATTGCTGTCAGGAACACTTCCCAGTTCCCAAGTGGGAAGACTGCAGAATGGGAAGGCTATAAGGGTTCTACCATGGGCAAACCGGATTTCAAAATTCAGGCTTAGCTTTCAGTCATCTGCTTGTATGTCTATGTATTAATTCATTTACTTAGGTGAATCCATTTGGACTCTCATTTTCTTTTCCTTATTCTTAAATATTCTTCACGAAAAAACATTCATAAAGGATATTGTTAAAAGCAAATCAAATTAAATGTCAGGGAGGAAACTAGAAATTAGAGCACTAACTCCACTCATCTTGAAAGAAATGCTTTCTGGTATCCCTCCAGGTCACATTGGAGCAATGAAGGCGAGTGAAGACAAGGGACAGAGGAATGGGAGAAAGACACGAGGCTCTGGGGCAAAGAAGAAAGAGGGAAGAAAAAGGGTGGACAAAACAAACACAGAGGTGCAGAGGCAAGGGGGAAATACTAAGAATTGAAGAAAAATGTTAAGAAGTGAAGTGAAGAGACCAACAGACAGATCCCTTCTGGTTTTTCCCCTCTTGTTCTTTGAAAATTTTATTTTGTCCAAAAAATTTAATTCTCTGATTAGAACTGCTTATAATTTTACAGACACATCCTGGTATAGCATCCAGATCCCTTTTCTCTCATCCCCTATGTGCCCTCTCCCACCTCCTATACCTTCTGTAGCAATAAAGGCCAACATTGGCCATGCTTTCCTATTATCTCAGAAGCAGATGTCACCCTGAAGCCCCACTTTTTCCTTTCTTGACCAGACACCGCTCCCTCGACCACATTGGTGCCATGATGGGTTTATTCTTTGCTAGTGCACCTTAAAGCCACTACCTCTTGAACCCATTTGGTTTCTGCATCAAATAACACCTCTCCTCGCACATACAACATCCTTTACCATTCTGAGTGATGGCAGACACTCAACTGATGAAAGCCCACCTACATTCCCAACAATGTTTAGGAAACGTAGTATTTCCTAGGATGGTGAAATCCCTGGTGCAAATTATCTTGACATAGCTCCTACTCAGAGAAGAGGTGACTGAGAGCATACCATTGGCTTTTAATATATACATATTTGATTGAGTTTTGCATGTGTATGAGTCTAATCTACCTCTATAGAACCAATAGAGCTTTATAAGCTTATATGTACACATATACATACACATAAATCTATCTTTTGACACTATATCTCTGCTTAGGGATTGTTGTTTTCAAATCGACATAGAAGAAAAATAGCATGATCTTGCCATTTGCTGTTGGAGGTGGCATTGTCAGGAAATGGCAAATCCAGAGAAACACAGATCAGAAGGAATGAGACTGTATAACAAAATAAGCATTTCTTACAACAAACCAACCTGTCCATTTCCCTAAGTAAACCTCTATGATCTGTACACCCTTATTAAATAATCTTATTAAATAGGCACATAAAATATACACATATACAGTTATTAAATAAGCAACACTAATCCTCTTCTATCTGCAGCCACACTCAGAAACAGCCATGCCTTCATATTTAAACTTGTAAGTGACCACGCCTTTGTCTAAATAGAGGATGGAGATGGGCTCCAGCTTGGTGGGCACACAGCAGGCTTTGGAAGCCTTCTGGGAATTCTTGAGGTGGACCAAGGCCTGGATAATCGCATGTTTTGTGGGTGTGAGATGCTCTGCCAGGGGGTAGTTGCAAACACCACGGCACTCATAGGCTTCATATCCAGGCGGAGCGATGATCCAAGAGTCCCAGCCAATCTCCTTGAAGTCGATGTAAAGCGGGGTCCTCTTGCAGTAGTTTCCTTTGGCGTTCCTTCTGATGCGGGCAGTGGAGTCATAGATGATGTTTGACCTCATCTGCAGCAGAGCCTCTTCCCCAGGACCACTGGAATAACCATCCAGGCCCTGGTTGTCCAGCTCCAGAAGTTGCTCATGGGTGATCATTTCACTCAGTTCCTCTTTCTCTTCCTTCTCACTGCTTTGGTCATCAGAAAACACGACAATCAATGGGACGTGCTTATTCTGGGCGCTGGTGTCTATTTCCAGTTGTCCCCGGCCAGTGCCCTCAGTTTCGTCGTGTCTGCTCTCAATGTGGACTTCCAGCTGGTGGGTGGATGAACCTGACTTTTGCCAACGTCTGATGGCACTGGTGACATCAAAAGTCTCCCACTCACTGTTGGTTCCATAGATCTCCTCTGACACCAAGACCAACATGTTTCTTTCACCCTCGTTGTCCTCTGTGTTCTCAAGTACTTCAAAAATTGTAATTTTCCGGTCCACTCCATCATATATCATGCGATCTCTTTGCACCAGTGTGTACAACCGAAGTTCAGCCATGATGACCTCTTCATGGTGGGGGATGGACACATTGAAGAGGAGAGGGTATTTTCTGAGCCCATTAAAACTGGCTGGTTGGGAAAACAACTCTAAAAAAAAAGACAAAAGTGACATTTACAGTATGTCACAGAGAAAAACAGACACTTATTTATGTCATAAGAAGGCTTGTCTATGAAGGAAATTTGATTCAGAGAGAATAAGGGGATATAAATGAAAATAAACACAATGTTAGCATTCTCTGACACAGAAAACACTGCAAGGTCAATGGTAGAATATTAGACTGAGTTAAGCTGCCAAGACTAAACTGGAAAATGGCAGTCTAATGAATTGTGAAAAACTTACCCAGCCTTGCATGCTAGCCTGTCAGCCTCAGAATTATAGCACTGGTATGGGCAAGTCCCCAATTTTTCTAACCAGTGAAGAGATAGCAAATGAAACATGTTATGGTTGTTCTTTTCTTTTAAAAAAAAGTTTATTGATTGATTGGTTTTGAGAGATAGAGACTTCAATTTGTGTTCCACTTATTTATGTATTTATTGATTGGCTCTTATATGTGCCCTGACCAGAGATTGAACCCTCAACCTGGTATATCAGGACCATGCTCTATCCCACCAGGGCAATTGGTCTTTTCTTGACACTTTTCAGAAGGCTTCATAGTTTGTCATATTTGCATGTAATGGGTGGAGTCCCCACATAGCTGGCTGGCACTGTTCTTCCTAAAGACCTCCACCTAGACCAGAGGTTGGTAAACTATATTCCATGGGTCACCAGTCTTGGAAGTAAAGTATTATTGGAACACAGCCTCACCCACTCTTTCTGTATTGTCTGTGATGATGGTTGCACTACAATGGCATAGCTAAATAGTCCCAAGAGAGAAAAATCCTATATAATAAAAGCCTAACATGCTAAGTGTCCGGTCGTCTGGTCAGCTGTTCAACCAATCAAGCGTAATATGCTAATGATATGCTAAGGCTGTTAACCGCTCACTATCATGTGCACTGACCACCAGGGGGCAGACGCTCTGACTGGTAGGTTAGCTTGCTGCTAGGGTCTGGCCAATCGGGACTGAGCGAGACTGGCTGGACACGTCCTGGAGACCTCCTGTGGTTCCTCCCCAGCTGGCCAACCTCCCGCATCCCTCCAGTCCCCAATCATGCACCGGTGAGGTCCTTTGGCCTGGCTTGTGCCCTCTCACAATCTGGAAACCCCTCAGGGGATGTTGGAGAGCTGGTTTCAGCCCAATCCTGCAGGCCCAATCCTGAGGGACCCCACTGGTGCATGAATTCATGCACTGGGCCCCTAGTGTTTCATAAAACCTATGAAATGTACTATTTGTATGGCCCTTGGTAGAAAAAGTTTGCTGATCCCTGCTCTAGACACCAAAGCCTGACAAGGCCAAGGAGACAGCTATCTACCAGGAGGGTCACAGCAGTTGATTTGGGGTGTGCAGTCCTTGACTAAGAGAAATAGGGGAAATGAACCTTCGGGATAAATTGGTTGACTTAGTCTTATACCCTTAGCACCTGGCATGGGGTTTGGCACATACAAATCATTCAAGAATATTTATGAAATAAAATTTTAAAGGTCCTTTTATCTTAGAAACACACCTCCAAATATCATCATGTTGACTTTCTAAGAATTTTATAAGAGTCCAACAGCTCCTGTAGTCTTGCCCCAGATAATACATGTCTAAAAGGAATTCTTGAGGGCATTTGTCATCAAGCAAAGGGTTCCATGACACCGAAGATGATAAGCACCACCAACTGAGGGATTGATTCTCTATCACCTTTGGCAGCATTTTCCCGATGTGTACCCCATTCATGAACTTAATATTTTTATTTAACTTGATCTGATTATTTTATACTTTCAACCTCTTTTAGACTTTGCTTAAGCAACAGCATTTATGAAATGAGGGGTTTGAGGTGATATGTGGATTTTTTCTAATTTACAATAGTAAAAGTGTACAATTATTTCACAGCATTTACAGCTTCCTCTAGATTTGACCTAAAATTATCTCATATACTGCCAGTAGAAAATATTGGTCAATGGAATGCATTTCAACTTTCTAGCATGGCTCTCAAAACAGCTATAACCAGGTCTTAACTTCTTGATCCAGTCTTTACTCCCATTCATGCTCGCCAGTGCATGAAACATTGCAATTGTTCCATTGATCTTTGTTGAAAGATGAAATAAGCTGTAAACCCTGTTTAAAATACACTGATATCTTCATCACTTGTGAAAACACCCCTTTGCTTTATTGTATGTTTCACCTTGGGATTGGTTCTTCTGACCTTTGGAAAGCCTTATTCCCTCATTTCCAACTACCTAGCTGTGACTCTTCCCTGTGGAACCTTCCCTCCCTTAACCTCCCATCTGGATACTCACTCCCTTCTGAATCACTTGAGTACTTACTCTCTATCTCTCCTTTTACCTTTGCCATGTACATCCTTGTATTTCAGTTGTCTCTTCGTGAATGGATCTTCCCAACTAGACTATCATCATGCTGGCAAGTACCACATCTTAAATTCCTTTCTATGCCTTTAATCTGCAAGATTACCTTTGAGGCAGCACTTTAAACATATTGATTAATTGATGATCCCAGGCATCAGACCACATTGATATATAAGTGTAACATATGTCCTTAATACATATGGGAGTTGTCCCCTCCTTATAAGAATGGTGGAGACAGCTCACCTTGGGCAGGGAACATGTGAAGACCAAAAATAGGGGAGTGGACTGGTTGCTTGACCCATGAGAAAAGTGCAGAATAAAAGCTCACTCTAGTGAGAGGAAAGGATTTCAAGGGAACACTGGGAAACTTGGTGCTCATGAATATGTTCACTATTGTGATTGTAGTGATGGTTTCAATGGCTGTTTACTTATGTCAAAGGCTATCAAATTATACACTATAAATATGTGCAGTTTATTGTATGTCAGTTATCTATAATAATAAAAGCATAATATGCTAATTAGACCGGATGTCCTCTGGATGTCCTTCCTTCCGGACAAAGCCACAGAAGGCAGGGGCTGTGGCAGAGGCAGCAGAGGCAGCAGAGGCCCCCGGCCGAAGTGGAGGCAGGTGGGGGCGAGGGCCAAGGCCCTTGCATCAATTTCGTGCATCAGGCCTCCAGTACTTCAATAAAGCTGTTTAAAAATAAATTCACTGTGCATTTGCATATATAGTAGGCAATAGGTGGAGGAGTTACATTTCTAAGCAAATTTCATGTGCCAGGTGTTCTGTAAACATTGTTTTATTTAGCTCTTACAATGTCCTTCCAATGCAGGTATTGCTACTCTGTGCATTTTACATCAGACGAAACTGAGCCTCAGAGCAGAGAACTGACTTCCCCCAGATGACAAGATGCAGTCAGAGCTTTGATAGGAATATTGGTCATGCTTTTTCCACCTTCGAGGTGGCAATTGTTTCCCCTCGATTAGTTAGATTTGGAGGGATTGGGGGATTTGTTTTGTTTTGTTTTGTTGGTCTTTGTCTCCTTAAAGCTGCACTGAGCAGACCCAAAGAGTCAAAGAGAGACAATAGCAGCCAGTAGGGCGAGCCCAGGGCAGCATTCCTGTCCCGGGGACTTTGTGTTCCCAGCCACAGACTGGCGGAGCTGCAGTCTGAGTTGTCCATGGAGTGGGGCCCCTACCCTTGCTGATCTCTAGTAATGAGAAACTGTAAATGTTGCTTCCTGACCTGGATCATCCACATCCTCCAGAGAGAGGATGAGAAACCCCAATTTCCCTGGAGGACAGGAGTGGCTCTGAGCCAGACACAGGCTTCAGCGCACAGAAATACTAAGGAAGGACTCCCATGGAAGAAGACTGTTCACTGGCAATTCAGACTCACCTCCAACAGAATCTGTCATTTCAGCTTTGCCATTTCCATTGTGTTACTAAATACCAGATCCAATATGTTACTAAATATTATAAATTTTGGTCTGGCAACTAAATTTTTAAGGCACACAGTATCTCCAGGACTAAGCAATACCTACTCAACATTTTCTGTAATGCCTAGAATTTAGGGAATTCATCAGGAATAACTAATGTTTCTTCAACACTTCCTAGGAAATGGAATGTTTCTTATTCAGAACCTCTTTTGAATCACTCTATTGTGTTGTATCCCCAATATACAGATCAGGAAATTGAGGTTCAGAGAAATAACACGCATTATCCACAACTACTAAATCAACCTGTTCTCAAAATTCCAAATCTCTGAGCTATTTCTTTGACACCACCTTTCTCCTTTTGAGACAGTCTGGCCAAAATCGATCTAAACCCTATTTTTCACCTGGCTCGTGTCTATAAAGCATAACTGGTAAATATTAAAGAATTAGTTTCTTTAGACCCACCGTTTTTACCATAGATATTAGATTTTTGGAGGGGCCAACTCACACCATAATAAACAAAGGATTAACTTCCAAGGTCATTAGATTTAGTTACTGAATAAAGATCTGGGAGGAGAAAATACATCTTTCCACTGATATGTAAAGCTTGTGCCTCACTCTTCATAAAGGCACAGATTTAAGTTGGGTCATTAACTGGTCCGTGCACACTTCCTAGAAACTAGAAACAGTGTTTCAAGGATATACATGTCACATCAAATGCAACCAAACTGTAGGCAAACTCTCTAAAATATAAGCTTCCATCTTGTTTGAGCATCTTTTAAATAAGGCCACAAAAGGGAAACTCGTCCAAAGCTTGAGCGAAACACAAATCACAACTTCCTGATTTTCATCATTTTTAATCAAAATAGAAGTTGACAAACTTTGTAATCAATCAAAAGCCAAGTGGAAACGGAGGCCCATCTGAAAAGTGACGGACAGCGGAACAGTAATAGGCCAACATTAACTTTTTGTATGACTTGCTGTCAAAATTTAAACATTTTTCGAGATCCCATTATAATGTCAAAATGGTGGAGACTTTATAACTTTGAATGAAAAGATATTCTTTGGTACCTTGCAATACCATTTGGAAAATAAGCATTAAAATGATACAGGCCATAATGTGTATTGCTTTGTAGGTCTGTATGTCTGTATTCACTCTTATTCGCTATAGCATGCATTGGGAATTTATCACTCCTTGAAAAAGATCCAAGCCAAATGTCACCGATAGAATGTAAACTTACCTTCATTTTTGAAACTCCTGATGATGTTGGCAGATGGCATGGAGGTGCGGTCGGTGGCAAACTTGTTGTAGAGTTCCAACATGTACTCTGGGGGGTCCACCCTGGCGGAGTCCTGCATGGGGATGTCAGACAGGTTCAATGTTTTGAGAAACTCGTTCTTCATGCTCTGCAGCAGTGTGTCAAAGTCAACACCATCTTGCTCCGAGAAGACATCATCGAAGAGGGGCATGTCTTCTTCCAGAGGCGACTGCTCCAGGCTCATGATAGGGCTTCCAGAAGCAGAGTGAGCCGCCAGGCAGAGGAGAGCGCACAGCTGCAGGGCCAGAGAATCCATGACTCTGCTCAAGCCCCCAGGCCAACCCAGGAAGGTTTAGCTCCCCTGGGCTCTAAGTGGCAGTTTTATCTCACTGAGCGTCAATGTCTCCTGTCACTGGAGACAAGTTTGGAAACTCTTCCTCTCTCTCCCTCCCCCTACCATTCTTCCTCTTCCCCCAAAAGTCAGGTTGCAGTAATTGGATAACAAAATACCCTATAGGGGCCTAGCCTTTCTTATCTCGCTAGTGTAAACTTGTGCACCAGATTTTGTTTCTATCTTGCAATCCCTTTTTCTTTTAATGAGCATTTTGTAAACATTTCCACATTCTGACACTGGCTGAGAGATAGGACAATTTTCTCCTCACAGAGGCTCTGCTTCCCTTCCTTT
>NW_006299593.1:3609468-3623109 GCF_000327345.1 Myotis davidii | reverse complement strand
ACATGCATGTAACAAATATTAAGAATCAACACGATACACATCAATGGTGGCATCTATTAATTCAAGTAATGGGGCTTCCATCTTCACGTACATATTTTCGAAGAAAGACCAAATATCCAAAATCTTCAAGTTAAATTAATAGATATAAGCGAGTTTATATAAACTTTAGAGTCAATCGTCTTTTTCTGTACAGATTTGATCTGGCTAAAATGGCTTTGAAAAATAAGGAGAGTGCTTCATTATAAAAGGAATCAAAATGTATTAGGTGCTTTCCTACAAACAGGCATTGCTCTAAGTGCTTTGCATGTCACCTAAAGTGCTCCCCGTAATAACTTTATTATCATCCCCATCACACATATGGGTCACCGCCGTTCAATAGCTTGCCAGAGGTCACAAAGCTACAAAGTCTTAGAGGCAGGACTTGAACCCAGGCAGTCAGACTCTTGTAAAAAAAAAAAAAAAAAAAAAAAAGGAGACCATCTGACTTTTGAATCAGTGTCTCTCTAGACTGGGGCATGAGCAGCGATGCTGAAAGGCTAACCAGCCCCAGCCCAGCTCTTCCCCGGGGAGTTCATAGTCAGGAGGCAGGCAACAATTTGCAAGTCTTTCACCCATGCAATGAATTATTAAGATCACCAAAGTCCCTAACAAATCTACCTTGATGGCTCAGTCAAAACGATCATCAAGTGGCTCTAGTAAAAGCTTGATGCATAACATCATTAGGCAAATGAAAAATGACAAATGCCTTTGTCCGAAAAACCATGGTGACATTGACTGGAAAGACAAAGCAAGTTCATCTTACTTTCCAACCCCAATTATTGGGGCTTTTACCACTGAGGCAGTGGGACTGGTGGTGTCTCCCTGGCTTGCTCAGTGCACTCATTCCCCATGTGATGATTCAGGTGCCCTGGCACTGTGCTTAGAGGGCTGTGTCTAGATATTGGGTACATTGAACTACCCTTAGGTTCTGAGTTAAATTTTTCTGCATTTACTCCAATAGGTTAGCTACAGAATCTTCACCTTTTACTTCCTTGAGGCTCCCAAGGTTAATAAACATCTTTTGATTTTTTTCCTCTCCTAAAATGCAAAATTTTACAGCATTTTTAAAAAATTACCTTAAGAAGAACAGACTTTTAAAGAAAAAAAACACCTTTCCTCAAAATTGTCCATTTGTTCAGTAATCGTTGATTTTGCTTCATTGCTCCATTTCAGCTGAAGCTGCTGCTCCTACATTAAAAAGGTGACCAGAGACTGAAAATAGATTACACCCTGACCAGGTCCGCTAGTGAGTGATCCGGGGGCCGGACCGCATCCTGCGGGTGGTTCGTTTTAACATGAGTTTTCTGGCAGCATGCCAGCAGGGCTCCTGTATCATATCCCACATCAAAACAAGCCCCGTTTATCTTCACACACACAGATGTCAACGCACACTCCAGATCTCTGAGCGGCAGGCATGTGCGTGTAACTGCCACAGGACAGCAGGGTAAGTGGCGGCACTTGCAACCCGGGTGCACTGTTTCAAAGGTCAGGAGGAGAGACGGGCATCCCATCTTGCAGTGTTCTAGTTCTTTCCATCCTCAGGGGTAAGACGTGCAACTGAGCTGTCACTGGCCATCTTGTACTCCATGCCAGAGTGACTACGGGGTTTAATATTGGGACCAGTTTCCGAATCATAAATGTTTATATTTGGGGCTGATCGAAGGGTAGAATAGGAAACTGTCTATAACCACATCTCAATGCCTATGGCTTCCTTAACTGCAATGTCCTCAAGCCCCACACCTCTGCGGGGGTAGATGAGGAGGGAGACTGGGTTTCATACACGGAGGAAGGGGATATAACTTTCTTCCCTTTTCTAGGCCTGGGAGAGCTTATAATTTAACTGCAGAATCTCATTACCCCTATGATTTTCTGTAGAAGCTTTCCCTGGCCATTCTAAAAGGTTCAAATATCTCCCATTCCTTCCCCTAGCTCGATTTTTCTGAACACCAACTATTACTTTGCAATGATATCATTATTTTGGATCCTACTACACTTCCCAATCTCAAAGATTTAAGACTAGTTTCAATAACTGTACAAATTTGAAGGATCTAAAACTGAATTTCACTGGCCTCTCAAGGGGATCTGTGGTCCAGATAAGGTGCGACCCCTGGACTATACCTCTGTGAATTCTGATGTTTCCTGGAAGTAATGCACAGACCCTGATAAGTGTTACTGATAAAGTTCTCCTGACTGACTAGAGGTCAGTGAAGTTAGGTTTCTGAACTTGCATGACTCCAGGCTCTTGGAACCCTCTACCTTGGACCCCACTTCGAAAGCATTACACTACTCTTGCTACCTACTCAGTAATCTTCAGGTCTTTGGGGCGTACCTTCTCAAACCAAGTGTGATAAAATATTTAGCAAGCTATACACCAGGCCCCAGCCAATCACAACAGATTCCAGCTGTAGTGCCAGAGCAGGACCCCAGAGGCCCCACACTTCCTTCTTGAGCTTTGGATCCTGAGGAGATGGGATGCTGGGGGATGGGCTCAGGCAGCAGCTACTTACCACTTGCATGGCAATATTTGAATAGTTTAGCACTACCCAGGACTGTTGTGCTATGTATTATAGGTGACTGTAAGTTCAGCCTAAAATTCCCAAGCCGGAGCTCTGTAAGCTATGGGCATTAGAATTTGCAAATTCAATATAAGGACAGATGGTCTGCACTGATTTATTCCCTTGACAGGTGTCTGGATGTCCTCTCATTCTTCAGTCCAGATTTTGCCCACTGTACCCAGACCTAGGAAGCCATTGGGGGTGGGGGTGGGGTTGTCCCTAGGATGGGTCAGGGAGCTCTGCTCTTCTCTGATACCATCTATCTCATCACCTCCTTAGAGGGTTAGAAGTTGCCTTGGCAGTGGCATTTCTCATCAACTCCAGATTCCAGAGTCCACATTTCAGTAGGAGAAATGTTTCCTTGTCTCTAGTTACCCCTCAGCCTTTAGATTGCTGCTTACCCAAGACTTAGCAGTCTGCCATATGGTTCTCACACAGCAACACACAGAGGCCATGTCAACTCAACTCAACTCAATTCAACTCAACTCAAAACTCCTTCAATGATGTGCTTTAAGTAGTCCTAAGCACTCTTCTTCCATAACCTTCCATGTAATCCCTTCACTGTCCTAGAGGGCCTTTAATGTGAATTACCATCAATAATCAAGTTAGCAACAAAAATACTTGAGGTTTTGTAAGAGTATTTAATTCAACAAGATTTCTTGTGTGTACATACTCTGTGTCAGGTACTGTTCAAAACCAAAACCTGAAGAAAATAGACCAAACTGTTGACCTTGTGAAATTTACGTTTGAGTTGGAGGGAGAGAGATAATAAATATACAAATAAAATAAGTACAATGGAAAGCACAGACCCAAGTAAGAGGATAGGAAGTGCCAAGGGGAGGGTTTGCTATTTCACTGTCAAGGCCGAAGAAGGCCTCCCTGGTAGAGGCTGGGGAGGTCCCTGGGGGCCCAAGAGCATTGCAGGCAGAGAGAACAACCTCTGAAATGACAGCATGCTTGTAAGGCTTAAGCATCACCAAGGCCAGAATGGTTATAGAACATCCAGAAAAGGGGAGAGTTACAGGAAATGAGGTCCAAGAGTAAGTTAGGAGGAGATGGATCTTTTTTTAAATCGTACTATACAAATACACAACTTTGCCTCTTGTGGGTTTTTTTTTTTTCACTGAATATTCCATCTTAAGGGTACTTCATGTTGCCATATAATCTTCACAGCCATAAATCATAGTAATTGCCTAATTCCATTGAGTGGATGCCCCATAACCTTGTAAGAGGATTTTTTTAAGTAGTAAAGAAAAACAATTCTATTGAAATGTAAAGACATTGGATTTTTACATTTGAAATATGAGTGACAACATATTGTAAGATTGAGAACATAATATATTTGCTTACTTGAAACATGGGTAGGAGGAAGAAAAAAAGCAGAGTGGTCAAATAACATTTATTCTCTGTAAAATGCCATTAGCCTCAGAAATAAGTGGAAACTAATAGTCTGTGCCATGTTACTTTTTGTCTGGATTGAGGAAGTAGGTTACTAACCAGGTCTCCTGCCTCTGCTCCCGCCTCCTAACAGTCTATTCTCAACATGGCAGCAAGATGCTGATATGATATTAGATCATCACTCAGAGAAAAAGACAAAGTCTTGCAAAAGCCCTGGGATCCCTCCATTACCTCTCTGATGTCATTGACACGTCAACTCCATGCCAGCTTCATGGCCTCCTTTCTGTTCCTTGAACACTCCACTTTGGGCCTTTGCTTCAACTGTTCTCTCTTACTGAAACAGTCTTTCACTGATAATTCACATGGTCCATTTCAACTTCTTCAAGTCTTGGCTCAGAATTAACCTCCTTAATGAAACCTGCCCTGTGACCACCCTAATCAAAATTGCAATCCATCAGGCAACGCTGAACCTACCTACCTTGCTCTAGCTTTTACTCATCACTTTCCAGCATAAGATAGAATCCTATATAATAATAGAGGAATATGCAAATTAGCCGGGACCCCGTAACGTCACTACCAAACAGCAGGAACCTGAGGCTGCATGGCGCCTGGCTGGGGTGAGGGACCTCAGGCCACGCCCCCTGCCCCAGCATCAGGCCAGGAGACCTCATGTTGCATCCCCACCCTGCCCCAGCACCAGGCCGGAGGCAAATAGCAATATTAAAATATTTCCTGTAATTAATTCCCTTTTAATGTGCATGAATTTTGTGCACCAGGCCACTAGTTTATTAATATGGCACAATCCTTGCTTTATGTTCATCTCTCTCTGCCATTCCCCTCACTCTCCAGCTAGAATATGTGTTCCTTGATAGCAAGGATCTTTGTTTTATTCATTGATATAGACCAGGGGTGGGCAAACTTTTTGACTCGAGGGCCACAATGGGTTCTTAAACTGGACCGGAGGGCCGGAACAAAAGCATGGATGGAGTGTTTGTGTGAACTAATATAAATTCAAAGTAAACATCATTACATAAAAGGGTACGGTCTTTTTTTTCAATAGTTTTATTCATTTCAAACGGGCTGTAGTTTGCCCACGGCTGATATAGACTAAGTGCCTAGAGCTTGGCACATAGTAGTTAATAAACAGTCTTTAAAGGAATATATGATTGCAAACAATTAAATATTTTCATCTTTAGATTACTTATAGTAATACCATAAAAGCATAAATGTCACTTAAAATAAATATCCATTATTAAAGTACCCAGGCATTTCTTTGAAACCCTCTCTATAGGTATTTATTTCTTTGAGATCCTCTATATAGTTTATATACCACCTTACACTACTGGTAGCCATCTAAAAATTTGCAAAGAAGTAATTTAAGATTCTTCTAAAATTTTATTATGCAATGTGCCATATGCACAAAATATTTATATAAAGTATATAAAAAATGTTTGAAGGCAATAATAAAACAAACACAACTGTATACTTACCACCCAGTTGTAAATGTAGAAAAACCAATACCTTTAAAACCTCCAATATAATCCTTTCCAATTCTTCTCCTTTTCCCCAACAGAGGTAGCTACTAGACAATTTTCTGCTAATCACCTGTTACATTTTTACGATTTTACTACATATGAAAACATCCCTAAAAATAGACAGTTTAATTTTGCCTATTTATTTATTTCAGAGAGGCAGGGGGAGGGAGAGAAAGATAGAAACATCAACGATGAGAAGAATCATTGATTGGCTGCCTCCTGCATGCCCCACACTGGGGATTAAGCCTGCAACCCAGGCATATGGCCTTACCAGGAATTGAACCGTGACCTCCTGGTTCATAGGTCAATGCTCAACCACAGAGCCACACCAGTTTTGCCTATTTTTATATATCAACGAAAACATGCTCTATGTCTTCTTGCTTTTTGCACTAAACAGAATGTTTTGATGCACACATGTTGATGCATGTAGCTGTAGTTCATTGATTTTTACTATTGCATAGTTATTGGTATTAGAAATATATAAAAATTTGTTTTCATTACACCATTGATAGACATTTGGATTGTTTCTTTTCCCTCATTGTATACAGTGTGTTATCAATAATCTTATTGCCAAATTGTTTTCCCAAATGATCTTCCCAATTCACTTCCTCCCAGCAGGAGTTTTTACTGCTTCACTTCCTTGCCAACACCTGTGTTGGTTGACTTTAGGGACTCTGATTGAGGTTGAGATTCTCTTTCTTCTGCTGCTCACCCCATTCATTCCTGGGATCGGCGGCACAGCATGAGGCAGCCTTCTGGACAAAAGAATAAATAAGGGCTCAATATGTAAAAACAATTTTGAACCTTTATCTTGGTCATATAAAGACCCTTGGGGAAGTCCTGGGAGCAGAACTCCTTTCATCCTAAGAACTAGTGCCTCATGTGCTATCTCCAACCCTAGAAGATAACAAGTAGATAAATTATTATCCTATTCCCCTTTGCTTAAAAAAAAAAAGTGGGAGGGAAAAGACAACCCACATTTTTAAAAAGTATGTAAACTGATATTATCTATAAAATTCCAAAGTAGCAAAATAGTATTATTATTATTAGCTTTAGAAAAACTTCACTCTTCCTTGGAATAGTGAGTTCCCACATTACATTTTAAATGGAATTTGTTGCACGTACCCTCCTTTGAGAAACACATTTATTCATAGAGTGAGGCAAGAAGCTTTACACACTGCAGAAGATTACATTATCTGTATCTAAAATAACATGTTCATCGTTTTTAAAATCTAACAAAAATTTTGTTGGCTTGCCCTTCTTAAGTAGTAAATGCTAAAAATGAAAATGCCCACTGACCTGGGATATCCTAGGAGTGGAATGGATTGTCCATCAACATGCTCTTAGAATCACTCGAGGTGTTTGACAGCTGTGCTAAGCAACCGTACCGAGTGCAAAGACAACGAAGTAAGCCCAGCCAGGGCGCTCTGCCACCACACTGCGATAAGTCAAGCCCTTTAACACCAGAGACTGGCTAAGGGTTTATTCCACACTCTCAGCGAGATAAGCTGCCATTCATGCCTCACAAGACACTCAGGTCTGGAAAGCAGCTCAGAGGGAACACTAAGAGACATGAATAAGAACAATCTTTCAGGGAAGGAAATTAGTAGATTTCCCATTGTTTTGACTCTAGTTCTATGAGGAGCCTGTATGCTGGGCTCTCTAAGCAGGATCATGTGGGAAAAGGAGTAACCCCAGTGTCAGCCATTTCCCATGCATTACCCGATCTCTGCTATGCAAGGTAGCATTTTGTTTCCTCATTTTATAGGTGAAACTGTGGTTCAAACAGTTAAATGAATCATCCTAATGTCACCTGCTGGGGAATTTGGATGCATACTCACCCTCTTGCCACTGCTCCCTCCAATTTGTCTAACCAGACTTTGTTAGGTTACTTACTGGTCCACATAGTTGGACTCTGAGAAGGTGGATAGGGCACGACAGAAAACTTTCACTATATGATTACACACTTGTCTGTACTCACTGTTAATGTGGTTTCCTTGAAAGCCAAATGAATCCTCTAATATTTTTAAATTTCCTAGGACAGTTCCAATTTCAAATGTTTTGTCTTGTTTCCCCGGAAGGATAGGCAAAACATGAGCCCCCTTTCTTTTTTCCATTAAGAAAATATGCTCACCTGTCTGTAGAATATACTTTGTAGGAACAGCATGCATTCCTTCTTTGAGTGATCACCACCAGGACCTTCCTTAGGCTGCAAGGTCAAGACAAACCAACCCCCTCCCCCATGATATTATTGAACTTGGAAGGTGACTATGACAAGATGATGAATACCTTGAATAAAAATAAACATAGTTTTATTTTTTTAAAAAAGAGAGAGAGACAGGATTCATTTCAGTCATGTCAATCTGTGAATGTCAGTGTCACGGTCTGAGAATGTATAACCATACAGAACATTACAAATGTAACCCCTTGCTCCCCAGCTTCATGATCCACTGAGGCATATCATGTCACTTAGAACCGTTGACTCTTGAAGTTGGAAGGAATATTGGAGGTCAACCCGGCTGGCCTCAGACAGCTGCAGGAAGAGAGGAGGAAGGAGAGAGAAATAACTGAGACCCGCCTTATCAGTGGGCAGCCACTTTTCTGACTACTTTCACTTGACAAGTTCTGAAGGTTGCATGCCAGAAGGGCTTCTTGGAGAAGGTCTTCCGTATCAGAGTGATAGCCTGAGTGTGTTGTGACAGAACTGTTGCTGAACATCACACATTTCTTGGTGAAATCGGAGTCTACATGTAACCCATCTTCATTTAATGCCATGCATAGAACAGAGAGAAAGGAAAGCATGGATGATCTTTGGCTTCAGGCAACGTGGAAATAGCAGATCTATTTACAGAAACAATTTTCTGGCTTCTAAACAGAAAGGGGTGGCCAATTCTGCCTTAAAAGGCTGTTACCTCCCAAGAAAGTATTTTTTTCTTTCTTCCCATCAATGGAAAAAGGTCAAGTTGCAATGTAATCATATGATGGTCATAAGACAGCAATTCTTACAAACCAATGTGAATATAGAACTGGGAAATGACAAAGTGCATTTTAGATAAGGGTCCTCAATTAAGCTTGTTCTGATGTAATTCACATTGTGTGGAAGTCCAAAGGACTAAAGCCATGTATATCCTTCACATGCCCACCAAAATTGTTATTAGAGAATTATCTATCAAGGTTTTGTATTTAGGATTCATTATCTCTGGGACTTTTGTACAGTTGGGATGGATAACAAAGTGTAGAAGGAATTCTAGTTGAGGATAACATTAGAATTCTTTAAGTAGCCAAACAGACAACCCAATGAAGTTTGGGTAGCTGGATAATTGAAAAATATTAAGAGTTGTTTTAAGGAGATTCTAGAAACTCTTGCCTGATTCTGCCACTCTTGCCACACACACAGCAAACATTGGCTTAGCTACGATAATTCACCCAAGTGAACTCTGTAAGAAAGCCAACTGACCAAATTTATGATCAAAAGAATTTTAAAATATGCATCCCCAAACTGTTATTCCAGGCACAGAAATGGTCATGATCTGTTGCATGGTTGACATACTTGTGAGTTGTATCAGCTTCCCTGAGATAAGGTTAGAATGCCTGTCTTCTTGAATACATGGACAACTTGAGAGTGGAAACTGTATTTCATTAATTTATTCCTGGAATCTTGGCACACGGTACATGCTCAATGAATCAATAAACAAAAGAGTACATTGGTGATGAATATTATTACATATTTATCTGCATTGGGTTTTTATGCAGCACTATACAGAGAGGTAAGCATAAAGATGTTCAAAGGAACTTACATATAAATTAAGGATATTAACCTGCCTAATGTCCCAATATTCCTCAAATTGCTGGTGCATTCTAATCCTTAAATGCACTTCCATCTCTTGCCTCTTGCCATTCACCTTCTGTCCCACATCAGAGCCACCTACTCCTCTTCCTCAGGGATCATTTTAAAAATATTGAGATTCCACTGGTTATTTCTCTGTGGATTAAGTATTTTGGGAATATTAGCCAGGGCTTACTTCATGAGAATCCTGGTCCTCCGAGTGGCTGATGAGACAAGAAGGATCTGGGCATCATTAAGTTAGGAGGACATATTCTTCCCAACCCACCATCTCCTTCTCTAGGCCTACTGGGTGAAGAGGTCTCTGGGCCCCTTCTTTTTTAGCTGTGTTTTCTATACAGTTGTTTTGTTTTGATTTGGTTTGGTGTTTTAGTTTTTCAAACATATTTTTTATTTATTTCAGAGAGGAAGGGAGAGGGAGAGAGAGATAGAAACACCAATGATGAAAGAGAACCATTGATAGGCTGCCTCCTGCACACCCCCAGGAACCGAACCATGACCTCCTGATTCATAGATCCATGATTAACCACTGAGCCATGGACTGGGCATGTGGTTTTTTTCTTATCTGGTTGAGACAAGGACACTGCTTCTGCCCTTGGGTTCTAAAGTTTGAACCTTCTTAAGGTCAGAATAAAAGTGTTCTTCTGCCGGGCCAGTCCGGTTCATCAGGAGACTACATTAGGTTTTGGAGAAAATCCTCATAGAAATAAAATTGTTTTGCCTGGAGCGTGTCCCTGCTACATAAATGTTGCTCTCTGGAACTTGTGGTGGTGATATCAGACAGCTCTTTGAGAAATTAAGAATCTTGAGCCCCAGCCAGAGGCAACTTATCATGGCTAATAATTCATCATCCACCACCACCACTAGAACAGATGTTTATTAAGCACCTACACTGTGTAATGCACAGTAGCACTAGGCTGCAAAGACAGGCACTGCTCTGGCAACTCCAACAGACACACAATAACAATAAAAAGCTACCATTTATTCAGGTCTTACTCTGTGCCAGGTACTGAGCCCCATGATTTCTGGTTATTGTCTCATCTAATTCTCCTCCAAAGTCCATGACCTAGGTGCTATCATCATCTCCATTCCACAGATGAGGATGCTAGACAGAGAGCCAGGAAGAAGAGCCAAGATTGACAGCTCCAAAGCCAGTCATTCACTTCAACACCATTGCACATTCCCAAGGGGAGTTGATTTGATGAAATAAGTGGGTGGCAGAGAGACCACAGCTGGGAGGAGAAGGGAAAGGCATAGAAAAGGGAACAGCTTTGCCTATAAGGAAGGGAGAAAGGAAAAGATGGGTGGAAATACAGCCATAGTTGAGGGGGTAGGAGAAGTTGAGGTACTTCATACTTAATAGCCTCAATTTCCTCTGGGAAGTAAGAGGCAAAATTATCTGATAGATAAAATGAGAACAAGAATGAGGTAGATGTAATAATAATTAATGATGATGATGATAACAATGATAATAACAGCAAATGCTGAGTACCCTCTATAATTGACAATGCAGTACTTTATTTCCAGGAGTGATCCCTTTTAATTCTCACAATTCCATGAGGTAGGCACTTTTTTGCACTTCAGGAAGCTGGGGTTCAAAGAAGTAAAATAATATGCCTATTGCCGATTGTGTAATAAGTAGTAGAACTAAAATTTAAACTCAGGAAATAACTTCAGAGTCTAAGCAGCTGAGAGAAAAGTGAGACGCTTGCTCAGGAACATATTTAAAAAATGACTTTTCGCTTACTTTTCATCTAAAATATAAAAAATTGGAAAATTGGTGGTCTTAGAGGTGGTTTGTGTTTTTAGCTTAGCACACTTGAACTGAAAAGGGAGCAGCAAAGTCAACATGTCAGGGAAATAGCTGAAAATGCTGAAACTGAAGTTCAGGAGAGAAATTATGTGTAGCATTTTTTTTGTGTGTGTGTGTTTTTAAACAACCATGTTTTCTTGACTTTTTTAAAAAGAAAAGAAGAGAAATGTTGATGTGAGAAACATCAGTGGCTGCCTCCTGCATGCCCCTGATGGAGGATCGAGCCCACACCCAGGCATGTGCCCTGACTGGGAATCAAACCTGTGACCTTTCGGTGCAAGGGACAATGCTCAACCAACTGAGCCAACCTGGCCAGCGCATGTGTAGTGTTTTCATAGCAACAATATGTTATTTAGGTATAATGCATTCTAGTTTCCAAAATTTTGACTCAGTGAGCAGTACAACTCAATCCATATATCCCAGCACCAATAAATGTCACTAAAACATATAATTTTCCCTTCATAAAGTTTGGTAAAATATAACAAATTTTAGGCAACCCCTAGAGAATCTTAACCAGTCAATACAAGTGGGACTAAAGCCCATTTCCTAATTATTAAAGTGAACTCTACTTGGAATTTCAGCAATATTGAAGTAATATTGCAAACTTTAGTTGTAAAGTCAACTGGGTCCACAGAACCACAGGGCTGATGACAATACTGAGGGCTGCTCTGAGACACTACATGACCTAAGCATCCGGTAAAGAAAATGAATAGATGGCACCAGAAGCAGTCGCCTTTCAGCGGGACGAGGTCCTCAGTAGAAATAGTGAATCCAACAGTGAGAAGAGGAGGATGACACTGTGAAGGAGGCTTTCAAGGACCAGGGGAGAGGGCCTTGCAGAAATAGGGGGTTTCCCAGGGAGAAGATACAGCATAGCTTCTGCTTTATTTCCTTTGCTACTTTGCTATTCTTTTCCTGGTACAAAACCAGTTAGAGGTCAATTTTTCCAGAAAACGAAGTCCTTCTTTTGTTGCCTAATTTCTGCCATAAAAGGTGTCAGGTTCCAGTGCCACTCACTCAAGTGTTTCACTAAATTAATGAACGTCCCAAGTAACTTGGAAAAATTCTATAACACCATCTTTACGTTTTCTCTTTCCCATCACCCTCAGCTAAGCCCACACACTCTCTTGCTCTGTGCACGCGTGGCTGGCTTGTTTCTGTGCTCTGCAGAGGGAAACTTCTGCAGGGACTTCACCCACAGGGCTTTCCACAAGCAGTCAACGTTCATTGTCCATTCGTTCATTCGTTCGGGGATTGTCCTTTACAGCATCTTCGATGTGCATTACCCTGCAGCAAAGTGGTGCTCCCACCTCAGCTGTGAATTAAATCTGTAGATAAACTTCTATTCTTTTTATTCCTATGAAATTAAAAAAACCTTGCACACTTTATTTTCACTTTCATGGCTTGAGAATAGAACTCAAACACATAGCCCAGAATCAGACACAGTCCAGCCTAGGGTTTCCTGTGGGTCAGAGTGTGATTTGTGGTCAGGGAGCCTTGCTACTTGCTTTGATTAGGCAGTTTTCTTCTTTTTTTTAAAAAAAAAAATATATATTTTATTGAGTTTTTACAGAGAGGAAAGGAGAGAGACAGAGAGTTAGAAACATCGACGAGAGAGAAACATCGACCAGCTGCCTCCTGCACACTCCCCACTGGGGATGTGCCCGCAACCAAGGTACATGCCCCTGACCGGAATCGAACCTGGGACCTTTCAGTCCGCAGGCCGAGGCTCTATCCACTGAGCCAAACCGGTTTCGGCTAGGCAGTTTTCTTAACCCCTCGGGGCCTCACTTTTCCCATCTACAGAGCAGGGATAATGGTGCTTGACGTAATGAGCCTTTGTTCTAATAATTGTTACCATGTAATATGGCTTTGTTCATTACCATGGATTTGGAGATCTATTTAGCTCCAGACTTTAAAACTATTTATTCTCCCTTTTAGGTAAAGTCTTCACATAAATCTTCAACATCAGTGACTTCACTTGAGCCACTTTTCAAGTCACTTAGCATGGCTTCCAGATCTTATCACCCTCTTCTAAGACAGCTGCAATGTCCGCTTTTCCTAGAAAACTGATCCCAAGCACAGACATGCACTTGGAAAACATTAGCTGTTAGTTTTTTCAATTGTCCTGAGGTGTATTTTTATGACCTGTCCAAGGTAAACACCTATTTTACTGCCTTTTTAAGGCCCCTTTTTCTTCTTCTATCATTTAGTGGTTGCGATTGGAAGCATACTTCCAAAAATACTTACAAAATATGGGTTACATTTCTTTGCTTTTTACATTTTGTCAATTCAAACAGACAGGCCTCAGTAAATATTGAACTGAAGTTATTAGATGGATGTTTCCCCCAAGCAGCACTTCATTAGTCAACAGAAAGTAAATGAGACAGTAATTGTAGGATGAGACTTTGTAAGGCTTCCCATTTCAGGTGACCTCTCCTCTGCCTGAGAGCTTTG
>NW_006299593.1:3593483-3608054 GCF_000327345.1 Myotis davidii | reverse complement strand
TGAGACTGTTTTCTCATCTATAAAATGGAGATCAAAGTACTATCTTCATCATGGGGCTGTTGTGAGACTAAAATGAGATAATGCCTATAAAATATTTTAAATCCAATTCAGGTAAACTTTAAGCATTCACCGTCATTATTTAGTGCAAAATTTTCTCTTTCTATTAGATTGAACCATTTGAAATTGCCATTTTTGTATATCAAAAATGTAGACTATTAGTAACTTCATATGGTTCAACTTAATGTATGCTGTGTTTTCTAGATGGGCTTATGTTGGTTGCTATCAGAGTTAAGGAGACTGGCTTCCTTAATAGTGTAAATAAGGAAAGAAACATGGTGTTCAAAGACTGGGGTTGCAGGCATACAAATTGTAAATTTACTTAAGTCAGGGTTATACTTTCTTATATCACTGAGCACTTAACTAGGGGCTCTCTACATAGGAGATGATTAATAAATATTGGAGAAATGAATTTACATATATGAAATATCTGAACTTTAGGAAATAAGCAACTAGCTACTTTTTAAAAAAAACACCCTATTTCCCTGAGTTATCAAATCCCTTTTTTGATACCTAAGATCAAGTTGACACAATCATTTAAAAAACATGAATAGCAAATATGTATGACTTGAGTTGACCAGGTCGAGTTTGGGAATTAGATCTATGCTCTAGAAACCATTTCACTTCAAGGCAGTGATTCTTGATGGAAGATAAGATTCTGCAAACCATAGCATGGAAGTGGGTCCTAAGTCAAAGGTGGGGGTTTCAGGCATATCTCTGCCCCTCTCCAAACAATGGAAAGAGATCCCAGATTCAAGAAGCTAAAAGTTACAAAGCTCTCTCTCCAGGATCAGAGCACCATGAGAAGTCAAAGGAAACTTGGCATCTTCAGATCTCACCTTACATACTAAGCAGCATTACTGCCAGGCCTAAACCACCTCCAATAACAGATGCAACTTTGGTCCCTGGTTTTGGTCCAGAGGATCCACTTAAGTGATGGTAGTTTTGATGCATGATCATTGGAGGTATTCTCAGGGGACTTCCACTGCAAAGCACATTTAATACAAATAAATGTGAATTTAAAACATAAGCCAGCGGGGCATTTGCAAATCTATAGAGATAAAAGTTGACTAGTAGTTGCAAAGGAATGGTGTGGGGAACTAGGGGGTGATGGCTAACGAATGCAAATTTTCTTTTTGTGGTGTTGACAAACTTCTAAAATTGTGATGATTGCGCAACTCTGTGAATATACTAGAAGTAATTGAATTACACACCTTAAGTGTGAGTTATAAAATATATGAATTAAATAATCCTATATAATAAAAGGCTAATATGCAAATTGTCCCCTCCACCGGGAGTTCAACCTGGAGTTCGACCAGGGGGCAGGGCTGGCCAACCAACTGCGGCCCCTCCCCCTGGCTGGTCTAGCCCGATCGGCCCCAATTAGGGTGGACCGGCAAGACCCCACCCATGCATGAATTCATGCACTGGGTCTCTAGTTTAGTTTATAAACCTTTAATCCTACTGTGAAGATATATAGCCTCTGTAAGTATTTGGGGGAATAAGCGTTCTGGACTTTTCTCCATGATGAGAGCTGTAATCAACCTTTTTATTTAAAAAATGTTTTAATGATTTTATTGATTTCAGAGAGAGGAAAGGAAAGGGAGAAAGAGAAAAATCAATGATGAGAGAATCATTGATCAGCTGCCTCCTGCACACCCCCTACTGGGGATCGAGCCTGCAACCCCGGGCATGTGTCCTGACTAGAAATCAAATCCATGATCTCCTGGCTCATGGGCCAACACTCAACCAATGAACCACACCAGTTGGATATCTACCTTTTTAAATTTAACAATGTAACTTGAATATCTTTTTATGTCAATGTACATTTATATAATCTTTATTAAATGCTACATAAAACTACATTTGCATAAATCTACATTTGTTTAGTCAATCTCTCATTAAATATTTAGATTGTTTTCTCTTCTTTTTACTATTTAAATACTTCTTTGAATCTAAAAAAAATTAATAGGGGGAATCTTTGATAAGCAGACTCATAACACAGTCAGTGGTACAAGCAGAGGATTTGACTTTTTCTTTACACTAAAATGAGGGCTTGCACTCTATAAACCTGTCTCTGTCATACATAAGCACCTTCTGCATGCCAGGCACTGTGTTTGTACTGGAGATTCTACAAATGACTTTAATCAATAGTCCTTAGTTCAGGCCTGAATTACCACTTCAGAGGAAATACTCCTAATTCTTTTCAGGAAATAATTCATGATAATTGTATATCATGTACCAGACAGTGGTTTGTTTTCTAAGGTGTATTGTACTATCACAACCTGTACCCCACAGGTAGTGCCTGCAGATCATCTGTTGAAGCCCTCCATCATTATTCTACAGATAGGAAACTTAGGCCTGAAGATGTTTAAGACTTTCCCCAGATGACATCGTCTCTAAAAGAACTGGAATTTGAACACAGCTCTCTATGAATCCAGAGCATTTCCATCCCTTCACGTTAACATTCCACAGCTAATCCCTTCTCTGCCTGCCCTGCATCTGCCCAGCTCTAAGACTCTTCACCCCATCAACTGGTGCTGTGAGGGTAGGAACAAAATTCTGCTTTTTTCTGCTGCTAATTATAGTTAAGGATTAGGAGAATGCTATCTGCTAGCACAATTAACACTGAGAAGTGAATGCCGGTAGGTACCATCCTCCAGGGAATATGTGTTTAAAAAGCAGGGAAGTCCCCAATAATACTTGGTGCCTATATGTAGTTGTCGGCCTTTTCCCCAGCACTTTCATATTGGAGCTGCCTTCGCGTGTGGTGTTTATTGTACAGATGGAGAGTGTGAGGCTCAGGGGTCCACCTTCCTTTCTCTGGGGGAGGGTGACACCTAGACCTTCCCTCACTTAATCCAGGGCTCTTTCCACTAACAGATAATCCTAATGAATGGGTGGATGCCTGCCAGGGGGTTAAACAGTGTTAGGAATTCCTCCTTCGTTCCCTTCTTAATCACCTGGCTCTTTACTTCTGAAAATGTGCCTCCTCCCTGGCCACTGTAAACTGAAAAATCTGGGAGCCTTAGACGGCAAACTAAGATGATGGACCATTTCCTGGTCTCCAGAGGGAGGGTGCTCTTTGCAAAGTTCATGAATGAGCACAAGAGGCACCGCTAACTTTAATTCATTTAAAACTCAGTTTTTGGAGAGGCCAGGTTACAAGATCAAAGGGAAACAGACAGGATAGATTTTCTGTTTCTTTTAAAAAATTAGGCCCAGGGAGGCAAGACCTCCTAACCCTCTCTACATTCTTCCCTGTGACCCCGCCGTCCCCGCTGGCTGCCCACATGAGGATCGTGCCCTTTTCATCAGGACGCATCCGCCCTGACACGTCCTGGGCTCTGCTTCTGCTCCTTCCAGCCTTTCAGCACCTCTTGCAGGAAGGACTGGACACGCATTCCTTTAGGCTGCAGCTGCTGCTGCCTCCAGCGACAGGCCAAGCGCCTGCGCGTTGCGCAGTGCAGTCCACGAGAGTGGGGGAACGGGTTATCACAGATCAAATTCCTGCAGCAGTCACTTCCTCCCCTTATCAGGGAATCGGGGCTTTTTATGAGGGCCTGGGTGGGGTGGATGTAAGTCCCTGCAGGGCACCAGCTGTCCTAATAAGCATGACTCCCAGCAATGCACTCTGGAGTGAGCTCTCAGCTGTGCTAACAGAGGGTGCTTCCCAAGAGGGGACCTGCCCCCTGGGGCGATTCGGTCCTGCACTGGCTCACCCACAAGGGCTGGCACCGGGGGTAGGGGGCAATGGAGAGATAAGGACACATGTAATACCTTAATCAATAAAGAAAAAATATATGAAATAAAATAAAATAAAATGCCTCTTAGAACACACACACACACACACACACACACACACACACACAAAATCAACAACAAAAAAACAGGGCTGGCACCATGGGGATGATGAGTAAGGCCTGCTCCTTGCCTCCAAGGTGGGTGGGAGGCGATATTATAAATGTACAGGGAGCTGTGGGATCCTTTGCTGTCTGGCTATACAGGACCTAGGGAGAGGGTCAGGTTTTACTAACCAGACTGATACTCAGCGGTTAAGAATCTGTCTGGGATTCTCCTTAAATGGATTGTGCAGCAAGATTAGAACCAAAGTTGACTCCCAGCTTAGCACATTCTCCCCCAACCTCCAACCCATCCCACCCCAGTCTGAAGGACAAACCACAGACTTTCACAGGGCCGTTATGCACATTAATTTTGTCATTTCTAGGCTAGGTCAGCACAGCTTGTCGAGGCTGTCTTTGAACAAAGATTTTTCTACTTGGGAACACCTTTTGGTGTGAAACTTTCAGGATATTATTTCCAGATTTATTCCCTTCAAATTTAAGCCAGTTCAAATACTCACCATTAAGAACATTGAAATACTACAGTGCTATGGTGGAGCTTTCCTCTGCTTTATCTTGCAACAAATAATAATAAATAATAATAATAATGATAATAATAATAATAATAAATAGTGCTTTTTCTGGTGGGTTTTTTCCCCCTTCTCTTCCTGAAGAATTTAGTACAATTTCTCCCTAAGTCCATTAGATGGACACAACAGAGGAGGCGTCCCTGCCGGGGAGTTGGGTGAGAGTGGGAGTCATGACAGCCTCGTGCAGGAAGTCAGGGTCTGAGTGGGGTAAGAAGGGTGTCCCCGTGGCAGAGGTGTGCTGCTGGCCAAGGGGCATTGGTCCCTTGCAGGATGATTGATGACATGAGTGAATATATTAAGGATAATGGGAGCCAGATTCCTGGCTGTAAGAGAAGGGAGTTATAAACATGGAAAGTGAGAAACTAAAATGAACCTGGGCTGTTAAATATAAATTGTAGCTATCAGTGTGAACTATAACTTTTTATAGATACAGATATTGATATGAATGATGATGATATAAATGACAAATTACCAATATGTAGATATAAAACGTGACACATACACATCTATATCTAAGTTTCAATCCAGATCTAAATATGCATGAATGTATGTATGCATATGCATCCATGGACTCGCTAGCTCTGACCACTGAGAAGGCCTGAGACACTGATACTGCAACAGCAGTGAGCACACCTAGAGACCGGATCCTGCTTTCTGAATACCATTCTCCAGGAAAAGGAGCCATTGCTCCTTGAAGAAATGGCTCCTTCCAGAATTGGAGCAGGGAGATTACAGGAGAGTCTGGCACATCTGTTCTGCTCTATCGGACACTAGAGAAGTGCTCAAGGTGATGGGGCACTCACAGGAAACAGTGGGAAGCATGCCCTCTGACCAAACTGAGGACAGTTTGTGCATCAAATAGATAATGATATTAATGGTTACAACCCACTGAATAAAATAGGAAACCTAGAATCCATATGACACATGTAAATAAATAAGTAAATAAACAGGTAAGTAAATAAATAAATAGAATACTCAATGAGAAATAAAATATTTACATATTTCCGAAGCATCTCTCAACCAAATCTTTATTGATTATAAAAGGGAAAAAGAGTAACTACAGCGAAAAGCTTCGCAGAGCCACCTTAATCAAGTGCTCAGAGTGAGCCTCATCAGGAACAGGACGAAGCTAAGTCACGCACCGTCCGATGTGATGCAACGGGAAGGACATGGCATTGCCTCAGTGATTCTCCTGCCCACGATGTATAACCAGAATCTAACCATAGGAGACACCAAACGTAAATGGAGGGACATTTTACAAAATAACTGGCCTGTAATCTTCGAACATGTCAAGGTCATTAGAGTGAAGGAAAGACCGCAGAATGTTCCAAACTGCAGGGAATTAAAGAGACATGACAACTAAATGCAGCGGGTGGTTCTGAACTGGGTTCTTTTTCTATAAAGGTCCTTAACAGTTGGCAAAACACGACTGGGGGCTTCAGGATTAAATGGTAGCAATGTTCATTTCCTGATCTTGTTGGTTGTATTGTGACTATGTAGAAAAATGTTCTGGTTTGTAGGAAATACAACTAAGAATTTGATGACAGTGGGTATCAGGATGGCACTTAACACTCAAATGGGTCAGAAAAATAAAGTTATTTGCTCTTTAGTTGCAACTTTGGTTTGTCAGGCTGTGCCAGAGAGTCTTCCTGGATGGCGCACAGCTCCCCCCGGGAATCTTTGGGGGATGTCACTGGTGCTCTATGATAAGCTGGAGAAATGGAGTTGGACCACTTAGCTGTTGTGCTCTGGAGTCTAAAGGGGCAAATAAATAACACCCATGCTTCCAAGTTCAGATGTGAATGTTAATAACAGACAGGAGCAGACATACGGCTATCAACATATCATCTTTATCACTAAGAAAAGCTTAGCTGGCTTAGGTGTTTTCCCACGTGGACTTCTTAATATATTACCAACCACCTTATTGGCACCACCTTCCCCACAAGGCCTGCCCCTGGGACCTTACCTCACTGCCACTTGCAGAAGATGCCAACACTCTGCACACTCACAGACCCTAATGGGAGACTGGAAGAAGTGAGTTCCCTATGCCACCTCCCTCTCCCACATCACCAAACAGGTAAGATATATATCTTCTAAGAGGAAGGGAGGAGGATGTAGAAAAGCTGGAAGTATGTCTACCATATTGTTTTCTTCCTGAAGAATGGAAGACATGCCCTCCCCTTCATGGAGACACAATGAGCAGGGGTGTAGTGCTTCCTCCTGCACATCATGCTGCAGTAATGAACCTCAAAACCTTCAGTAACAAAAGTATATTTCTTGCTGATAATATGTGCATTATATGTTGGCTGCAGATTTACTTCGTGTCATCTTTCTGGGACTAAGGGGGACAGAATAGCTTCTGTTTGCAACATCACTGTTGCTTTTGACAGGAGGAAAGGAAATATGGTGGAACAAATGCTGATTCCTTAACCTTCTACCCAGAAGTGACACATCCCACTTTTGTTCACATTTATTGGCCAAAACAAGTCACATGGGCAAATCTGACATCAATGGGGCAGGAGATAAAATGCTTCCCTTCCTCCAAAGGAGGGGCAGTCAATATTTGGAAAAGTAACACCGTTTCCTGTATTTCCTTGCACTGAGAAAAGGGGAGATATGGCTGGCGAGCACAAGAAGATGATGTAAATAAATTGTGTGAAAATGGAACAGGTATATGCTAAGAGGGAAACAGTTGGTCTACTGTGAATGTATGTCTGCTATCTTATGAACTGGTCCACTTGGCAATTAGGCTGTAGGTCATGGGCAGTAAATAAGTAATTGTGAAGGGCCTTGAACAGCACTTTCCAAAACAGTATACTAACTAGGGACAAAGGTTGGCTATCAGCTAACTTAAATAAGAGGGGGGCAGAGGTATCGCACCCTAATGTAGGGAGGAAAAAAATAATTTTACTTCTACCCTTCTTAGTTCTTTAGGCTCGTCTAATAAGCAAATTAACATGAGACTGATTAACTGGAGAAAATAACCCAATTTATTACATGTGTACACACGGGATACCATAAGAATATGGGACCTGATGACAAATCAGGCAGTTGAAAGTTATATATCATCTTGAGCTAAGGAGAAATGGTTTGTACTTCAAAGGTGGCTGAAGGACATGGAAAAGCAAACTTTTGGTAAATAAATATTTGCTGGGTCATCCTTAACAATGGGACAGAGAATGGACTTTGATCAAACAGGCCTTGCTGGGTTCCTCCCTGTCTATCACATTGAGTTCATATTAAACTATAGTTATCTAAGATGATAACACCCTTCTTAGAGCAGATCTTCTATCTAAATCCTTTTGGGCAGTTAGGGGAAGGTCAAAGGTTTTCTTTGGTTTTTTGTTTCTTAAAAATAATCAACTTAAAATAATCAATATCCCAAAAGGCATAATTTTGGGTGGCAAATCGCTCACCCTCACAAACAAGAAGGCATTGCAATGGGGGATTTATTCAAGGAGATAAAGTGGGCCTTCTTCATAAGGAGATCATTGAGTGTTGGGGGGATATGATGTGAAGACATATCAGGAGCTTGGAGATGGGCAAGGCATGGCATCAGTCATCCAGAGGCCTTAAGTGACCTTGACCCTTGAGTCAAAACACAAGTGGAGGTGCTCTGGCCATACCTACCTATATCCATAGGTCACCTCCAGTGATATGAATGGACAATAGTAGCTGTCAAGGGAGATGACCTGACCAAGGAGAAACATCTGGGTGTGGTCCTCCCCAACCTGTCCTAATAGCTCCAGTGGCTGCCCTTCTTTGGGGTCCAGACCACCCACCAGTTCATTCAGCGCCAGGCCACAGAGTAATTTGGAGCCCAAAAGCCCTTAGAATTCTCTTTATTTTATTCTACTTGCTTAGGGTTCCACTTGCATTCAGTTACTAGTAGGTTATCGGCCTGGATTAGAGATAAGAAAAGAATTGAGTGAGGATGTTTGGCTTTCATAACTGTCTCTTAAATAAGGTCTTCTTTTTTTTTTTTTTTTTTTAAGGATGTGGTCTAACAATGCAGCTGAAGAAATGTTTACTATGTGGTTAAATCTTTTAAAAGTCTAATACAGTTTCTGATTCTGTTCACCAAATTGGCTAAGGTTTCCGTGTGTTTCATGCCCCCACCCCTTGATGGGCTCTTAGATCTGACAGATGGTTTCCTTTTAGAGGTGCAGGTCATGTCGACCTGCTTCCTAGATGGTGGGAATGAACATCCCCAAGCCCCCATTCTTGCAGCAATGAATTCAGGTTCTGTGAGTTTAGAGGGAGGGAACTCACAGAGGACAAAGAGGAGGTGTGTGTGTGTGTGTGTGTGTGTGTGTGTGTGTGTGTGAACTTCTGATCTATGCTTGCACAGAAACCTTCTCTCTGGCCTCCTGCAGGCCTCTTTGAGTCACAGCCCCACCTTCCAGAAGAACTGCCCGCATTTACCTTATAAGGCAGAATTGAGTGTCTTCATTTCTCTTCTTAAGGCTATAGGAAGGGAAGTAGAAACAGCAGGTGCTGAGAGGCCTGGCCCAGGGTCACATTTCCACAGTGACTCAGCAAGTCTTCTTGGAAAACAGGCCCCCATGAGGGTGCATATTTTCAGCAGCCTCTTGGAGATGGCAATGGAGGGGTTGCCTGTTGCTACTGCTGCTTGTTCCAACATGCTTGTCTGATCTACCCATTCTCTGGGGTCAATAGACTATATGCCCTGGTCTTTGGAGACACTTCAAGAGGCTCCTGCCCTAGCTGGTTTGGCTCACTGGTAGAGCGTCGGCCTGGGGACTGAAGAGTCCGGGTTCGATTCCGGTCAAGGGCATGTACCTTGGTTGCAGGGACATCCCCAGTAGTGGGTGTGCAGGAGGCAGCTGATCGATGCTTCTCTCTCATTGATGTTTCTAACTCTCTATCCTCTCCCTTCCTCTCTGTAAAAAAATCAATAATATATATATATTTTTAAAAAAGAGGCTCCTGTAGGTGACTCAGGAGGAACAAAGAGAGGTGCTATGGGCAGGTCTGTGGCAAGTTCAGGGAGGATGTGAGTGAGGCAGGCAGAGCCCAGGGTCAGAGCAGGTGCTCAGCAGCAGGAAGGGCCATCAGGGGGTTGTAGGCAGAGCGGAATCCGATGGCAGGGAAGCTTGGGGTAGAAAACAACTGGAGATCCAGGGAGGCAAATGTCCAGGGTCAGGGAGACCTGCAAGGCTGAGTTAAGACAGGCCTGCAGGCCCTGAGAGACCTGTGAGGCAAGATTCTGGAGCTGGAAGAACTGAGGGCTGAGCTCAGGTACAAGACCGTGATTGGGCCTGGATGGGAAACAAAGCCCCGTTCATGAGGAATGAGACAAAAGCTCAGTAACAGTACCAGAAAACAGTCAAAGCAGCACAGCCTCTGAGCTACCAGATTCCTGCTCAAAGTTGCTGGAATTAGCATAGCCCAGAGCATAATTGATTCCAAAGCTAAGGCCATGGTTGAGTGTGGCTGTGGTCTTGTTGCTCCACAAGGTAGGAACTGATATCTCCTGAAGAGCCATAAGGTCCATGCCTGTCTAACTTTGGATAGCCCCTCACCTGTCTCCTGTTGCTTCTTCCCTCCCCAAACCCCACTAGGTAATCAAATAGAGATGACAACCTGAACGCTGTCTCAGCTCCCCAAATCTCAGCATCTGGGCATCAACACACCCAAATGTTCCTGGAAGATCCTGCCTGCTTTGGAAACCCCACAAACTTCCTATTCAACCCAAGTCATCTCATCCTCGTTTGTCCCCAGTTTCCTCATCTCTAACAAAAATTATTAGCTTGGCAAAGGAGATGCTTTGGAGGGGAAAGCTGGGGCCATAGAAGCCAGCCGAAAGTGAGATGAAGATGATGCTGGGAGAGAAAAGAGAGTGGTGAGATAGGCCAACAAGGGAAAATGCACAGGCTTGGGGGCCTAAATTAGTAAATGGAGCTGAGAGACCCATGGAAGGTGATGCCAAAATTTTGAATTTAGGGATGATGTTCCTGCACACATTTTTCTGCTATTGCTTTCGATTTTAGTTTCTACTTATTTTGTATTCCTTTCGGATAGTGTGGAGAAGGGAAACCTGGAATCCGCAGTGGGATGTAGCAGAAAGGGCATCCGAGTTGGCATGGAAGGAGGACATGGGCTGTGCGTCCTCCTGTAGTGGCTGCATAGCCTGGAGAAGTCCCCTCACCTCTCAGGGCTTTATTTCTTCATCTATAAAATGGGGAACTGTCACTTTCTTCGCCAGTTCTGAGGGAAATAATGTAAATGAAAGGTCTGTAAGCTATACAAAATAAGTGCAAGGAGTTAAAGGCAGATAATTACAACCTCTTTCTGTCCGGCTCTTCCATTATTACTGAGCCTGTTTCACCTTCTGTGCTCCTACACCACCTGGTGGCTGCTTTGTGAATGGCAGGCTACAGTTAAAGGATGGTAAGGAAAAAAAAATGACTAATTTACAAATAAAAAATTATTTGTTATTTCTCCCTAAGTTAATTAATACATTCAACGCATTTCCAATCAAAACTAACTCTTGATTGGATGATTCTAAATTTATATGGAAAACTGAATGGGCAAGAATAGCCCAGATAAATTTGAAAAATAAGAATAAATGGGAGCGAGGGGGGGCCGGGGAAGTGGAGATGAGAGGAGCTGTTATTATGACCTAGTAAAATGCCTATCACAAATCAATATCCAAAAAATATTTGTAAATAAAGAAAAATAACGAAGAAGTAAAAATAAATATATTGTAAACCTATAGTTCTAAAAACTGGAAGCATACCTGTAAATATAGAAATTTATCATAGGATAAAAATATTATTTCAAGTTAATGGGGAAATAACTCAGTAAATGGGATTGGAACAGCTGGCTGTCCATTAAAACCTCAGTCACACATTCATAAAACTAAATCCTAAATGAACTATTGATCTAAACTTAGAAAATGAAACTACATAGTGTTAAAGGAAAATATTTTGGTGGTAGAAAAGGCTTTTAAATCATTTGAAAACACACAAAACTAAGCCTTAAATGTATGATAAAATTGATTACCTCAAACTAAGAAAGTTCTGTGCAATAAAAGACCATAACATTTTTAAAAATATAGCTAAAAGTCTGAAAGAAGAGTATTGCAATGAAAGAATAATATGTAAGGAAACTCTGATAAATTAATTTTTAAATGACCCTATTGAAAAGAAGCTCAGTCTAAAAGTGATTAATTCACAACAGAAAATCAGGTGGTCTATAAATGTATGAAAAGATGTAAATAGTCACATATTAAAGACATTCAAAGTAAAACAAATTATGCCATTTTAAGTAATCTGGTTGATAAAAATTAAAGACATTTTTTATATCTGTCAGAGTCTGGGGAAGGGGCACTCATTCTCTGTTGGTGACTAGAGGAATCATGTAATAAATATGTTTCATCTACATAAAGGACAAAAGTAGATCTCATAAAACCCAGACCCCCTACAGCTAATATTTATTGCTGTAAAATGTGTATACTTACATACTTTGAGTTGAAGTGCAAATCAATGCAATACTTTGGAAAACAATTTGGTATGTGGATCATAAATCACAATGTCCTTCAACTGTTTTGATTTTGATCCACTTCTGTGAGTTTATCTTATAGAAATAATACGAAAGAATAAAAAATGTTGTTGCCCAAAGATGTTCATTGCAACATTAAGCATATAACTATAAAATGATTCCTTGTTTATCCTGGATTCATCTAATCTACTCACCACGGCCCGACCTCTTTGAATAATTAATTAAAATATATGATTGTAAAAAAATATTTCTCAAGACATACATTAATTTATAGAAACTATGTTCATAGATAAAGTCCCCGTGGAACTATTAGGAGGGTTTATGCAAGAATAATCATAGCTTTTGTGAGCATGTTAGGGTCAATTTTATTTTCCAGATGTTTAAAAATATATTTTTTAAAGGACAAAACTGTTTTGATGATGCTTGTCTGTCTGCCAATCTCTTTTTCTAGATTTGTAGTTTCTGCCTTAAAGAGTCTGGGCCAGAGATTCCACTCTATGGTCTGGCACGGGATAGGTTTCTTCCAGGCCCCAGGGTATGATGGTGACTGGCCGTAAGGCCATCCAGGTGCTCTTGGGCACTGCCCCTGTGCCCATGGCACAGGAGCCAGGTCTGGAATGGATGTCCACTGCCATGTGGATCTGGCATTCTTCATCAACAAGGCCTGTCTGCTGGTGGCTGAGGTCCTTGACAGTTGGTTAATCTGCAGTGGGTTTAAAGCCCAAGTCTGTAATTGAATTATTCTGCTATCTAGATTGAGGATTAGCACCTCTATTGTTTTGATGTAGAAAATGGCTCAGAAATCCCCCTTGACAAGCTCTCTCCTTATCAAGAAACCACTCTGATGTCACCCACTTAGCAATTCGCAATAAGTGCCTATATTAACTGAAGTTAGGTAGGTCCCAATCTCCCCATTGTGTCCAACCCCAAGGGACAAGGCAGCAGTAACTGCATCAAGCCTGTCCCACACCCCCACTCCAAGGGCCTGGAATGAATCTGACTGGAAGCTCATAAAAACCAGACCCCTTTCGTAACATTATTACTATTACATGGAGATAACAAGTCTCCACATTTCAGTTTTACAGGCTTCTAGCTCATTCTCCACCCAGAGTTAGAAAGGGCCTTTTCAAGACCCCCTGGTGCCTTCCCATGGCATAGCCAGTGGTCGGCAAACTGCGGCTCGCGAGCCACATGCGGCTCTTTGGCCCCTTGAGTGTGGCTCTTCCACAAAATACCGACTTCTGCCCATGGGCCACGAAGTTTCAATCGCACTGTACGTGCGCGCCCGCACGTGGTATTTTGTGGAAGAGCCACCCTCAAGGGGCCAAAGAGCCGAATGTGGCTCTCGAGCCGCAGTTTGGTAAGCACTGGCATAGACAATAGAAAAAAACCTCTGACCCAGCCTGCAAGCCCCGCCCAGCCTGGCCCCAGGGCCTCTCCAGCAGAGCATTTGCATTTGCCCCAACTTCTGCAGGACACCTTCTCCCCTCCTCTAGAGTGACCAGCCAGTCCCGGTTTGCCTGGCACTTTCCTTTTAAGGCCAAGGAACCTCTCAGCAGTGTATTCAGGTTTAAACCTGATGGGAGTGGGCTCAAGGGAGGCAGGGAGGAGACACTATGGACCTCTCTTTCAAAGAATTTTCCTCTAAATGTAAGGAAAGAAAAGGAGTGGCACATAGAATGGGAAATGCTGCCAATAGAGGAATTTCTTTCTGGTTTATTTCTGTCATTACTATTGTTGTACCTTGTTTGAATGTAGTTTAAGTAATATCATGTATTTTTGCTTATGGGAATAATTCAGAAGAGATGTGAAAGTGGAAGAAACAGGGAAGAGGAACTGATAAGAGACAGAGAAGTGCACGAATGGGAGGGAAGGAATGGGATCTAGAACCTAAGCAGAGATGAATTTAGCTGGGAATACAGAGACCCAATGTTTAGCAATAGGAGACAAATTAGAGTCTACACACATGGGGGCCAACATGGTGGTGGGAGCGCATGGAAGTTCTTTTCAGATCACTTCCATATTCTCAGTGAAATAAGGAGCAAGGTTCCTTAGTCAGGGTTTAACCCCTAGAGTGCCGGGGAGTGCAATCGTGCTCCTCCTGCAGTGCCACTAGTAGATGCTAGTAGTTCACTTTTTATTGACAGATGGCACCTAAATGCAGATTACTTATGATGCCGAATGTTTGTAGTTCTAAAATTGACCACTGGCATTTATCTGCCTAATTTTTTACAGGTACTACGATTTTATGAAGTTTACTCAGATTTTGTAGCCCTAAAGCTTCGAAATTGCGTCCAGTTCTAAGTCTGGCCACCATATCAGTGCTGATGATATTGCTATATATGCCAATTCTTGCTGTGAAAATATGATTTTGTGGAAGATATTGGAGAAGGGTGTCCCTCTATTTTAACATATGTTTTGTTCAATTTTTTTTCTACTAGTATTTTATAATACAACCAGCAAACAATATATGTCAAAGATGAAAAAAAAATGTAGTAAAGGTTTCCTTAAGTTTTTGAATATGTAACTTGATTTACTTGCAATTCATATTTTCT
>NW_006299593.1:3576677-3593342 GCF_000327345.1 Myotis davidii | reverse complement strand
AAAAAATATTTGGGTCTGGGATCAAGGAGGACGAAAGAAAAGGCAGAGAGAACATCCAGGAAAACAGCCAGAAAAGGAAGAGGTAACAGAGCAGCATGGGGCTGGGCAGTCAGGGTCTTAGAAGGCCACATCTGTTTCAGGATGTACATATGGTGAGATGAGGGCGGTAAAGGGGGCTGGGAGGAGAAAATCCGAAGGGCAGAGAAAGAAGGGAGTGGGTATGGACCTTGAAAACAGCCTTAGGAAACGAATGAAGAGATTTCTAATTGAACAAAGGTGTGTCAAACAAGTGGCACCTGGACAAAGTCCAGCCTCACTTTATATAAGATTCGGGAAAGGACAGCTAATTAGAAACAATCAAACCAAACACAACAAGAATATCAGGAAGAGAGTTGCTTTCTGTCAGAAATTATGTGATTGATTATCGCCTTATAGTTTTCATTTTCTTAGAGATTAGGGAAGAAATACAAGAATAGAGGGGCCTGAGCAAAACTTTGTGAATTAAAAAAAGAACACCTCAGTTGTGATGCCCAGTGTGTTCTGCAAAGTTGGAAAGATTAGTAAAATATCAATACAGTTACAGGGATGAATATAAACATCTGAATTCCAAGACAAAACTAGAAAAATGTAAAATAAGGATGAGGAAGTTTCTGGTTTGCAGCAGGTGGCGGGTACATTACAGAAATATCAAAGGGTGTTTATCAAACACCAAGCAAGGGATCCGGGCAAAGGAGTCCTGCTCTTGCCAGAGGTTCCAGGATGCAAGATAAAAGGCAAACAACTTTGCAGACTCCTGGCTTTTGTTTTCCTTTTTCTTCACCCCCTACCCCTAATAACCCAGAGACAAAAATATTAATGCCGCTCTGCTAATCTCATAATTGCACTATAATTGGAGTTTATAGAGAGGTCCATTTTTCTTTGTAATGCATACTACTGGAGGCGATGCACAAAATTCGTGCAAAGAGCTCGGCCCCTGCCACACAGTGGCTGCCTCGTCCCGGCCTGCCACGGCAGCTGGGGGGCCTCTGCCTACCGAGGCAGGGCAGCTTCGTCCAAAAGGTCATCCAGAAGGACACCCAGTCTAATTAGCATATTATGCTTTTATTATTATAGATTTTGTTCAGATTTTAAATGTCTTCCTCTTCACATTACTATTACATACTTGATTCAGTGACTTGCCATTAAATAAATTGAGGGGAGTGGTTAACTGGGGAGCTCATACACATATATGCATAACCCATGGATACAGACAATAGGGTGATGAAGGCCTGGGAGGAGCAGGTACAGGGTGGAGGGGGTCAATGAGAAGAAAAAAAACACAAAAAAGGGACATCTATAATACTTTGAACAATAAAGATTTTTTTCTCATTTTATTTTATTTTTTTTAATTGCTTAAAGTATTACAAAGGGTATTAAAGATATTTTTTTTTAAATTTAACAGACACTGCTAAGTACCCTAGAAGAGAGATGGGGGATAATACACCATCAATGCAGTCCATTCATTCATTCATTCATTCAACAAATGTATTTTTTAAGTACCTACTCTGTGTCAGGTACTGTTCCAAATACTATGTATTAGAGCAATAACAGAGAGTAAAATCTCTAATCTTATGGAATTTATAGTCTAGGAATATAAATGTGCAATTTAATAGCCTGATCAGTCAACTAAATAAGTAAATACAGCACAATGAAGAATATAAGTAGAAAAAAAACACAGCACAGAACTATGATATTTTGAACGAAGAGAGATCATGATTGGCTAGGAGTGAAGACAGGCTGGGGAGTGGGGCACTGTGCAAATCAGCCTTGAAGAATGCGTAGGAGAAAGAAGTAGGGTAAGGAGTCTGCAGGCATGAACTGGGACTGGAGTTATGAAAGCATGGGCTGTAAATGGGGATGTGTGTGGTTAGCATAGGTTGGAAAGAACAGGAAAACAGGGGTCCAAATCCTGGAAGACCTCGGAAGACTTTTGAGAAGTAAAGTAGCAAAACTGTAAGAGTTTGTGGAATAGACTGGAAAATAGAAGAGAGAATGTAGAGCAAAAGGGAGGTGTTTTCCAAACTTTGTTTTGGCCAAAGCTCATTCCTTAATGAGACTCCATGGTTTGAATATATTGATTATTCCATTGTGCACATGGCTGTTGGCCTTTGCAGAACTAAACACAGATTTGAATATGTGGCTGATTAGTTTATTTAACTTACATGTCAATATTTTAACAAGCATTCAAACATCATTATAATAATCATTTATTTTAATAATAGACTCATTTACACGAGTAAGACAATCTAAACATTTTGTTATTACTCACCAGAGACCCCAACGAATTGAAAAGCATGATCCCAGAGCCTAGTCCTACAGGGAGAATGTTTGAGGTTGGGGGGAAGTTAAATGACATCCACACCCCCTCATACCAGATGCTCATGAGTGAGGAATTAGAAGCGAGAGAGTTTGTACACCTCATGGCTTTCTGATTTCTTGAGGCCTGATTTTCTGACTCCAGTCTCCATTTTGTTTGCATTCTTATCTAAGTGCCCATCTCTTTCAGACATGTCCATGATTAGAAACACATTTGGGGCCATCTCTGGTTCTGCCTCTATGACACAACTGCCTTTATTTTTGTTCCCTGTACTCCTCAAACCTGGACTTAGGGATCGGAGGAGTGGTGTTTGGCTATCTGTGACTTTAATGATTCCCGGCCCCTGTTTGCCTAGGGAGAAACTCCAAGAAAATTAGCTGCTCCGCCTGGTAATCTGAAAAGCAAATTATAGATGGGGACATGAAAGAACTTTTGTTCCTCAAGACCCTTGCTCTGTTAATCTACAGCTTAAAGTTAATGAGCCCCAAAAGCAGTCCATTGTTGGGGGAAATGGGTATAGTTGAAGCCTTTGAAATCCACAGACTAGGATTCAAATTTAAACTCTGCGCTGATAGAAGTGGTTACTGGAGAGCTGGGATTGGGCCTAGGTTAATGAGAGTTAGTCCACAGATTGCCTGTCCTCATCTATAAAATCAGTTAACAATTGCTGCTCCTCCTAACTCACAGTTGGTAATAAGAAGCAAACGAAGTCATAACAATGATGGTGATAAAGTGTCTTACTAATATATACAATTGCATTTCCCTTTGATATCCTGCAACTCACAAACCTTCCCGTTTTCTCTCCTGGTGATTTCTGCATCATTTTCATTAAAGAATCCACACTGGATTTTAAGATCCCTTCTGGATGCTAATTTAATTGCTCTATAGCATTTCTCACAAAACAAATGGTTTAACTTTTAGTTCTTCCATATTTCCACAACTTCCTTGGATACAGCACTTGTTGTTTCATTAGTCCTTGAAAGTTATTCTTTTATTTTTAACTTTATTGAGGAATAATTGACAAGTATAACTATATATATTATATTAGAAAATATTTTCTGTAGGTCACCCTTTTAATATATTGACTGTTAAGACCTTGATCTGAATAGCCAAAGCAATCCTGAGAAACAAGAATAAAGCTGGAGACATCACACATCCTGATTTCAAACTATATTACAAAGCTATAGTAAGCAAAACAGTATAAATGATGTTGGGAAAATTGGATATCTACATGCAAAATAATGAAAGTCATTTCTTTAATCTATTTTACTTATTTAATCACTAACTGTTGAATATGTGCTCTGTGCATGCTTTTCAAGTACAGACAGTAATGGAGATAGTGGTATGATATTTGAGCCTTGGGTCACCTGCTAGTCCCCAAAGCCCATCTACTTCAGTTTCCCATTGCTGATTTACATTTAACATTATAAGGTCTGAGATGTCTGACTTTCCCCTTTGACCACTTTTGTGACTAAGCTCATCCATAAATTCATCTTCTCTCAGAAAAAAAAAAAATGATCTGTTTGGTTCTTGCCATCTGGACTTTGATCCAGGTAGTCGGGTCACTACCAATCAAGAGCTTGAGAAAAAGTAAGATCTTAAATGAAAAGGCCTGAATTGGTGCTTGACTCATCATAGAAAGGAGTTCTCATAGTCTTAGGAGTTCAAGGGCTGCTCGAATGGTCCTTTATGGAAAAAAAGAGCCCTTAAATAAAAGCTGGCAGGAGAGAGACTAGCCATACAGTGAAAACAAAACATCAGAATGTCAAGAAAGTCAGCTAGAGGCGGATGTTTGAAGAGGTAAAATGAGGCCAGCTTGGTGGGTGGGCAGAGGGCATTGAAAGACCAACCATGTGATTTGGGGTTTGGAGGAAGAGTTAACCAAATTGTTTTTCAATCTAATCTTATAATTCCAATCTGCTCTTTTGGCTTCATAAGGTATTTCTCAACCCTCCACTGTTTGTATAGAACTTGTCTGGAATTGAGAAGTTGAAAGGGTAAACTCACTAATGGCATATCAGGACCATTCTGCAGAATCTAATTTTTGCAATTCTTACCTTAGTTGTTAAGGTCATGGGCATGCCAGCCCACAAAGAGTTGTTCATATGCCATGTTTGCCTTGGAACCAGTAGAGGTAGCACAGCAAAAAGAAAATATTTAGAAGTAGTTAAAGAAAAGTGATAACTGTGATTACATAAATTTGCCTTGTTTCCCCTCTGAATGGCATCCGGATTATGGTTAACTACCCAGAGTCCTTTATTATGGCAATAATTGAAAAGTCCAGAACTATATAAACCAGACTTAGAAAATAAATGGGACATAGAAAATTCTATTATGCATACAGTTGCATGGGGTCTGCAAGAGAGGCAATATGAAACACCTTGTAAGTATATTTTCTGATTTCAAATGCAGATGATTATGTTTTCAGAATCAAAATTGCCAGGGAGCAGTTCTTTTTTCCTTCCTGTGGACTCTTCAAATTAAACCTAATAGAATTTCTAATCATTAATTTGATACATAACCTCTCTGTTGGCAAACCTCTCTGTTTTGGAATACCCATCTGAATGATGGGTATTTCCCAAGAGGACCGATAACTAATTTCTTAAAAGCCAAGAATCTTTGGGGGTTGAGTAGATATTCATATTTTAGGGTTCTCTCTTCCTAGATTTATTGTATGTAAAAATTGCCAGTGGAGGAGAGTTTCACATGTATTTGATATATGGCCCCAACTCTCAGAATAGTTTAATAAGATATTACTGCTATCTGCATCACAAGTAGCTCCTTGATTGATCCCATTGCATTATGATTTGTGTTCATAGAGGTGCTGTTTTATTTTCCTTTGAAGATGAACTTCACTTTTATGGTGCCATGGCATGTGGCATATTGCATAGGGTATTGTGAAGATGGGGAAGGAAGTTGTCGATTTTTGTTTATGTTTAAGTGCACTTAAGCTGAGTGACCCTTCAGTAGAGAAAGGTTCACTGTCACATACTCTTATCCTGGCTTGTTCCTGCCCTACTAATTCTCTTGCATCTACTCTCTGATGCCTGGAATTCCCTCAACAGGTAAGGCAAGCCATGCCAAGAGAAAATGAGTCACTGAAAAGATCTCAAGAACTAGTAACACTTGAGTAAAGTCTATTTCCAAGTGAGGTGTAAATAAGTGGTGCCTGGTCCTTTCTTCTCAGGCAAGGTGGGAGAGAAAGGAAAGGAAAGAGAACAGCAGTGCCTTGCAGGGGGGGCAGGGGGTGTTGAGGGGGGAAAGGGGGCAGGCAGGAGTCCCCAGTGGTTGGGAAAAGAGAGGAATGTATAGAAAGGGAAGACTGAGAACCTGAATTATCACTTATTTTATGATTTGGGTTAATGTGGTCCTGTCCTATGTGCAGGTAAAGTGGTTGGTAAGATGCCTAATAATTCAGCCCAGTCATTTGACAGTAGATATTGAGCAAAACAAAAGAGGTTCTTGAGCGAACAAAAAAGTTTTCCCTTCTGAGTAGATACACCCTGTATCAACCACACCAAACAGTCCTCTGGTGCACATTAGGGCCCCAGGGGTACACAAATCTGTGAAAATAATTTTAAGAAGGCTCCAACTTTGGGGGCCCTTTGAGTTCCAGGCTCTACTCACCTGAGACAAAGGTAACCAGGTTGCATTAATATTTGTTTCTATTTCAGATTGTGTCTTCCATCCTAGTGACTTTCCTCCTAACTCCAACCTTGGCCCTGACGGTGAGTGAGAGTAAAGGGACCAACCTGTGTAGTCATCCTTAAGCAGAAGTTTTTCATAAGTGATAATCCAGGGTGACTTTCCTCAACTGTCTTATGGGTGTCCCTGTAAACCTGCAAGATATGGGCAAAGCGGAAACCCTGGACTTTCAACTCTTCTCCTTGTTGCTTGTTTTTCTCTAGACCATCAGTGACAGCCATCCTCTGAGTGGGTCTGTGGGGACCCAGAGCATCCATGTCAGTGCCTTCCGAGGTATGGTCAGCATCCGAGACAACAATGTTTTGAGTGAATGGGATGGACACATGGACTACAACAATGTAAGATGTGGAACACATTTGTCACAATCCAAACTTTAGCTTTACACTTTGCCAGAGAGAAGAGGACACTGTCTACATTTGCTTTCTCTAGGTTTAGGCTCTCAATGGTACTACCTGTCTCTAGGTCAAGGACTAGCCTTCCTGCCGTTGTGTGACTTTTTTCTGATCTAGCAACTGTAGGAGGAACTTCTGTAGTCTGTAGGGATCCCACACCTATTTACTTCCTATGAGCTGCTAACTTCACAGGACTCATGGAAGTCTCTGAAAATAGAGAGCCATTTAAAGGGTGCCTATTTCTTAGAAGTGGTATGTACTATAAAAGTTGTTTTGTCTTGATCTCATATTTTAATCAGTTTATTACAAAGAAGGATGATTTACTTTCTTTTAGAAATATTGCCTTAACCTGCCTGCCTGTGTCCTTAGATAGTAAGACGTGGCAGAAAGATGCAGGATTAGGGAGCGACTGCCTATGACCTTGGCCTGGCTCTCTGATAGAAAAGCTCTACAACCACAGGGACATCACTCAGCCTTTCTGTGCCGGGTCTTCTCATCGGCATCAATAGCTGCCTTCCATCCCTGAAAGGACTCTGGAAAGTAAGAACCCACAGTCCTCTCTCCGGCCCAGAAAACCCTCCGACAACCAGCCACTGCTGGTTAGAAGTCCCTCCGCCTGTCTTCACATTGGACAGCTCAGGACAGACACCTCAAATGCAGGCTTTCTCTCTGCTCCCACTTGTATCTACTACCATGCTCTCTTTCCTGAATACATTCTCCCTCACTCTTCACCCAACCCGTCCCTGACTTCCTCAAGGAGATATCTCCTGAACCCTCCTAGAGGGAATGCAGGTTAGTGATTTCCAACTCTGTGTTAACCCCTAGAAACTTTTTTTTCCAAACAATACATTCCGTAGAATTCCATTATATAGAACAGAAGAAGTGAGAACTGCTCTGGCTAGGGGAGGGAGACACAGGTGAAGTATTCTTAGGCTAAGTCAGACACAGCCAGAGACCCACTTCTCTGATCCAAAGCTGAGAGAAGCCAAATGACAGGCTCAGGGCCACATGGAGGGGCAGTTGGTGGCAGACACAGGCCTAGAATCTGAGTCTAGAAGGTATAACCCAAAGATCCTAATCAGCCCGTACATTCAGGAACATTCTGTAATGCACAGGATGCTTTCACGTAGTATCTCGTCTCATCCTCTCATCATCATGACAACCCTGTGGTGGAAGGCCTATCATTTCTTCTTTACTGATGGGGAGGCTGAGGGTCATGGAGGCAGCTGAGGACCGAATGCCAGATCAGGACCTTAAAGTCAGCTTTGTTACCGGGCCTCTCCCCCACCAGTCTATCAGTAGTGTGTAGCGCGTCCTGGAAGATTCCTTCCCGTGCCTGCAGCAGGGACAGTGCCACATGACCCTCAGGAGCAGCAGGGCTCTGGGCGCATTGCCAGTCCTGCTGCTGGCTCTTCACTCTGGCGCCCAGGGGTGCTCTCTCTGGGGTGCTCTACATCACAGTCTAAAGAACAGCTATTTGCCAGCTTTGATGGGGAGTAGGATCCCACTAATACTGTGACTGATGAATGACATGGTTCTGCTGTGTTGCTTTAAGGATCTCTTGGTGGCTAAGATATATAGCAAGATGGCTTGCGTCTTGGCCAAGATGGACCAAGCTGTCTTCCCAACTTTGGATGACATTATCAAGGCCCTGGACCACCAGGTAAGTGAGACAGCTCCTTGTGGTCCCCTCCTAGGATGGTGTATTCCAATTCTGCATCCTGACCTCCTGGGACAATGATATGCACACAGAGAAAACTTGGTGCATGCTTATGCTTAATGTCCATGAAATCCTACCATCATACAAAGGACCCCAAGTCCAGTTCATGGCCCACTTAAGTCAAATCATAACCTGAGCAATAAAAATGCCATACAATGACATAATTTTGATGTATTTTTAAAGGGATGTGAGCTACATGTTAGTGAATATAAATTGTAGACTATAAGTATTAGAGTAAATTAATAGAGTGCTCACATCCCTGCACCTTCTCTCCTTCCCTGCACCAACCCCCGCCCATCACATACATACATACCATCTTTAGATGAAAATAAGCCAGGTCTGCTGAAACTATCTTTCTCTCAGCCTCTTAAATGACAACGATAGCCAAACATGCTGCCATTTGCTTTAGTAACCTGCCCGGATCATTTGAGCAACATCCATGACCATGGCAGGAGAGTCACTGAACTTGGGGGAAAATGCACTTTGGGTCACATAGAAAAAGAGGTAGAAAGTTGTCCACTCCTCTGGTTTATAGCTAGTAAAAACTTAATATACAAATGACACATAATTTTAAAACTATTCTATATTATCATCGCTGCTGAGAAAAGCTATGGAGGCTGGAAAGTTGTGGAATTAGGAAGGGTAAAGAAATACAAACCCAGTAAGAAAGATGCACAGGCTCACTCACAGATTTTTCTGGAGTAATATCATCACCTTGTGGCCAGAGAAGATATTGCAGCTAAAGACAAAGCACAAGGACAAGTTTGGGTTTACAGCTATTTCTGTAAAATGAATCAGCCAAGTGTGCTGAAATATGTTCCTTGTCTCTTCTTCCTTGCTGTACCATCTCCATTTACTGTCTCACCACTTTCAAATACCACCTCTTCCAGGGTTTAGAGCATTATCCATCCACGCGTGGCCTGACCTACACTGTTTTACCCACCCGGGTCAAGAACTTGGCACAGTACGGAATGGCTATCCAGGACATGTGCCGAGAGGTCCCTACCTACTTTGCCCAGCAGCAAAAAGAAGGTGCGTTAGGAATTTAACTAGAAACCAAAGACCTTTGGTGAGACAAAAGGTGCAATACAATTTTTAGGTCATTGGGCAATTCTAATGACATTTTTTGGGTCTATTCTATTTCTTTGCTACTGGGTAGAAAAGTAATGTGGCCTGGGGTATTATTTTCCCTGGTGGCAGAGATGATCTGCTGTCATCAGGGCTCACTGAAAACAGGAAGCAGAGTGAACTTAGCTTTCCCAGATGGTTGAGGGCTGCCATTTCATCATTTGACAGTTGGTAGATACCCTCACTCAACCCAAAGCTTCATCAACTCCTGCCCAAGTCACCCAGTGGCTGGTGTCACACCATTACAGGTCCATCGCTTTGGGGTTCTCAGTCTTCTTTCTCGGGCTTCCCGGAGGTTGGAATGCAGGACCCTAGAAGTTGTAGACTGTACTGGGGAAGGAGCACCTCAGAGGCTGGCTCCCCTGCTGGGGATGTGGTGGGGATCAGTGGTGGTTGGCTTGAAAAGCTACCAGATAATATCTCAAAACTACCTGCTACTCCAGATACAGTCAGTAATCTTTTCCCATTAGGCTAGTGCCAGTCACTTACATCTTAGTATAAATTAACCCAGTGAACAAGGCTTTTTCATAACAAGAAGATCCAGCAGGAAAACAGGGATGACTTGAGGGGCTGGGGATTGGGAGTATGATTACAGGTCAGTAGAAATAGAAAGGGGGGATGCGGGGCCCATTTTGCAGCACAGGGGAGAGCTCCCATTTTAGTCCTATTTTAGTCTCTTGCTAGTAGAGCTTTCCTGAGCATCACATCGATTTAGGTGCAGGATGTAAGATATCCACTCTACTTTGGGGTCTGAAAGTGATTGAGTATTTTGTAAAATGCTCCTCTTTCTTCTTAAAGGTACCGGGCTATCAGTGGACCCCGATTCATGTTTTGAAATCCAACTTCTGTACTTTATGGGGATCTCCATCTGTGGGGAGATCCCTGGGCTCTGAACCTCCAGGTCCGTCATGTGGAGAATGGACCCACCTAGACGGGGCTACTGGCCTGAAACCAGCATGTAGGGGCCCAGCACTCCCATCTGCCAATAAAAAGCTCCTTGTTTCTACCTTCTACCTTTTGACCCAAAATCCAGCTTTGTAACCTATAACTTTGGGTGCAGTTTCTCCTTCTGGGCCAGAACAATAAAGTTTCTTGCCTCACTGGTCTAGCAGATGATGGTCTAGCCCTCCCTGCCTGCACTGTCCTCTCTCGAGTTACTGGCATCCTCCTCCACATGCATTCCACAAAACTGCATGCCTGTATGGTGTGAAGGAGGAGGGACCTCTTCTAGAATGTCTCAACTCTAAAGGCCTCTCTTAGGGTGTCCCTTACTAGGAAATAATATCTTGATAAATAAATAACAAAAAGATACTAGCCACAGCATAGATGATCTGTCATGTCTGAGGCCATATGTCTGATTGTTGCAAATTGGTGCTAAGTTTCTATGAAAGCCTGTTCACCATGGTAACCCAGCCTGCACCATGCAAACCCCTAAGAGAGATCCAAGTGAAATTAGACCTCCAAGGCCTCCCCCTTGGAACTGGTCTGAACCTTCCTAGTGGTTTAGATACCGTCATGGTAAGTCCTAGCCATTTCTCTCCGCTACAAATGAATAAGGGGCCTGGTTTTTTAGCACTGGTTCTTTAACTGTCTATTACTGGGGCTGGGAGGGACAGAGACAGCTCCACTCCCACCACACAGACCATCCCTGGCTCCCCTTACCTTAGACACAAGAATAAACAGAGGAAGGACTATTGAAGATACAGATGCAGATGGCCACAGAGGTTGTGTTGGAGTTTGGAGCACTTTAAATAGGGTGGGACTGGGATGGGATTGGCCAGGGAGTGGGGAGGAGTGCAGCGAGTGGGAGAACTCTGGGTGATCTCAGCACCAATTTGCAGGAGACAGAGCTGAGCACCAGCACTGTAAAGTATGATGTGGTGTGGCTGCTTACAGCCATGAATGGAAAGGCAATTGCAGAGAAAGGTCCAAGATAAACCTCTGGGCTTAATTAGGGTGTGGTTGGACAGACCAGATGCTTGGGACCTATGGATTTGGTCGCATGCAGCTTGTTGAGGATGAGGAAGGTGGAGATATGTGCATAAACACATTCAGAGTGGAGGTATCAGATGTGACAGGCCAAGACTGAGCAGGGTTAACTGACTTAAAGAAAGCAGTCATGAAAGAGTAGAACTCACAAGTTTGTTTTAAGAATGGGAATCTATATATATAAAAGCCTAAGCAACCGTTCGACCAGTAGCTATGACGTGCACTGACCAACAGGGGTCAGACGCTCAATGCATAGGCATGGAAACATGGAACAGACTGATGAATCTCAGAGGGAAAGGGAAAAGGGGGAGGGCGGGAAGAGATTAACCAAAGATCTTATATGCACACTAGAGGCCCGGTGCACAGATTTGTGTACGGTGGGGTCCCTCAGCCTGGTCTGCAGGGACTGGGCTGAAATCGGCAGTACGACATCCCCCAAGGGGCCCTGGATTGCAAGAGGGCACAGGCTAGGCCAAGGGACCCCCCAGTGCATGAATCTGTGCACCAGGCCTTTAGTATCATTATAAACACTAATGAGAATAATACATCTCTGAGTATTGGATTCCAAAGGAAGTTACCAATTAAAACACCCTTTTTTCCCCACCCCCCACCCCTACCAATCCTGGCCACAGGAATAAGTATTTACCCCCAAGTTATTCTGTTATGGTCCCTTCCAGACGATTTTAAATTTGAAATTCAAACAAGAGGAGTCTCTTTCTTTCTGACAATGATGCTGGGAAGATGGGGACCTTGTTGGCATCTGCTCTCCTGGAGAAAGCGAATGTAAGATTCTGAGGCTAATGTGGAGGGAAAAGAATGTTGAGATGGGGAGGGGAGGGAACGAGTCTGGCCACCTTAAAGTACCCAACTCCAGCCACCCAAGACCGGAATATCCCTATCCTCCTATACTGAGTTGGGACAGTGAATTCCACTCCATCTAGCCTCTGTGAATTAGATTTGGGTCCCATCACTTGCAAACATTAAGATTCCAGCTAGTACACTCTATCATTCATGTTGCACTTTAATGTATACTCTTTTACTATTGTTACAAATGTTTTAGATACATTTCTCACTTCCCCAACAAGAAAATAACTGTATTGTCTATGGCAGTTTTGTCTTGGGCCCCTTCCTCTAGCATGCCTAACCCAATGCTGAGCCACTGTAAGTGCTTTAAATGTATTCAGTAAGGGTTATTAAGAAGAACAGTGTTAAGCCCTGCCAGTGTGGCTCAGTGGTTGAGCGTCAACCTATGAACCAGGAGGTCACGGTTTGATTCCCAGTCAGGGCACATGCCCAGGTTGTGGGTTCGATCCCCAGTGTGGGGGGTGCAAAAGGAAGCCAATTAATGATTCTCTCTCATCAATGATGTTTCTATATCTCTCTCCCTCTCCCTTCCTCTCTGAAATCAATAAAAATATATTTTAAATAAAGAAGTACAGTGTTAGGAATAGGAGCGATTGATGATCAGTCAACATGAGAACTAGCTATAATGTGGGTCGTGACCTCTTTGACGGTCGAACGACCCTTTCACAGGGGTTGCCTAAGACCATCCTGCATATCAGATATTTACATTACGATTCATAACAGTAGCAACATTACAGTTATGAAGTAGCAACGAAAATAATTTTATGGTTGGGTCACAACATGAGGAACTGTATTTAAAGGGCCAGAAGGTTGAGAACCACTGAGCTACCTGATCTGGAAATTTGCCCACATTATGCAATTTCTTTGTCATATTGGAAATTGCTTCCCTTCTATATAGGGGCTTGGCATTCCCAGATCGGTTCTTACTTCTGCTGGGATTTTCAGCAAAAGTTCCCTGGGTGATGGGTGTTCCAACCTCCCTCTCTCCTGGGACAAAATATATCATGATAGTGTTTATTAAGGGTGAGTCTACTGTGTTGATGAGCTAAAAGACATGTGAATGGCCCTCAAAGTTTAAGGCTTTGTCAGAGGGGATAGTTTCCTTCATCTGAATAGTCAAATTTTTGCTAAGGGTACCCCAAATCCATGCCCCTTCACTAGGTGGAGGTCAGTGTCACCTGAGCCCATGCTTCCCCCAAGGCTGCCTTAGGGTGTTGGACAGACAAAGGGGCAGCTGGTCAGTGAACAGATGCAAAGATGGAGACTTGCACCCACAATGAGCCTGTATGTGACCCAGCCATATTATTTGGAAATTTTCACACTTTGTGTACTTGACTTGAAATCCTGGCAATTTCTCTCCTTCTATATATTGACATAAACATCAGTTGACACCCCTTTGCTATTTACAAAAAAATCAAACACTCTGATAGCTGTACATGTTGTATTTATGTTTTACTACTGAATCTCAAAATTAGTTGGGGTTTTTGGAAAGAATTTAATTTGTCTTCTGAGGTGAAACCGAAGGGCGTATTTCATTGAAAAGATGCAACCAGTGGGCCGAGGCTTAAACATCGATGCCTCCACAGATGGAAATCCCAAGGATGCCCAGGAGGCCAGCCTTTACGCAGCCATGAGCACCGGCATCATCTGAAAAGGGGGAACATTTTTGAAGAAAGAAGATTGAGAAATACATTATTAGAATGCAGCAAATCAGAGCCTTTTGTAAATGTCTTGACTGGGGGTTGTACACGTAATTTCATGTTACCCAAGATTTTAGCTATACATGTACTGCAAAGGATAATAATATCCTAGCTTAAATAGACGGACAATTCCTAGAAGAAATGTCCGGCTCCGTTCAATTGATGCTCTGCATTAATGCCCTGCTATGTGTCTTTACTTACAAATGCTAATGACCTTACTAAAAGAAAAATGTCTTACCTAAATTTTTTTTTCTGGGCAGTAGAAATGTATTGAATGCTAATTCTTTTCATCTTTATCTACCTCCCACAACTCTGGGGAATTTGTGTTGTTGTGTGCAACATCTGTGGCCCAGCCTCTTTGGCTCTGGCCTCTCTTCCGTATTTAGAGACTATGTATACAAATACCAGTAAAGCCCAGCGACCCGTGAACTAAGAGGTCACCAGTTCAATTCCTGGTCAGGGCACAGGCCTCAGGCTTTCCTTGACACCCAGGAATCTTTTTTTATTCCATTCTCTGTGTTAACTGGTCAACTTCTCCGCCAGATTATATGTTCCTTGGGGGCAGAGTTTTATCCATTTCTGTACCTCTCCTAACATGTAGCACAATGTCCACATGTGGTCAGTATTTAATTCCCAAAGCAAATCAGATTGAGTCATGTTTTATATTTGTATTTCACACAACACCTAGCAAAGTGTTGGCACATTAGAGGTTTCAGAAAATATTGGGTGAAGTAATGATTTATTTGTACTCACGAGGCTTTTCAACCACTTCTGCCTTGTACAAGGGGAGGTGTTTGCAGAGTTGCTCGATGGGTGACCCCAAAAAGAACCATTTCATGTCTGTGAACCAAGACTCCAGCGGGTTGTACTTGACCCAGGTATAATCAGTGGAGGACATGGTCTTCAGAGCCTAGATCAGTATAACAGAGTGGGACCGGATAAAAGTACGTTGACATAATCTGGTGTACCTCATTCTCAATTGTGACTTTTTTTTCTTTCAGGTTATTAAGTAGAAGGTGGTCAGGAATCTCAAGACATCTTCTCTTCCTGACCACGTGGTCTTCAGAGAATCCTCATTACTACCAATATTATTTTGCTGGTGATGACAATGAAACCCAGAGAGGGTGATGCCTATGCCCAAGGTGGCACAAATGGGAGGGAGAATTAAACCCCAGATGCCTAGCTTCATGATGTTTTTTATAATTCTCACTATGCTATATTGTTTCTTTGCATGTTGTGTCATTGAATATTATAACTTCACTCCTTTTCTTTGCCCTTCAGTCTTTCTTAGATCCCTGCTCTGAAAAGAGAAGCTGTGCAGTCCTTTCTACAGAAACAATGGGATTTACTATAAGTTCTTGTATTGGGAGCTCTATGGTAGAAATCAAGCCAAGAGATATATTCCTGCAGCAAAAACAATAAATGTGAAAATACTCTAATAAGTGGATAGTAATAAGATATAAAATTATGATCCCTTACCCTCTTCATTTCTCCATAGTCACCAGTTTTTCCTGGCTCAAGAACATGGAATATTTAAGGCCACCCCAGAATTACCTTCCTCTCATAGATGAACCGTTTGAGTTGGTCCAGAGCAGGGATGGCATCATGGTTCATCTTCATGACGTAGCAGGCTCTTCGGGAGAGGATCCTGGATGCGATGTAACCCTGAGGCAGCAAGAGCACAGTTACTGCCCCTCCCAATTCCCTGGATTCTGAACTTGGTGAGAATGATGTGTGGACCTTGAGAAAGCCTTGAACATGCACAATGAGGGCACATGACTGGTTTTTAATCTGCAATAAGTCCTATCCATTCAACTTCTTTGACATAGTATTTCTATTTCTTCACTTGTCATCTCTATCTCTGAAAAGTGGGCCACATGATTTGTTATGGAATGAGGGCCTACAGTTTGCAATTTGAAAGGCTGAGAAGCAGCAGCTCTCTGTCTCTATTGATTTTGTGCAGCCTCCCCTTGGTTTGGAGTACATGCAATCTTCTTTAGAACTGAGCTTTCCAATATGTTAGTTATCAGGCACACGTAGCTCTTTACATGTACATTCAATAAAATTGAAAATGTACTTCTTCTGTCACACTTTTACCCAGGCACAGAGCTGTGCACTGTGGATATAGGTAGATTGTTGTCTTCAAGGGCTCCATAGCCACAAGGCCAGCTGCTTCCCTTTTGGGAAATGCGGATGTAGAACATTCCCACCATTGCAGAAAGTTCCATTGGACAGTGCTGGTCTAGAAACTCTCTTTAACATACCCATGCCCACCCTCATCCCCCATACACACTTGCTTCATCTATTCTTCCCTTCTCTACCACCTTCTCTCCATCTTTTCTCCACCTCTAACCCAAGCTGGCTGGGTAGGGATGGGTTGGAAGAAGTTGGAATTGGAAGAGCAATGGAGGGTGAGGACCTTGGAGCCAGAAGGAACCTAAGGGCATCCAATCTTCATCTAGAGTGGTACTCTTCGGAGTTCCAAATAGTTATGCAGCCTAGAAGACTGTATGTAACATCAACCCTTCTGCTTCCTATTTTTCAATTCTCACACATTTTCAGTTCCTAAAATTCAAAAATAGACTGAGACCAATGGTGGTGATCATGGAAGAGGCTTACATCCTCACCACTTCATTTTTTTAAGACACTTTTGGCATTTTCTTGACATCTGCTTAAAAACAATTTCAGTAGAATGTCCTTTTAACCCATGTTTTTCAAAGACTCTATACTTTCAAATGTGTCCTGGAACTCCCAATACCAATGGGGAGGAAACATGTGAGGATGCTTGTACAAGACAAGAAGAAAAATGTA
>NW_006299593.1:3552330-3575313 GCF_000327345.1 Myotis davidii | reverse complement strand
CTCTTGTGTATGTGTATGAAGGAGGAAAAGGAAGAAATAAAGAAAGAAAGTAAGGAAGGAAGGAAGGAAGGAAGGAAGGAAGGAAGGAAGGAAGGAAGGAAGGAAGAAAGAAAGAAAGAAAGAAAGAAAGAAAGAAAGAAAGAAAGAAAGAAAGAAAGAAAGAAAGAAAGAAAGAAAGGGGACCTAGCCCATTTTGCTCAGTAGATAGCTCCTGGACTGAAGGGTCCCAGGTTCGTTTCTGGTCAAAGGCATGTATCTCGTATCTCGTTGCAGGCTCAGACCCCAGCTCAGGTTGGGGTGCATGTGGGAGGCAACCAATCAATGTGTCTCTCTCACATGGATATTTTACTCTCCCTGTCTCTCCCCTTCCCTTCCAATCTCTCTGAAAATCTATGGAAAAATATCCTCGGGTGAGGATTAACCGAAAAAAAAAAAAAAAAAAAAGGGAAATGAGAGGGTAAAACACATTAAACATGGATTCACAGACAATAGACACGATGGGTTTTTAAGGGAAAATATGAAAATAAGATGCTCGGGGGCATGGCTAACTTTTGAGGCTGACATCAAGGGAAACCTTCTTATTCTCCCACAACCTATGCCTTAGTGTTACCATCAGAGAAAGGTTAGGCCACAGGCCATGTAACTGACACTGAGGCAGTTCTGACACTTAGCTGTAGTTGTGTAAAAGTCTAATCCAATTCTCTGATCCTGGTTTTGTGCTGTCTCTTCTGACATCACAGTGCACTGCACTATCATTGAAAACTGCTGCTGGATAGCATCTGCTAGAAGGCCGATATTTTTAAGAACTGTCAGTGGGACTTTTCTACTGCCCCTTCTATATTGCCAATAACATTTCTCTCCTGATGGCTGGGGGTGGAGTGTCTGACAAAGACCACCCACTTATCTGCATAGGGACACATCTTCTCTGACTCCAGGCTGGTTCTAGTAACCTCTGACACTCCTATGTATTCCATTAATGAGGCGTGAACAGGTGGGTGGCAGATTGACCACCTTAGTGGTATGATTAGAGAGGGCTCAGGAAGTGCCTCCTGCCTCCAAATAACCACCCACTCAACACTGTGATTAATATACCACAGCCATAGGTCTGTGCTTCCGGTTAGGTCTCCTCTTGGAAAATCAAGAGGCTCCTGGAAGAGGAAACTCTTTAAGTTGACAGTCTTTCACGCCTTGTGGGGAGGTACTTATCATTTTGCTTTCTCCCACGGCTTCTAAATGAGAATAAGGGCTAGACTGGGTCAAGAAATTCTGATGTAGAACAGAACATAGTCCACTGGCCATGGAGCATGTAGTGAGGAACTATGGGAGACTGGGGCTGGACTGAGATCAGTTGGAGGGGTATAGGGGATCATGACAGGGATGCTTTGCCAGGATTCTCCTGTAGGTGGGGCCTAAGATGGGTACATTTCTAGCCTAAATCCCAAGTTCAATGGCTTGGGAAAATCACATTTCTCCATGTCTCAGTCTTCTCATCTGTAGAATGGGGTAATACTCAGCTCAGAGTTGTTGAAGTAACTAGATTAAATTATGCATGTGATATGTTTAGCATAGGGCCTAGTATACACTTAGAAATAATGTCTGCTATTATTATTGTTGTCAATATTTTTAATGTTATTATTTTAAATTACCACTTCTCTTTTAGATAGTAAATGACGTTATCCTGAAATGCTTACATTCCCTCCAAAGCTCATAATAAAAATTATTATTAAAAATTCTCCACATTAAAATTCTCTAGTTATTGCCAAAACTTTTTCTTTGTATTTTCAGTAAACATTTCAAAATATAGACAATAAACAAATAAATATTTGACTTAATATTCAACACTATTCCTAAAAAAGACATCATTAACTCAATCACAGAAGCTTATCTAAGAACCCTGAAATCTAAGGCATATTGGATACGAACATTCTCTGCAGGCAGCCACCACAAGAGTATAAAGAAGCATAAACAAATACTCACAAGGGTTTTCATTTTGTCAGAAGGGAAGAAGGTGCTGGAGCAAGTGAGGCTGCCTGGAGCAGCTCCTACCCTTTATATTGGTTTCAAGGTGTGGAAATCTCTTTCCAGACCGATCACTGTGGAAAAAGCTGTGTCATATCCGACACACCCCAGCAAACTCCTTTATCGAGATTGAGACCCAACCACATAACCTGATATCAATGAAGTTCATTAGTCAGTAGTGAAATTCACCACTTGGTCACTCTGTAAATATTCTCTGCTTATCTGCTCTATGTTGCACATGAGAGTTCAATTTCCACCCTTTAAAAACATTGCGAGATGCTTGTTTTATGCAGACATCTTAACATAGAAGGGCATATTCTTAATATTGTAACCACCCCCTGCCTTGAAGTAAAGTCTTCCCTTAAGATCTGAGTTGGGGTCCCCACTCAGTGATTATTCGTACCTACCCTGCTTCTTGAGTTCCTCCACCCAAGGAATGGACATGAGACTAGACGCAGGGATGGGCAAACTTTTTGACTCAAGGGCCACAATGGATTCTTAAACTGGACCGGAGGGCCGGAACAAAAGCATGGATGAAGTGTTTGTGTGAACTAATATAAATTCAAAGTAAACATCATTACATAAAAGGGTACGGTCTTTTTTTTTTTTTTAGTTTTATTCATTTCAAACGGGCCGGATCCGGCCCGCGGGCTGTAGTTTGCCCACGGCTGGACTAGAGGCAAGAACAGTGGCTGGGGGCCTCTTTTGAGAACAAACAACCTATGACTTTCTTTCTCTTCCCCTTTAGAGATGGTATCAATTTTCAGAGACTCATGAAGAACAGGGCTCAGAGATTTCTCTGCCCAATTACCGGGGTTAACCAAATTTTTACATTAAGCCTTGGCCAAGACACTGTGAAACTATGATTTATATATCTCTAGTTATCTTGAGGAGCATTGAGAAATTCTCAGATTTAAAAAAAGAGAGAAAATAAAGTTTAATTTGTATAATTTTTATAATGCCACAATCAGAAAAGGCTATCTAGTGTTAGGGTGGGATCATGAACTCAGAAGGTGGGGGAATACAAAAACAAACAAAAAATGGAAAATTTGTTAAATATTGAAAATCACTACGGTAAGCAAAGAATAATATAGTAAGCATAAATGATGTCCTTGATCTACAACTACAGTGACTTCCTAACTAGCAGGATTTTTTAATAGGGCTTTTAAAAAACAGACATTTGGGCAATTTGGGGCTGACCTAGTTCACTAGAATTCTGCTATACTGGCTGTTCAGCTGTGGTGATGTAAAATGTGCTGCTTAAAACATTTATTTTATTTTATTTTAGAGCGAGAGAGGAAGAGAGAGAGAGAAACATGGATTTGTTGTTACACTTATTTATGCGTTCATTGGTTGATTCGTGTATGTATCCTGATGGGACAATGCTCTAAACCAGTGGTTCTCAACCTTCCTAATGCTGCGACCCTTTAATACAGTTCCTCATGTTGTGGTGACCCCCAATTTCATTGTTACAAATTGAACATAATTAAAGCATAGTGATTAATCACAAAAACAATATGGAATTACATATATGTTTTCCAATGGTCTTAGGCAACCCCTGTGAAAGGGTCATTCGACCCCCAAAGGGTTCATGACCCACAGGTTTAGAACCGCTGCTTTAAACAATTGAGCTACTGGCCAGGGTGCTGATTTTATTTTTTTAGCTTCCTGAGATAACAGTAGCAAGAATGATTACAATTTTGTAATATATCTGCCACTTTTCTCCCAGGTCTGGCTCCAAAAGCCCCCCAAAGCAAGCCACAACTATACTAGTAGACATAAGAGCAGATAGAGGTATTACCGTCTACCGGGACTATACCCTTTACTTTGTCCTGTCCCCAGGAGTTCTGAGTCTATAGGCTTGATAATGATATGGTTAACATTTATGAAGCACTTGACATGTTCTAGCACTTTCCAAGCACTTTGCATATATTGATTCATTTGATCTCATAACAACCCACTAAGCTACCTTCTATCCATGTTCCATTTTACATATGGGAAAACTACGGAGCAGGGAAGTAACTCCTCAGCATTATGCAGCTTCCAGGGGCAGGAGGGAATCTGAGCCCAATCTGACTTCACAGTCCACACTTGTATCTACCAGTACTACACGCCTGTAAGTTGCTGGGTAAGTGTAACGCCTTGCCTTACTGAGATGGGGGCGTTAGGGTGAAGGCTTCTGCCTCCATATGTTTCCTTTTTATAAAAAAAAAATTTAAGTCATTTTTCATTTTTCAATTATAGTTGACATACAATATTATATTAGTTTCAGGTGTACACCTCGACATTCAATAACTTACTAAGTGAGCATCCAGTTAAATCTTGGATCCATCTGACACCATAGATAGTTATTAGAATACTATTGACTATATTTCTTATGCTGCACTTTACATTCCCATGACTATTCTGTAACTACCAAGTTGTACTTGTTAATCCCTTCACATTTTTCACCCATCCCTTCAACCCCACTCCCAGAAAAGAATGTTTTTTGGCCACAAGATTGGTTTTGAAAAATCAGGCTTACCCACAACTTGATGGTGAAAACTTAAAAAAAAATTTTTATTAATTAATTTCAGAGAGGAAGGTAGAGGGAGAAAAAGATAAAAACATAAATGATGAGAGAGAATCATTGATCAGCTTCCTGCTGCACGGGATCGAGCCCACGACTTGGGCATGTGCCCTGATCAAAAATTGAACTAATTAATTTCAGAGAGGAAGGTAGAGGGAGAAAAAGATAAAAACATCAATGATGAGAGAGAATCATTGATCAGCTTCCTGCTGCACGGGATTGAGCCCACGACTTGGGCATGTGCCCTGATAAAAAATTGAACCCTGAGTTAGAATGATCACATGCATTTTCACCTTTCAGTCTGCAGGCAGACACTCTATCCACTGAGCCAAACTGGTTAGGGCTCTCATCTATTACTTAAACAGGTTAAATAAAAACTGGGGGCAGGTGTGGGGTCGCGGGGGGCAATAAAAAAAGGACATAAAATTTTAAAGAAAAAAGCAAACAAAAAAAGGTTAAAAAATAATAAAAATTAAAAAAACATAGCCAAGGTCCATGCATAATTAGTGGCAAAAATAAGACTTTTTCTTGCTATTCTATTCTTCAAAAAACAGAAAATTCATTGGTTTGTTGCCTTTCTATACATAAGTTTAAGCCAATTTGTGTCTTTCTCTCCAATATATCAGTTACCTTTTCTATTATTAGACTTAAATCCTCTACTTTCGCAATCTCTCTCTTGCTCGCTTTCTCCATCCCTATTCTCTCCTGTTTCCTTTCTTTCTATCTCACAATTTACTTCTGCAACTCTTTTTTTTTTTTGCAGGGATTTACATTACATCATATACCATAATATGTCAGACTCAACATGTCTAAAGTAAAGAATGTTGCATTCTTTTCCCCAAAGCTGATCTTTTTTTGGACACTGTTATTTCTGTTGATAATTTCTCTGGGTCTGCAGGCTCATTTTGAAGTTTCCTTGATTTTTCTTCCATTTTTCCTCTGTAATGACTCTATAATGTGGCTCTTCCTCTCCAATACATCAGCTCATACTCCATTCCTTGTCATCACTACCACATACTATCCTTGTCACAATGATTTTAATTAGAATAATTGGCACTAGCTGTTGTAACAAACAACACTTACATCTCAGCCATTTGACTAAATAAACTTTTATTTCTCACTCGCATAAAATCTAATACAGATGACTTCATGGTGGGTGGCTCTCTTCCAAGTGATGACTTATGGATTCCACCCTCTTTCTTAGGCAGCTTCCCCATCTTGAATCTGTAGCTTCATGGTATCCTGACATCATGGGACTGGCAGATGGGAGTTTAGATAAACAGTGTGAGAAGACACATCTGCTTTTAACTTCTTCAGACTGAAAATGACCACATCTGTTCATATCCATTGATAAAGACAGTCACATCGCCATATCTAGATGTGAGGGAAATAAAGCTTAGCTCTGTGCCAAGAACACAAAGCCTGTCTGTGCCAAAAGACCAAAATTGTACTTCCTGCTTCCAGGCTGCCCATTGCTTCATCCTCAACAACACTATTAATTCATGGTTCAAAAGCACCACTTTGCCTACATTGCTCTTGTGCTCAAAACTTTTTAAAATTCTCCATCACCTCTAGGACACAGTGGTTGACTCCTAGCTTGGCTTTTAACTCACTCTATAGTCTTCTTCCAAACTAATCTCCCCAAGTGATATGAGTGAGGAAATATTCTAAATAAAAGAAAGAAGATGTGAACATAGAGGTAGAAAAAGGTTCATGTGCTCAATTCCCATAAAAAAGACACTCAAATTATTTGACTATACTTTTTCTGTCCTTTCCCTCCATATCCTAAACTCCCCACTTTTTATCATGTTATTTTCCTTTCACACTACCTTTGTCCATTTTGTCTTTCTTTCTCCTCTCCTTCTTTCCTTCATTTCCCTTCTTCCTTCTATTCTTAGTGGCTTCCTACCTTATGAAAATCATGGGAAGAATATTCTGAAAGTCTGTGTGGTGTTGCTCAGTGGTTGAACGTCAACCTATGAGCCAGGAGGTCACAGTTTGGTTCCAGGTCAGGGAACATGCCCAGGTTGTGGGCTCAATCCTCAGTAGGGGGCGTGCAGGGGGCAGCTAATCAATAATTATCTCTTATCATTGATATTTCTATCTCTCTCTCCCTCTCCCTTCCTCTCTGAAATTAATCAAAATATATTTTAAAAAGAATATTCTGAAAGAGACAGAAGGATGAACTACACCCAATGAATCTCTGCTCTCAGAGAGTTTGCTATCATAAAATACAAATAACTGTTAAGCTATCAAAATATAGTAAATGTTAAGTATCAGAGGAGAGGCACAAGTTGAATGTTATGATAATCCAAAGTACAGATTGTATTAGCCATATTTATTGATGACAAGCAAAAATATTTATATTCTTCATCATTTTCTACATTATATAAATAATCACTTCTTTTCTTTAGTGACCCTAAATTCACATATTTTCAATTTACAAAAAGTTTTTACAAATCCATAGTAAGCTAATGAACAAATACAATTTTTTAAAGGGCAAAGAACTTAATTAGAGGAAGAGAAAGCACTAACAAGAAATGGTGAAGAGTTGAAGTTCCAGAAGCATCCTACTTGGACTTGAATTCCAACTTCTCTAGTTTATCTTGTGGAAGGAAAGCATAGCAAAGTGCCCTCTCAAAGCATCCTCATGAACACTGATGGCTCACATACATAACATACGTAGAACTGCCACAGAGTAAGCTCCCAGTGAAGTTTATCTAATATTATTATCATTTTATTATAGGTAAAACATTTGAACCTCATAAGTTATTAGAGAATTGCAAATTCAAAAAACATTATTAAATTAAATTTAAATGAAACTAAGATATCTGAAAATTCCCTAATTATTTGGACATTTTTAAAAAGCCACTTCTAACCCTGTTGGGTGGCTCATTTGGTTGAAGCATCGTCCCTTACACCAAAAGGTTGTAGGTTTGACTCTTGGTCAGGGTACTTGCCTAGGATGCTTGTTTAATCCCTGGCTGGGTTGAGTTAAGGAGGTAATCAGTTGATGTTTCTCTCACACTGATGTGTTTGTCTGTTTGCTTGTTTTTTTTTTTTCTCTCTCTCTCCCCCTTCCTCTCTCTCTAAAAATCAATGAAAACATATACTCATGTGAGAATTAGAGAAGAAAAAAAAAGAAACCCGAAAACAAATATCAAATTAAACCCAAATCAAGCACAAAGCAATAATAAAGCGCAGAAATCAATGAAATTGGATAGAGAGGCATTACATCATGATAAAGGGGTCAATTCTTCAGGAGATATAATAATCCTTAATATACATGCACCTAACAACAGAGTATCATAAAAACATGAGGTAAAACTAACAGGATTGGAATGAGAAATAGAGACCTACTATTTTGGCTGGATACTTCACTATTCCTGTCCAGTAACTGATAGATCAAAAAGTCATAAAATCAATACGAATATAGTTGAACTAAAGAATACCATCAGTCAATTGGATCTAACTGACATAGAATACTTCATTCAGCAACAACAGAACATGGAACAAGCTCATGTGGAACATTCACCAACCTAGACCACATCCTGGGCCATAAAACATATCTTAACAACTTAAAATAATAGAAATATAATAGAAATCCAAGTATGTTCTCAGCCCACAATTGAATTAAATTATATACCAATAACAGAAAAATAACTGGAAAATCCCAAAATATTTGGAGACAAAATAATACACTTCCACATAATATGTGGATCAAAGAAGTCTCAAAAGAAATGAAAAGGAAATATACTAAAAAGTTAATAGTGATTATTTTTGCATAGTAGAATAATGTGTCACTCATTTTTTTCTTTTTTTTATCCTCGCCTGATAATATTTATTGGAGAGAGAGAGAGAGAGGTGGGAGAGAAACATCAATTGGTTACCTCCTGTATCTACCCTGACTAGGATGGAACCCAAAGACTTTTGGCGTATGGGAAAACACCTCAACCAACTGAGCCACCCGGCAATCATTTATTCTTGATAATTTTTCAAGCTTTCTATAAATTTCTAAGAGCTGCTTTCCTGATCAGCTGACATAAAGGACTTGGATAGATTGGCAAACATTTTGAACAGTGGCTAAAAGGAAGAAGGGAGAACATCACTACAGACAAGGAAAGCTGAATTCCACTGATACTATTACAGGTGCAAGGAGGATATTTTTTAGTTTAAATTCTTTTCTTTTTTACCTCCTATTCAATAATAGAGTGGAAATTGTATAACCTCTTCTAGATTTGGGAAAAATGGCCAAAATTAGTAGAATCTATTTTGTACCTGTATTTCAGTTGAGCTCGTCCTTGATTGAGCCCTAATCATGTGACAGTAACTATGTTAGACACAAGGAATATGAGTTCTGTCCCAGAAGACTCATAGCATAATAGATATATATAAGATGTCCATCACACATCATCTGTATATACCTTCAACCTATTTTAAGGTGAATCATAAAATTTTAAACAATAAATGGTGTCTACATTTCTTAAATATACGTATGTGTTTAGATATCTCCTTTTGTGCATGCCTTATATTCCTTTATGAAGAGACGAAATCAATTTTAAAGGTGTGTCAATTACCAAAAAGAAATCAATGTGCTTTTCTAGAGGAACACCCATGGCCAACAACTAAAATGTTAATTTACTGGGAGGAGCTGAAGGGTGTTGGACACACCACACAGCTATGAGAAAGAGAAAAGGGCCTCAGACACGCAGGGATACACCTAAGCACAAAGGCCAGGGAGAAAGGGAAGCTTCAAGTGGCTATTGGTGAGAATTAAATCCATACACTATCTCAAGCTCAGTATGTAGCAAGTTGTAGTTTCTTGATAAGTGGAATAATTCTGACTCATTTGTCTCTATCTAATTGTGATTAACTGAGATATTTCAGAACCATAAAGGAGAATCTGAGAGAGTTAAGAATGTTATAAGCTGGTCTCCTCACAGCCACTGAACCCCAAGTTCACACCACCTGGCCTCACCCTGTGACTCAGCATGCAGGTATATGTGTTAAACCTTGACACTTCCTGCACCTGCAACCCAGGCCCCACCAGTGGAGGTAGAGGGTCTATGGGGAGAGGCAGAAGGTGGGATAACTCATGAGCCACAGCTCCCAAGTCCCAGTGCATGCGACATTGTCTCATCAGACTTGACTTACAAAACACAAATTCAAAAATAAAATTATTAAGAATTTCAAGATGGCGCCAGCAAAGCACTGAATTCAAGCATGAGTCTCTCTTCTGAGCACAAGCCCTGTGAAGACACTGGCCATGTGATCATGAAGTTAGCCTGTTTCAGATGTAGATTTCAGGACTCTGGAGTATGAGTACTGGCTGTTTTACATCTTTGGCTCTTCTGTAGAACTTGTGCTTAACTGGGGCATGACATTTGCTGGAGCCTGGTGGCTTGCTGCTAATTAAAAACTAAACCTGGAAGCTCAAAATTCCCTGAGGCCCCTCTGAGAATCCAATATCCTTATCGGAGTATTTTGCCCTTTCCAGGAGTGGCTGCCATGGTTGAAGAAATACACCTTAAGCATGAGTGCTTTTGCACCATCTTCTCTAACCTGCTTCGCAATGAACACTAAACAAGGAATAAGTGCTCTTGTTTCTGAATGAGCTGTAAGATCATTATAAAGCAACATATTGCTATTACTTTGTGATTATTGTTTCTCATGTTTTCTCCACATCCTTTTCAGCATGGAAGTACTCAGCCAGGCTTGATTGTTTAACATTCTGTTTATCTCTACTTTCACATATTTTATATAAGTGAGGTCATCACTCAGGAGACCTTCTTTTAGCAAGACTTTTCCAGTTTGGTTGCCTTGGGGTGGGGTGGGGGGGAGAGAATCCAAAAAGTTTGTCAAATGCAATTGGGCAGATAGACAAGCAGCAACAGAAAGGCAGCATTGTCTATATTTTGGATGACAGTGGTCCCGGAGGAACTAGAGAAAGGAGAGGGCTCTGCAATGCACAGGAAACAGCTTGTTCCACTTGGCTGATATTTTGATCATTTCTCTCCTATACAAAAACAATAATGAACTAGGCATGAGTTTTCTGGAATTAGAAGTTTTCTAGCAATAGTTATTAAAATGTTCATATATATGTTCCTATTGCTATTCTTTTGGACATCATTGATAGAAGTACACCACTGCCATAAGCCCTGGGAGCTGTAGCCATAGGAGGGAACTGTAATTGGAGTTTTAACTACAGGCTAATAAACCAAGATGACTGGCCGAGACAAAAATTTCCCCTGAGATGGCAAAATGTATTCACACTTCACAATGAACCACCTGACTTGAGACCATCCCAAGGGCCTTCACACTGATGCAGAGGATGCTCAGGAAAACAATAATAAAGGCAAAGAGACTGACTCAGAATCTCTGCCTGATGGGCTTCTACACTGAAGCAAATTAATTAGAGTCCTGAATATCAAAAACAGCACAAGAATGAAAGGGAAGATGAGATTACTAAGGGTCTCATAGCTGACTGCAAAGCCAGCCCATTACCATTGTCTACACAGGAGAGAGAATCTTGAATAAGGTTATTTAATGATGAAAAAGTGCCCTGCACAGAGATATTTCCTTCCATTTAGAGAAAAGTCTGAAAGCACTAAAGGCCCTCCAGACCTACAGCATGAGCACACTATATGTGGGCTGTATTCCATTTGTTCCACACTCAGGGAGTCCCACCCAGTTCGACATGATAGGGTGTGGGGAAAGTGGAGCCTTGGGTGTGTGTGCTGGGAGATAAAATGACCATAGGGTTCTTGGCGTGGCCCCACATCAAGCTCTGTGAGCAGGGCAGGCTCTATTGACTCATTGGGGCCACACCATCTCCTGGGACTCCCTTAATGCATCATTCTAGCCAATATAGGTCAGCACCTCTCCCGCTGGCTCCAAAACTCATAAATAAATATAGTTCATTTTTATTGTCTAGCTTAAGCATCTCTTTTATGCAATTACAATTTTAAAAAATGAGAGAGATAGAAAAATCAATGATGAGAGAGAACCATCAATTGGTGCCTTCTACATACACCCCCACTGGGACCAGGAATTGAACTGGTGACCTCTTGTTTCCTGGGTCAAGGCTCAACCACTGAGCCACACCCAGATGGGCTTCAATCACAATTTTTAAAACCAGGCCTATTGAGCATCATATTTGTGCCAGCATATTCTAAGTTCTATGGAGGTGTCAAAAACAAACATGGATATATTCGGTCTTTCTCCTATGGGACAAGAAGCATACAAAATATACTCTCAGTGTGAGAGCAAGCAAGGGACTTGCTCATGCTTCCTTAATACTTTTGGCCTTGGATGAGAGACAAGGGTTGAGGTAAGAGCTGACTATCCACCTTACCCCCACTCACCCTCACACACTCACGAACACACATTCATACATGTGCAACACAGAACAGAGGAAGATGGCCTGACCAGTTTGGCTCAGTGGATAGAGCATCGGCCTGTGGACTGAAGGGTCCCAGGTTCGATTCCAGTCAAGGGCATGTCCCTTGGTTGAGGGTACATCCCCAGTAGGGGATGTGCAAGAGGCAGCTGATCAATGTTTCTCTCTCATCGATGTTTCTAACTCTCTATCCCTCTCCCTTCCTTTCTGTAAAAAAATCAATAAAATATATTTTTTAAAAAAGAACAGAGGAAGAGGGTCGTCTGATTTTTGGAGTCCCTGAAGTAACAATATTGTATACAGAAGGAATTTTTTTCTCTTTGACCCATAGAGGGTAAAAAAGACTTACTGAATGAAGAAAGCACAATAGAATCTAAGCCTCCTGGCTTCTAGTTCCAATCAGTAGTTCCCCAAATGGATTTTCAAATACAGGGTGCAACCTCAGAAGTAGCACATGTCCCCCAGGGATGTTAATGTGTGATGGAAAAAATCCTATATAATAAAAGGCTAATAATATGCACATTGACCAAATGGTGGAACGACCAGTTGCTATGGTGTGAACTGACCACCAGGGGGCAGATGCTCAATGCAGGAACTTCCCCTGGTGGTCAGTGAACTCTCACAGGGAGAACACCACTCAGCCAGAAGCCGGGCTCACAGCTGGCAAGTGTAGCAGCGGTGGCGGGAGCCTCTCCCACCTTCATGGCAGCGCTAAACACCCCTCCCCTCAGGGGATGTCCACCTGCTGGCTTAGGCCCGTGCCAGCAGGTGGACATCCCCCAAGGGGTCCTGGACTGTGAGAGGGCACAGGCCTAGCTGAAGGACCTACCCCTCCCCCCACAGTGCACGAATTTGTGCACTGGGCCTCTAGTAAATTAATAAAAGGGAAAGGAAAAGCAACTGGGGTCTATGGAAATTTAAATTGAGGAGAATCTGGATGAAACAGTGTGACATAGATTTCTCCCCTACAGATTTCTTAGTACATTTGATACGTGAACATGCATTGTCTATCTCTAACAGAGGGATTATTGGATCCTGCACTCTATCTCTCTATTTGTCATGGACCATTCACAGGCCCACTGTAGAAATGTCAACCTCAAGTCCTTGGTAAGATATGACATGCACAAAGTGCTCTAGGTCCTGCGCTCATTTTGTAAAACAACTACTCGTGGCTGAGTGGAAAGGCACCATGCCAAACACTCTTTGACTTTGCAGCCATGTGACAGTTCCCAAAGCAGATGAATACCTCTTCACATGTCTGCCTCCCACCCCAGGCTAATTGATCTTTTGCAGCTAAAGAGTGAATTTGAAAGAAATTTGTGGACACATTTAAAACATAAATAAAATCTTACCACCCAGGCCAACATTTTAATAGAGCTATTGGTAGTAAATTAAACTTTATAACCATGCAACCACATGCTGTGATTACAATCTATATATATAAAAGCCTAATATGCAAGTTGTTCCCTTAGGAGTTTGACCAGAAGACCGGGAGTTCAATTGCTCACTATGATGTGTGCTGACCACCAGGGGCAGGCGCAGAACAAAGGAAGGCCCCAGTCAGCAGCCGGAAGGCCCTGATCGGCCCTGATTGCTGGCCAAGCCTAGGGACCCTATCCATGCTCAAATTTTGTGCACTGGGCCTCTAGTCCACACATGAAAAGATAATCATGGGCTCAAGAAGGTATCCAAAGGGGAAATTTATAGATCAATGATTAATGAAATAAAGTTTTCCTCTTCAGCAAATTGACTTACCACCTTAAATTTGTAGGAAATATAGGAAAAAAATACAACTTAAATTCATCTCCTGAGCATTTAGTTGTTTGCCAGTGTCAGCTTCTACTCTTCGTTTTTGATGAAAATATTTTTTATTATATTAACATAATTTTTGTCAAATAAACGATCTACAAGTCAATAAAGGGACAGAAATTTCTTTCATAGCTCTAGGAAAATGGAGAAGATGTGATATTGAAAATGGAGAAGCAGTGGTATTGAGCTGTGCCTTGAAAAATGAATAGCAGTTTACCAATTTAAGAAAGGCAAGAATCAATCATATAACCTAGAAACCCACACCTGAAACCTATATGTTCATGTTGACCAATGTCACCCCAATAAATTTAATTTTAAAAAAAGAAAGGCAAGGGGTTGGTACTCCATTGTGAGAGAATGGCATGAAACATCCTGAGTATTCCAAGAATGATGGGAACTCTGGTGTAGCTAGAATGCACTACATGGTGGAGACTGACAGATACAGCTTAGAAAGCTTTGGGAACTTTATTATAAAAGACCCTGGAAGTCATTCCAATGAGTTTGAAGTTTATCTCATAAGCTGTCAGTGAAAGATGCTAAGCATGGCAGAGTCATGCACTGAAATGTGAAAGATGGTGACGGAGTGGTCAATTACATACCTGCTGTAAGAGCCTAGGTGAGAGGAGCTATGGGCAAGGATAGAGTTGAGAGGCATTTCTTTCATTTCTTTTTTACTTTATTTTTTAAAAGTTTTATCTTACTTATTTGTTACTCATAGGGAAAAAAAACTCACTTTTAACTGGACTCAGACTTACAGGTAAAAGCCTATGTTTCTGGGCAATCTGTTCCTGGTGTTTTTCTTTCTTGCTTTTTCTTTTTTATCCTCACTTGAATATATTTTTATGAGAGAGAGAGAGAGAGAGAGAGAGAGAGAGAGAAACATCGATGTGAAACATCAATTGATTGCCTCTAGTAAGTGTCCTGACCAGGGATTGAACCAACAACCTTTTGGTGCACAGGACAATGCTCCACCAATGAGCCACCTGCCCAGGGCTGTTACTGGCATTTTTCTCAGTCTCCTTCATTCTCTTGGCAGAAGTTTAGCATATTCTGTGGCCTCATCCTTATTTTTTTTAATATGTTGTTTCTCCAGAACAATACGCTCACATTTGTGTTACAGAGCATGTGGAGTAATGAAACACTGAAGTTTGGGTGCTTTAGGCCTAGGTTTCTTGCCCTCTCTGTTTAGGGGATTTCTCACAACATATTGGTGGATGTCATCTTCTTTAGAGAGATTGAAAAGGTTGCATATTCTGTTAGTTCTTTGGGGCCCCTGGCGACAAAGCTCAATAGTATCGGTGAGACCAGGAATATCTTCCCTCCCCCCTTTTTTTTACAATGACCAAGTTGAGAACACTGAAACTGGCATTCACAATGCAACCCTGAGAGATTTACACTCTCTCCAGTCCTACGTGGTCTATAACAGAGATGCCCCTTACTCAGCAGCAGGAGGACATGGCCATGGGTCAAGACACCTGCTTCAAGGGGAAGTCTTGTTTGTCATTCCCACTACTGATTCCAACCACATAACCCTTCCATTTCCACCCAGTGTGTTAGCAGCAACTTCTGTGTCCATACGCTCCTCATAAAAGGTACAAAGTTTGCATGCATCATCCACATCAGTGAGTTTCTGGCAGCTAGTGGCTGGGAAAGAGATGTTCAGCCTCATCCTGAAGCTGCTGTCTGCCTTGAAGGTTCTATGAAAAAGAGCAAAAGGCATTTCTAAGATGAAATGACAAAGTTGAGCAACTAATGGAATGAGGTGGTCAGAAAAATAGGCTGAAGACAGCCCCCAGTTGCCCAACCAAATGCATGGTACTATCATGGTGAGAGCTCAGGACTACAGAAAAGGGAGTAGGTTTGGTGGGGTTTGCTAATAGAACATGTTTAGCCTAAGCAAAACCATTACAATGGGTTCAGGTAAAGGGAAAGAGATGAAGTCATTCTCACAGGAATGAAGTCATTCGCACATTCACACATGCTCCCTGGAAGGCCCAATGTGTCCACAGTTTCTTATCTGTGATCTTGTTTGATTTTAGGGATTATTCCTTTTCTGAATCTTAAATATCAATATATAAAATGCCCACACCCACACTTCATAAGTTATCATAAATCATATTGAGTTTGTTATGATATCTTCAACTTCAACAAATGATGAGTCAGATGAACGCCATGTCAACGTGCCTTGCTAATCAGGTAGATAATTCCAAAAGCTTCTTGCTACACTGGATTATGGCATGGATATGGGAAATTAGGGAAGATAAGTCTTTGACTCCACCTGGCCACACCTACTTTGAGTAAAGCCAGTCAAGTACAAATATGAGAGAACTTGTCTGATTCCGTGCCTGCCTGTCTCCTCCACTCCATCTCTCTGGTGAAGTCAAGATGAAGTTCACAGTGAGTAGAATTTTTCTTTTGAATTTATTACGTTATAATAGGAGACTGTCAACATTTTGAGCTAAGGGCATCTGCTTCTTACAACAATATCACCATAATGGAAAATTTTGTTTTAAAAATATATGTCTTTTATTTTCACACAATTGTGATGTTTATAAGCATCTCTACAGAGAAGGATAGTTATACTGGGATTAAACAGCTGTCTGAGAATCTTATACCATGCTATCTTTAATAAAATTACCTTCCAGATTTCCAGATTTAAGTTTGGGCGAAGAGCAGGCAGTCCCTAATCCCTAGAAAATGTCTGACCTTTCCCCTCTGTCTTAACTCCCTCTTTTACCAAAACTCCTAAGTATGTTCAGGCAAGATAAAAAGCATCTTATCAAAACAAATGAGGGAGAGACTTACTGGCACATTCTCTGCTGTCAAATGGATCTCCAAGTCAGAACGGCTTGCCCAGGACCTTGTCCAGACTCATTTATTCATGAAAACACCTGAAGCATGAATGAGTGCAGCATTTCACCTGTGGTTCCTGATAAAGGGCTAGGAGTGCAGCAGGTGGACCACAAAATTCTGCCAAAACAACTGGTGGTATCATGTGTGTTTTATAACAGCATGTATGAGGCTAGAATCAGATGAGTACTTTCATGTCTCAACATACTAAATACTGAAATTTATTACAGCAGACTGCTTCATAATGGAGTATAAAAACATTATCTAGAAATAAGTTCTAGAAACACAGTTTGTGGGTGTTTTTTTTTTGTTTTTTTAAAGAGGTCATATCTGGATCTTTCCTAGTTCTGCAATGAACAAGGGATAGAACCTTGGCCAATACAAACTTGGTCAAGTCACTTAAGTAACGTCTGAAGCTCAGTTTCCTGGTCTGTGAAAAGATTGCATTGTACTATTCCTCTCTAAAATTTCTTTCATCTCTTGACACTTTTTTTTTTGAGGCTAATTTTTACTTTCTTCTTAAGCTATCAGGAGAGAAATTAAACAAATAAAAAAAATTACCTGAATTACCAGTGCAGTTCTCAAACCATTTTGTCCCAGGTAAAGGAAATGAGAATAGGTACTCAGAATCAGGCACCCTGCATAAAACTCCGTGTTTTGACAAGCAGGATCATGGACCCAGTGACAAATAACTAACCCAGCTACCCTGGGACAGTTACTAACTTCCCTTATGCCAACCACACTTGACAGCCAGGCACTCCATCTTTTGCCTCTCAGCACCAGCATTCAACCTGTTTACTAATCTATTGCTTTTAAAAATTAAAAAGACTACTTCTGCTATTAGGAAGTCTAGGAAGGAAGGCATTCATATCAAATAGGGAAAGTAACTTAAATCATTTTCAGATGTGATTCTCAGAACTTATAACCATTTTCATATCATACTATTAATTTTCAATTTTATTTTTAATATACCAACACTTTATTATTTTTTTCACACGACCTACATTAAAAAATTGTAAAACTACATATCACAACATAATTACTGTAAGTAACCTACAATTCTAGATTATCATTAAAACTTTCGAGAGTTAAAAATATACAGGGCAAAGAAGAACAGAGAGCATACTCAACAGAGTAGTAAAATTAGTAAATATTTTCTATGACTTGGGTAGAGAAAGAAAGAAGAGGACATTGTCTTGCCATGTGACCGGAGACCAATGTTATTTGTGATTTCAGATTTTCTTTGCTGGACTTCTTGGTGTCCTCCTGGCTCCTGCCCTTGCTGACTATGTAAGTCTCACCTTTCAATGTGTTACCAAAATGTATTTGCAAAATAAATGTGATATTAAAACATTATCAATTTCTCACACATTTCAGAATGTCAACAGCGGCGACAGCAACAACAGTGGTGGGAGTGGACAGCTGTCCGTGAGTGTCAACAATGCCCAGAACGTGGCCAATGTTGACAACAATGATGGGTTGGACTCCTGGAATCTGCTCTTGGATTACAACACTGTAGGTAGCCAACAGGCCATTTCCATTCTTTACAAATACGAGGTTTCTTTTTTAGCTTAAAAAAAATTGCCTGCTAACCATAAAAAGTAAATTCTAACTGCACATAGGCATAGTTACAAGCAAAGGTGCCTATTTTGCTCACCTAGTTTCACCCTCTACAACTGCTGCTAGTAAGTTTCCCACCATCAGTTAAAATTCAAGCCAATGAATAGTAAGTAGGACCCACTATGTTCAAGGGGTTGGTAGGGTTCTAAGACAAATATGAGCATCCTTTTGCTTTGCCTGCAGATACCCTCAACAACGATCAAAGGCCATCGCAATATTACTGCTGCCAAAGTATAGCCTATCTCATTCTATTTTCAATTTCCTTCTAAAAAATGAAAATTGGCATTTCACTCGTAATTCAAAAGGACCCAGGGAAATGCAAATGATAGTATTAATTGGTAAGGGAAGCAAAAAATACTTGACTCTAGTTGGAAGACCCAATTGTCCAATTACCAGCTCTGTATTTAACAAACTTTGTGCTTTTAAAAAGCCAACTCTTTTTTGTTTTAGTTTTATCATCTGATAAATTAGAAAACTATTTCCTGTCTTACCCGCCTCCTTGAAATGTAAAGATCAAAGGAGATTAAAATGTGATAATATTTTAAAATTTATTTCAGCAAAACAGACATATGTCATGACTCTTACCACGCTAGCACCTGAAGATAAAGCAACAAGTTAAACACTCAGGCTCTGCCCCGTCAAAGATTTAGTGGTTTATCCTTAGAAATGTTAGCGGTAAATAGGATTGCAAAACAGGGTCAGATCCTGCACTCTTATCCCAGTTCAACATGGTCTCAGAGTTCCATTTCCCTCTGCTGGCAAAGCGATTTCTGACAAATAAAAAGCTGCCTGGAGAACATACTCCTCACTACCTGCCACCTTCCTAACAGGGCTTTGCTGCAGTCCGAGTTTTTCGCAAGAAGGCATGCATTGTGCACAGAATGAACAAGGGTGTCATGCCCTCTCTTCAAGCCCTTGATGCAATGGTCAAGGAAAAGAAGGTAAAAATAAAAGTCTTTTTTACTTTTGTTCAGGGGAGGTCTTGGGATCGCCAGAAAAAATGAGACGGTCACAGTCATTCCCTCTTGACCACAGTAGTGTGCAACACAAAAGGAGAAGTGAAATTGATAAGTGCCTGAGAAGCAGCTGCCACCAAACTCGAGCTGTGACTTACACCTCCCCCTACAGAGGCTCTCAGAACTTCTAACATTTAGTGATAGAGAAACAAAGCTCTGCTCACACCCAGGAGAGCTTCCAGCATTTGATTCAAGGACATTTTCTGTAAGAATTGAGTTAAGGATATTAGATTTAGAAAAAAAAATAAAGGATACACAGTTAAGTTTGAATTTTAGATAAGCAATGGAAAATGTTTTAGGATAAGTATGTCCTATGCAATATTTGGGACATACTTATACTAAAAAAAAAAATGATTTCTTGTTTATTTGAAACTCAAATTTAACTCAATGTCCTGTATTTTCTCTGGCAACCCCAGTTGGGATGGTTGGGGAGAGGGAATCCATCGTTTTTTAAAATGTTTGCCTGAGTTTGTATTCCTATAACTGATAAATGGATACCTTTCGTTGATAAGGTAGAGAAATAAATTAACTGCATTCTCAGAAGCTAGTATCATATAGCTCAATCCAAGAAATAGAAGATGATCAAATAAGGCCCAAAGTTCAGAATAAATTTAGCCTCAGACTTCTGCTTACATAAGAAGCTGAGGTTTCACGCCTTGGGACACTTAGAAATTCTGAGACACGCACAATTGCAATTGGTTCTTCTTCATTTTGATTATGGAAAAATTACAGTTAAGCAATACTGCCTGTTGGTCTTGTACACAATCCTCAATTCAACAAACCACTGGGTTTAACATTCGTTCTCCCTCTTTGTTCTTCCCTGTCTTCTCTATACTCAGTTTCAGGGTGAAGGACCAGGTGGACCACCTCCCAAAGGCTTGACATACTCAGTCAACCCTGGCAAAGTCGACAACCTGGACAAGTTTGGAAAACCCATCGTTGGCATGTGCAAGGGGGTCCCAACATACATGGCTGAAGAAATTCAAGGTGAGTAGCCGCCCTACTGTGTACTCCAAATTAGTGCTGATGGGATTGTCAAACTATTCGCAAGGTGTGTTCCCAGAGAACACCAACTACTCAGAGATGTCAAAGCTAATACTTAGGTAGTGCTTGCTCCCTGCCATGCACTATTCTATGTGACTTAAGTATATTAACTCATTTGTTCCTGGACGAGGAAACTGAGACACAGAGATCACAAAACCCTTGCCTGGCTCAATTCTAAGCATTTTGGCTCTGGATTCTATGCTCTTAAGTATTCGGAAATACTACCTTTCAAAGTGAATCTAAAGAGCACTCAAGGCATCTTCAAAGAAATACAGGAGTTACTAAATTAAAGGACAAAACCAAGAGAATCTATTGATTTTTATAGCTGAAGCAATGACTTCATTTCTGGGCATTCAAAGAATAACTTAAACAAAAGCGAAGTATCCACCTAGGAACCTAACCCAACAGCAATTTTCCAGATCTTTGAATCAATTGATTTAATGTTGATAGCTAACTAGCTAGATCTTGAAATTGTTGAAGAGCTAGTTTGGAAACTGTGGCATCCCCTTTCCCCCCACCCTTTACCTACATCCCCACACTCCCAAATAAGTCCTAGAAAAGACATTGATATTATGTGTGTGTGTTTCTTTTCTTTTTTTTCAGGAGCAAGCCTAGCCTTTGCCTTATCAGTGTGCTTCAATACTATCATACCCCCGTTTTCGGCCCTTTCCTTCTGTGGAACTCTAACGGGAAAGTAAAAAGAAAAGAAAAGAAAAGTTGCTGTGGGTTTGGTCATCAAAATATTTTGATGCAAAATATGCAGAAAAATATGAGTTCTAATGGTTTTTAATCATGTCATTCTGAAATGTTTGGTTTCTTTAAGTTTCAATAAAACTATTTAGCACTGAATGTAGTTTAACCTAAAATTCCTTATGGTTTCCATTTGATATATCATGTAATATCATGGTCGCAAGTTGTTGAAATGCATTAGACCCAACTATTAGCCTAAATTCAGGAATCGTCCCTTATTAAGAACCCCTTCAGATGCTCCAGATACTACTACTAACCACAGCTCTGGGAATGGTTCCAAGACCATTTGACTGCTCTGAAGACTGCTCTATAGTTGATGTGCACAGTAACATTTCGGATCAGCAAGGGTAGAAATTCACTCAAAGTCACGTGAGCCAGAAAAGGGGGTTAATTGCCAGGATATTCAGGTATCTAAATAATCTGAGGATAAGAGAAGCAGCTTGTATCAGAGATTGGAGCCAGGAACTATATTGACACCAAGACCCAAGTCTCCTCCTCTCTCCCTGAAGCCATGTGTTCACTTTTCTCGGCCCCTCTCTAAATTCTGCTTTCCTCCTAGTTCCATCTTGCAGATGGCTTTTTCTGTATTCATGGCAGAAATGGCTGAACCAAAATGTTAGCTTCATCTCCCATGTCTACCTGTCTTTCCAGCATAAGAGGTGGTGTCTCATTCTTTTGAATCCTGATTCCAATTTTTTGGACCCTGTTTGGTTCAACAGTTCATAACCTCCACACTTTGATGGCCAGGGAAGTGAAGTCACATGGCCCACATGCAGCATTGGGGTGTCCAGTGAAAGAGAAAGATTTCAGAGAAAATAGAGACTCCAAATATGATGTATTTTCTGTTTGTTTTTTTATTTAAGTCATGTTTTATTTTTAAATTACAATTAACATATAATATTATATTAGTTTCAGGTATACATCCCAGTAATTAGTACCATAAGAAACTACAGTTTATTTTTAAACATTGCTCCCATATCTTTTCTTTAAATCCTGGATGCCATAAAAGTATACCTAATCCATTCCCATGTCTTCAGATGGGATATCCCTATATTCCCCTACCAAACAAGACTTGGATTTCCACCATTTGAAAAACTGCCAATATTTACCATCCTAATTGGGAGGAAGTGATAATTTTCTTTTGCCTGAGGCAATTTCATTGCTGTTCACAAGAAGTGTAGTAGAACTTCCAAAATATCCTGAAGCCATGAGGTGTGGAACCCTGTCAAAGACCCATCAGAGATCAAGGTCTTAGATATTGCCCTACTGCGAGTGAGAAAGAAATCAAACTGAGGCTCACAAGCTGGATACAATGTCATGTGGCTGACTTAGGGAACTGGTGCATCCCATGTTTCAGGGACAAATTGTCTAGTCACTATTTTATTTTATTTTATTTTATTTTATTTTATTTTATTTTAAATATATTTTATTGATTTTTTTACAGAGAGGAAGGGAGAGAGATAGAGAGCTAGAAACATCGATCAGCTGCCTCCTGCACATCTCCCACTGGGGATGTGCCCGCAACCCAGGTACATGCCCTTGACCGGAATCGAACCTGGGACCCCTCAGTCCGCAGGCTGACACTCTATCCACTGAGTCAAACCAGTTTCGGCTCTAGTCACTATTTTGGGTAGGAGCGAGTGGTGTTCACCAAATTGATACAGGTTCAATCGCATTGCCAGTGCTGGGTCTGAGGTCACTCAGCAAATGTCCTAAGGTATACCAAGTCTAGTTGCCCCCTGCAGGGTGCCCACAGATTTTTGTGGTGATGTCTCAGAGAGACATCAGGGTGAGGCCAGCAGAGTTTATCAGGCCCAAACAGACCAAGATTTGATTTTGTGAAGGGAGGGCTCTGAACCAGTTAGGCATGTGAGGAGAAAATGGCCCCTCTCCTAGAGCCACACAGC
>NW_006299593.1:3542462-3552286 GCF_000327345.1 Myotis davidii | reverse complement strand
AGGGTGGGGCCACCTGGAGTCGTGAGAATAGAGCTAGTGGATCACCTATGAGGGAAAGGTGCTAATCAAGCTTGGGAGAAGATGAGAGGGAGAAGGCCCCACCTCAGAGCCACACAACTTAGCCTATCTTGGATTCTGCCCAGACCTCCAGGGTAGCCCGCACTCTGTAGGATGGGGCCACCAGGAGGCAGGAGGGTGGGGCTTCCAGAAGCCTGGGCGATGGGGCTAGCAAATCTCCCTTAAAGGGGAGGCATCAGTCAGATTCACTGGAAAGTGAGGAAAATGACCCCTACCCCAAAGCCACACAACTCAGTCTGATACCCCTAAATCTGCCCGGATCTCTAGTCCCTGGTCCAGGCAGCTGACTCTTCAGCAGGGCATGAGCTCCACAGCATGGGACAATAGGGAGTCCGGTGGGTTTGGCTATTGCATTGCCCCACGCTGATGCCATAAAGGAATGCTCTACCCATGAAAGATAACTTCTGTGGTATGGAAGAGGGGTTCAGCACAGGGTTCCTGGCAGCTGTCCCTTCAGCTATCTCCCTAGAGTCACAAACCCCAGTCTCTGCTCACGTGACTCTAGTCAACTTTGTCTTCCCTCCACCTGAACCCAGGGTGAGTGGCTGCAGAGCCCAGGGGAGTGGCTATGAACAAGATTTTCTATGTTGGCCCTTTAATAGGGTGCTTGTGTCTCTAGCAGACTCTTGTCTCTCCCTGGTGGACAGAATGTTATGTGGGCACCTCTTCCCAGCTCTGGTGCTCTGGGCTGGGGAGACTGGTGTGGAGTTGAGACACCACACTCCTTAGGGGGAAGGTCACACCAGAACAAAAAGGAAGTAGATAGTAGTTAGCCATGCACATATTTCTGGGGGAAAAGCATTATGGGCAAAGGAAATAGCCTACGCTCAGGCCTAAGACAGAAGTATGTCTAGCATAATAAAAGCAGAACAAGGAGGTCAATGTAGTTGAACCAGGAGAAACAAAACAGAGAGTAGAAGGAGATAAGGGCAAAGGGGTAAGGGGAACCAGATCATGCCATTGTTAGAACACTGGGTAGGATTATGAATAAAATAGGGAGACATTTCAAGAATTTGAGCCAAAATAGGATATGCTCTTGCCAAGTAATAAAATACACAAAAGTAAAATCTTGACAAATTTCTCTATATTAAAAATAAGAATGTCTGTTTATCCCAGAACACCAAAATTAGAGTGATAAGCCACAAACTAGTAGAGATACCTATAACAAATAAACTGGATAAATAGTGTAAAAATTATATAAAGAATTCTTACATATCAACAAGAAAAAGATGAATAACTGATAAAAATTGACATAAATACATTTCTAGCAGAAAAGAAACCCTGAATAGTAAATCTAGATGTAAAAAGATCTTAGCTTCCTTAGTATAAGGAAAATGCAAATTAAATCATGAAAGATCACTTCATCCCCATCTGATTGGCAATGAAAAAGTCCAATACCATGTGTTGGAGAAGATGTAGCATGACAAGAACAGCCAGGGCAAGCATGAAATGATACAACTGCTTTGAAAAATTAATTCAACATTTCTAATAAGCTAAAGATGTGACTATCCTATGTTCCAGCAACCCCACTCTTAAGTATGTGTTTTAGAGAAATTTTTGCACACAGACATTCAGAAACATGTACAAGAATGTTCATAGTGGCAGTGTTTGGAACAGCAAAAACCTAGAAACAACTGAAATGTTTGCCAACAGTAGAATAGATAAATAAACTGTGATGTGTTTATTTGTAGAATACTAAACATTACTCCCCCCCCCAAAAAAAACACACCAAATTAATCACAGCCACACACAACAACCATAGATGACTCTGAAAAATAATCTTGAGTCCAAAAAGCAGATTGTAGAAGAAAATATACTGTATCTATATAAGTCCCACAAACAAACAAAACTAAACAACACATATTTTTTAGAAATATATGCATATCTGGTCAAACTTATAGCAAGCAAATAACACAAAAATTCATATGACTGTGTACCCCTGACGGGGAAAGAAAAGTTCACGGAGGGACAAATGGAAGACTTCCAAGATAGTGGTAATACTATTTCTCTCTCTCAAACTAGGCCGAGAGGCGGGGAGTTCATAAATGTGTGTTGTATTATTAATCTTTATAGTTTACATATATTTTTAAATAGCCTTTTGCATGTAATACTTCATTGTAATTTTTTAAAGTTAAAAGCACAATAAGTAAGCTACAATGAAGACAATAAGAGGGTAAGCCTGCCTGGATGGAAAGAAACTGTTCTTTCATTCCAACATGAGGCTTCTCATCTGTTGCTCAACTTGGAGGCTGGCGGTTCCAAACATTCAGCCTTTGACCCGTGTCTCTAGAAGAGGGGTGTAAGTGAAAATGAGTGCGTTCAGCACCAGGATGCCGAGCTCTGCAGGGAGAAGCGGCTGCTGTTCCTGGCTGTGCCAGTGCCAAGCCCTGCTGTCCACAAGACTCTGAATCGCTGCTTGGAAGCCTGCTGGGCAGCTTCCCATTGACAGTTTGGTTTGGCCGTGTCAATAACGCGAGTAACTCATACCAAACCCTGGCTCCCCCTCGCACCTCAGCCCACCGAGGTCAGGAGGAGGTGCAGGGAGCGCACAGAGCTGGCTGGCAGGGTCATCAGAAGTTTTAGTGATTTCATACCCCCAAGAGGCACCAGCGAGGAGCAGATAATATCCTGTTACAAGCATGAGCTAAGAGAGAAGCATTCACAGAAATATTTTAGATAAGCCCTTGCCCATTGTTAGAGTCTCTTTCTGGTCTCCTCCCAATTGTACTTCTGAAATAACTAGTTTAAACCAAACCTCCAGCAGTTTATCCCTTCCAGAACATTCGCTAATAAATTTTAATCCAAAGTCAATTTTTCCAAGGTATTTTCATATGAATAGATACATGTATCTATTTGCTGAGTTTTATACTTCCCAAATATTCAGAAGTTAGAAGTAAACAATTAAGAATATCAGGAAGTACAACCAAATGCAAACATAAGAGAAAGTAGGCCAAACCTTACTTTTCAATCACTCCTACTCAGATATTCAAACTAAGGTCTGTTTTCCTAGTATTATTTTGATCTACAAGATTCAAATCAGACAACATAAGCTACATCTTAGTTTCCTTAACTAGGAGCATCATCAATATCACATCCTATTTGCAACTCTATATTTATGGTTTTCCTTCCTTCCTTCCTTCCTTCCTTCCTTCCTTCCTTCCTTCCTTCCTCCCTTCCTTCTTTTCTTCATTTAACAAGTATCATTGAGCACCTCCTATGTGACTGATTTTTCTGGGGACTAAAGATAAAGCAGGAAAAAAAGCAATTAAAATGTCTATCTTAATGAAGTTTACATTCCAGTAGTGGAGAAAAACAATAAATAAACAAACAAATAAATAAAATAATGGTAATTGTTAAGGAAGGAACAGAATAACATGAAGGAAGAGGAACCATCAATGGAAGGTTGAAGTGGGGGAAGGGTTGTATTTTATATTAGATAGGAAGGTGTGTAATAAAGAATATTGTTGGCTCTGTTACAGGGAGGTAGTCTCAAAACCCTTGCCATTTTCAAGTGATGGAAACTTCTTTGTTATTCATAGTGGTCCCCTCAGATCACGCCTGATAGTTTATGCTAATAAGATGACTCCTGGTGGACCCTTAGATAGTTTCAGTGAAGGAGACGACTCCAAATGGAAGCTGGTCATGCCAGAAAGACCAACCATGTGATTAGAGGGTTTGGGCTTTGAGCCACATGATAACAGCTTGACCACAGGGGCAAGGAGGAGGCTGGAGATTTAGTCACATGACCAGTGATTCAACCAATCTAACCTACATAATGGCCAATGATTCAGTTAATCTTGCCTATATAAAGAAACCAAAATAAAAACTAGGAACATCGAAGCTTGGGTGAGCTTCCCTAGTTGGTAATACTCCATATTAAATGTGCCAGGCACAATCCTTGACTCTATGGAAGGAGGACAAAGAAAACTTCATCAAAACAAAAAAGCAATCAACTGAATGGGAGATAATTTTTGCAAACAACAGCTTCAACAAGGGCTCAAAATCCAAAATATAGAAAGAACTCATACAATTCAACACCAAACAAACAATCCAATTAAAAATTGGGCAGAGGATCTGAGCAGACACCTCTCCAAAAAAGATATACAAATGACCAATAGACATATGAAAAATGTTCAACTTTACTAGCTATTAGGGAACTTCTAATCAAAACTACAATGAGATTACCGCCTCACACCTGTTAGAATGAGTATTATCAACAAAACAGGAAATAACAAGTGTTGGAAAGGTTGTGAAGTAAAAGGAACCTTCATTCACTGCTGGCGGGAATGTAAACTGGTACAGCCACTATGGAAAATAGTAAGGTGGTTCTTCAAAAAATTAAGAATAGAGTTACCATATGACCCAGCAATCCCTCTTCTGGGTATCTACCCAAAAAACTTGAGAGTACTTATTTGCAAAGATATATGCACCCTTGCGTTCATTGCAGCATTAGTCACAGTGACCAAAACATGGAGACAACCAAAGTGTCCTTAGAGGACAGGATAAAGAAGATGTGGTACATATACACAGGGGAATACTACTCAGCCATAAAAAAGGATGAAATACTGCCATTTGTGATAACACGAATGGACCTGAGAATATTATGCCAAGTGAAATAAATCAGTCACAAAAAGCTAAGAACCATATGATCTTTATGTGGGATATAAAACTGAAACTCATAGATACAGACAACAGTACAGTAGTTACCAGAGTGAATGGGGTGGGGGGGCATAAAGGGAAAAGGGGAGCAAATATATGGTGATGGAAGCTGATTGGACTTTGGGAACTCTCTGTACTATCTTCACAACTTCTCCATAAATCTAAAACTATTTCAAGATAAACATGAATCCAGTGCTTTTTCTCTCACACATTTATTCACATAATATCATTTATTAAGAGAGCAAGAACAGAATATAAAAGAGAGAGAGCTTTGATCTGCATAAATATCAAAAGCTAAGTCTTAAATGAATGTCTCTGTTCTCACTATGAAGAGTATCAAATGTTAGAGCTTTGGGGTACAGAGTTCCAATCCTCCTCCACACACACACACACACACACACACACACACACAAACACAACACACACACGTGCAGAGTTAATCTCTATGAGAACAATGCCCTCCAAGGACCTTTTGAGTCTTTTAGTTTATCATACAAGGCAGTTACTACATCAACAATTCTGTCTTTCATGCGTGAGCTCTATAGATGGACCCTGCCTCTTCAGTTGTTTATCACTTCAGTGGAAATTGATTAAGAAGCAGTGAAATTCAGCACAGCAATACCCCCTTCTCAACCCACACATACCCCGAGATAAATATTCCCCAATAATCTCTAAGAACTTCTGGGGAAGCAATATAGGCAGAAGCCTTCCCACTTAGGTCGCTAGAAACTAGTCTCCTTCAACTCCCCACCCCTTGAGGCAGTGTAGGAGCTTGGTCACACCTGCCTGTAGGACCAGTGGAGTAGACACTGTGAAGTAAGCACATCTCAAATAAAAAGCTGGTTCTTAGGTAAGTTAATTAACTGCTCAGTGCCCCAGGAAAAGAACATAAACCTAAAATGCCTACTGTATTAGTCAACTATTTCCGGCAACCACAAAATCTCAGTAGCATTTCTTTTTTATCATCTGTGGTCAGCTAGCTGGGAATTGGCTGACCTGGGCTGGTCTGGGTTTAACATCTCTGCATTGAGTTAGAAATCCAGCTGGCTCTGGTCTGTTCCATATTTCTCATTCTGGGTTCCAGGTAGAAGACACAACACCAACTTGGAAAAAACCTTTCTCAGGGGAAGAACAAAAATGCCATAAAGCATAGCAAACCACACAAGTACATTGCAAATCATGTTTGCACCACACCTACTGTCATCCTATGGACCAAAGAAAGTCATATGGCCAAGCCAGAAGTCAAGTTACAGGAAGTAATCCCCTGGATACTTCTCATGTGACAGGCACTAAAAAGTTATTTGTAAAAAGCATGGAACCAAGAAAGGGTGAAGAATTGGAGCCAAAATATTAATTTGTTACACTACTTAATAGGGTTTTTGAAAATATCTATATATATAAAACCCTAATATGCAAATAGACTGAACAGTGGAACAACCAAACAACTGGTCGCTATGACGTGAGCTGACCACCAGGGGGCGCATGCGGAACATGGCGGGCATCGGCCACGGCAGGATGGTGGAGCAGGTGAGCGGGGGTGCCAGACCAAGGTGGGGTGCTGGTCACTGTCATTGGGATGAGCCTCTGGTGGTTACTGAAAATTCCTTGCTCCCGCTTGCTGGGGTCCCTTGCACCTGCTGCCAATGCGGGCCTGGCCCACACCTGCTGCTAGTGCCGGCCTTGCTGGTACCTGCTGCCAGCACCTGACGCCAGCCCCAATCACTCGGTACTGTCAGCACGTGTGAGTGGCTGCTGCTGGCCCTGATTGCCCCTCAGGGCATCTTCCCCTCCCCCTGCTTCAATCGCCCTGAGGAGCTGCCTCTTGCACCCATGATGGCAATGGCCTCGATCGCACCTGCTGCCGGCGTGGGAGCCGCCACTCACACCCACTGCTGGCGCCGGCCCCGCTTGCACCCGCTGCCAGTATTTGGTGCTGGTCCTGATCGCTCAGCACCATCAGCAGGTGTGAGCTGTGGCTGCCGGCCCTGATCACCCCTTAGGGCTTCTCCACCTCCCCCTGCTCCTGAGGGGTGATCGGGGCAGCAGCCACTGCTCACACGCGCTGCTGGTGCCAGCCCCAATCACTCTGCGCTGTCAGGGGTGCGAGCAAGGCTGGCACCTTCAGCGCATGGTAGCAGGAGCAGGGCTGTGGGCAGACAGGGGGCGGGGATCCGCGGTGGGAGGGGCTGAGACCTACCCCTATGCCCACCTCAGCCTCGTGGCCCACAGTTCCTTTCAAGGTGCACGAATTCGTGCCCCTAGTTACATATAATAATGTGTGCAAAGATGTTGATGCGTAGTAAGCATTAATAACCATTTTTTGCACTCCATTCCATACATTCCAGGCCCACCACTGTCATGCTCTGGCTGAAGTCTATTCAGGCTGCGGTAGACTCTTAAAATATGGCTTCCATCAATCCCTTACCTCACTACATAGTCACGCCTTTCCTGGAATCGAAAAGTAGAATCTAATTCTTGCCCGGGAAATATAAGCCGGCCTCATTTACTTCTCTTGACCAATAGAGAGAAGGAGAAGTGACATTCAGATGCTTTCAAGGGTCAGGTACAAAGACTTGCCCCCTCTGTCTGAGTCCCTTGGCATGCTCAATCTTGGACCACTCCGTTTGGAAACTGAGTCTCCAAGCTGTTAGAAACCCAAACCACATGGGGAGGACACATATACACATTACAATTAAAAACTCCAGCTGAGCTCCCAGCCAATAGCCAACATCAACTGTCAGCCATGTGAGTGGCCGTCTTGAATATCCAACCCACCTGACCCTTTGGATGACTGCAGCCCAGCTGATATCTTGCTGCAACCACATGGGAGACCCCAAGTGAGAAATGCCTATCTGACCTGTCAACCCACAGAACCGTGAGCAATGATAATAGATTAATGTTTCAAGTCATTACCTTTGGGGTGGTTTATTTTGTAGTAGTATCCAGAATGCTAACCATTGCCAATATCTCTCCTGGCCCCTGGAGCCATGCAGGACCCCAGGGGACAGAGAATCTGCAACTCTACAATTTTCCCTCTCACCCTCAGACTCATCCCAGCCCACTCTTGGTGCTGGTCCTGCCTTCCCTTTCCAGCACTGTCAACGCCCCTTGATAAAGGTTTTAGCATTTGTTCAGCTCCCTCTCCAGATCATTTTACTTCAAGATGGAGCAGGTGTCCATGGTGTGAGGATTAAATTGGCAGCGACTTGGGGAGATGTAGACACGCAGGGTTAAGTCCTCCCAGGGGGTAAAAGAGGATGGCAGTTCTGAGTTCTGCACACAGGCGCATTTCCCCTCCTCCACCTTCAGGAAGACTCAGCCTCAGATGGACTGAATTGACCCTTGGACTTCTGACTAGTAGATAATCTTTGCCTTTGACCCCAAACATACTTAATGTCATATCCAAGAGGCACTTGGAGAATCTGATTCCCTGGAACTCTGCACTGACCTTTGCTACTTCACAAGCTCCAAGGAACACAGGCCTGTGGGTAGGCATATGCAGCTGGACAGACTGCCCAACCATGCTGGCAGCATCTCAGCTCCCCCTTCTTCTGAGGTCTCACCCTTCAAAGCAGGGGAGGGGGTGTCCACAGGAACCCACCATCATTCTTGGAAACAAAATGCAGTTGCAACACCGTTATTCAAGTGGCTTCCCTGTTCTCTGGCTTAGTACCTATGCTCTGCAGAAGTAATTTTACAGTAAAGGAAACAGCACCCCCATTTTTGAATTCAAGGATCTTTAGTCTTCACATAAGGCAAAGGAAGAAGTCTCATCATCCACTTGCCTAAATATAGGATGGTCAAACAGTTGGTAGTCTGCAAACTGATGATACAAAAACAGTAAAATAAAGAAATGTCCGAGTTAAGTACTTTGTTACGCCAAGCACTGTGTTTTTAATGGAATCCGGGAGATCCAGTTCCCAGGAACTCCTGTAATGCAAGAAAATTGCACAAAAAGGCTTATCATGTTTAACCTTAGTCTTTCAAAACTTCCTCAACTCATCTTCCCACTTACAGTCTTGTCAACATCCTTCCCACTATTTCAAAAGGTCACATGGTGGAAAGAGCACAGGCAAATACTGTAAGTACAGTCTGCATTCCAGCTCTATTGCTTACAAGCACACAGATTTTGGAAGAAAGTTATTTGACCTCTCTGAGCCTCAGGCTTGTTCATGAAATGAGGAACGTGATATTGAAATCATAGTTGCTGTGAGTATTAAATGAAATCCAGCACCTGTGACCACCTAGGAGCATTCCTGTCTTACAGTATTTCAGTTCCTTGGTCCATGCTAACCTTTTCCCTCTGTGCTCTAAGTCCCACCTTCCTCCCCCCTCGTGCCAACACCCCCACCTCTCTCCTTCCCTCCTTTCATCACTCATCTCTAAGTTAAAAAAAAATCCCAGGAACAAGCAAACACAAAAATCTCCTTCAATTCAACCTTATCTGTTCTTTCCCTCATCTCACCTAGTGCCTCTTCACAGCTTCACAGTTATTTTGTTATATTGTGTCTCCTTTAATCTACTCTTTGTTTCTAACATTACTTGATTTGTAAAATTTACTTTTGAGCTCTTATGCACCTGAATATTTTTCATAGTCCCCCTCTTAACCAATATATTCCAATTTTTTCATGTAATGTGTTTCATCTTTTGTAAAATAATATTTTTTATTAATTTCAGAGAGGAAGGGAAAAAGAGAGAGAGATTGAAACATCAATGCTGAGAGAAAATCATTGATGGGCTGCTTCCTGCATGGCCTCACTGGGGATCGAACCCACAACCCAGGCATGTGCCCTGACCGGGAATCAACTGTGACCTCCTGGTTCATAGCTTGACACTCAACCACTGAGCCATGACGGCTGGGCTCATGTATTTCATTTTAAGGGCCATGTAATATACCACTTCGTTAATGATTCAAAAAGTTTAAATCATTCTCCTAATATTAAGCATTATTTTATATTTTAATTATAACTGTGTATACATTTATATGTATGTATATATATATGTACATGTATATTAGAATAAACAGAGCATGTAGTAATTTATAAACATTCAAGACAACACTAAGAATCACATATATATATATATAT
>NW_006299593.1:3541939-3542361 GCF_000327345.1 Myotis davidii | reverse complement strand
TATATATATATATTGTGTGTATATATATATGTTTTGTGTATATATATAATATATATATAATAATATATATACAAAATATATATGTAATATATTTTGTGTATACATATGTGTATATATGATTTTTGGTGTTTCTTTCAATGCTTATAAATTACTCTGGACTCTGTTTATTTTCAACCTTTTCTAATTTTTAGCCTTATTTTATAAATATCTCCAAGTATTGCCGAAACCGGTTTGGCTCAGTGGATAGAGCGTCGGCCTGCGGACTGAAAGGTCCCAGGTTCGATTCCGGTCAAGGGCATGTACCTGGGTTGCAGGCACATCCCCAGTAGGAGATGTGCAGGAGGTGGCTGATTGATGTTTCTCTCCCATCAATGTTTCTAACTCTCTATCTCTCTCCCTTCCTCTTTGTAAAAAATCAATAA
>NW_006299593.1:3532302-3541911 GCF_000327345.1 Myotis davidii | reverse complement strand
CCTAGCCGGCGTGGCTCAGTGGATAGAGCATCGGCCTACGGACTGACGGGTCCCAGGTTGATTCTGGTCAGGGGCATATACCTTGGTTGCAAGCACATCCCCAGTAGGGGGCATGCAGGAAGCAGCTGATCAATGTTTCTCTCTCATCGATGTTTCTGACTCTCTATCCCTCTCCCTTCTTTTCTGTAAAAAATCAATAAAATGTATATTTTTTTAAAAACTCCAAGTATTGATATCTAGCCCATGTGATTGTTACTTTTAAAGACAACCTGGCATACCTTTGTGCTAATAGCCCAATGTAATAAAACAACTGCAGAATCCTTAGCAGAATTTTTAGCAAAATATGAGGCTTCTTATTTTTAAAAAATATTGCAAATTTATACTCAAAATAATAAAGCACATAGTTTAAAAATCAAACTGCCTAAAAGTCTTATAATAAAATGTTCACATTTCTTGCCCCACCATTCGCCACAGCTCCCAGTCCCACCCCTTTTAACTCCTTTAGGTAATTCTCTTGACATTTACACATTGCCATGTTTCTAAATGATACGCACATTGCTATATTTGGGTTCATCAAGCTCAGACATTATCCATTGACTTTGTATTTTAAAGGTGGATATATTGTCAATCACATTGAGGTAGCTATCAATTTCTCTTTCCCCAGTGGCAGAATCCTTCTAGGAGGCCTTTGTTCTCCCATTTGGGTTGGCTGCACTCTAGGCCATCTCCATGCCTGTTATCCTAGAACATCACTTCGCTGCCATCCTAAGAATTCTCTTTGCCTCTACCCTGAGCTGGTGCATTAGTCAGAGTTCTCCAGAGAAATAGAACCAATAGGATGCATAGAAAGAGAGAGTAAGAGAGAGGAATTTATTGACTCATACAATCGTAGAGGTTGGTAAGTCCAAAATGTGCAGAGCAGGACAGCAGGCTGGAGACCCAGGGAAGAGTTAATACTGTGCTCTTGAGTCCCAAGGTGGTTTGGAGGCATATTTTTTTCTGGGCACCTCAATCTTTTCTCTTATGACCTTTAACTATATGAATGAGGCCTACCCATGCTATGGAAGCTAATCTGCTTTACTCAAAGTCTACTGAGCTCCATGTTGATCACATTTAAAAAATAACTTCACAGCAACATCTAGACTGGTGTTTGACCACATGATTAACCACTGAAGTTTAGCCACGTTGGCACATAAAATTAACCGTCAACAGGTGAGTTCCTTTTTTCCTTGGTATCATGTCTTCCTTTTTTGGGTCTACTTCCTCATTTTGGTGAAACTCCTCCAGCACCATCTTGAGAATATATTTGTGGCAGGTAAATTTCTTGGGATCAAGCATGTCTGAACATGTCCTAATCTATCCTGGCATTTCACTGATAGTTTGGCTGTGTATAAAATTCTGGGTTGTACATTGTTGTTGTTTTTTTGAGAAGTTTGAAGGCTCCATTACCTACTAAATTCAAATATTGTTGTTGAGGAATCCAAGGCCATTCTATTCCTCTATGTTGACCTCATTTTTCCCTGTAGGGTCTCATGAAATCTGCTCTGTGTCCCAAATGCTCTGAAATTTAATAAGGGGATTGCTGGAGATCTATTTTTAGGTCTTGTTTTAGACAATCAAAGCTCTTTTCAAACTAGAAATTCTTGTCCTTCATTCTAGGAAATTTTCTTTGTGATTTCTTCTCCTTATGGTCTATGTTCTCACATTCTGTAATTTGTTATTCACATATTGGACCTCCTGCACTTGTCCATTATTTAGCATATGTTTTCCTCCTCACCTTTTTCTTATCATTTTACTCCCCGAAAACAGTGTTTTCAATCTTACTTTTTTTTTTATTCTGTTGAATTTTTTCAATTTTACTATTTGTGCTTCAATTTTTTAAACTCATTTATTTTTTAAAATTTTAAAAGTATTTTCAATTACAATAGACATACAATATTATATTAGTTTTAGGTGCACAACATAGTGATTGATGTAGGAAATCACCCATTGTCTTCACTATCAGAGAAGTGTAAACAAGGATTCCTGAATGCTGGTGAACCTTGAACCCTTGGCAAGGGCCAGAGCTATGCACCAATTGTTTAGCCCAGACAATGGGGGCTCAAGCTATTTCCTGACCAAATAGTCTCAGAGTAAATCTTTCTAATATGTACTGACCTTTAAGATAGTCTGTCTATTACTGCAATTACCTGCCTGACTAAGAGCTAGATGTGTATTCAAAATTGAATAAAAGGTTGGCAAGGCCTGGGCACCAGTGGAAGTCCTTTCTCCTGCATTGGGCTTTCCCGTCTGGCCCCCAATATTTTCAAATTATTATTTCTTGTCTCATCTCTTTCATTTGCGTGCGGCTCCTTCTCCAGATCCTGAACCCTGAACCACACGGGATGTGGGACCATTCACAGATTACACATATATATAACTTATGAAGTGATCACCCAATAAGTCTAGTACCCATCTGACACCATTATTAGTTATTACAACATTATTGACTATATTCCCTGTACTGTGCTTACATCCCCATGGCTGTTTTTATAACTGGCTGTTTGTACATCTTAATCATTTCCCCCCCTTCCCCTCAACTCCCAATCCATGTGCTTTTATTTCTAAAAGTCCTTTTCTTTTCTGTGAATGTTCCATTTTTTCTAGAATCATTTGCATTAAGCTCCTTTTATAAAGGTTACCACAAAACTTCTAGTTACTAAATCTAATTTCAGTTCTGTTATACTTACCCTCTCCACCCCAATTGATACTCATGACAATTTCTTTCTAGAAAAGTCTTATTTCCCTTCTTGATTCCTCTTTCTCTATCAAACTGTATAAAAATGCTGATGTTCTCCTGAACTCCATCCTTAACCCTCATTTCTTATCACTGTATTCATTTAACCCAGCATGCTATGCAGCCATATTCATAGTTTCAACTTATGGTATATGCTCATGACTTCCAAAGCTCTTCAGTCTACTCATTGTTCCTGAGTGTAAGATTCACATATGTAAATGTCTTCTGGATTCTAATTTCCCAACTAAATATGAAACACCAGTATCAAATATGAAACAAACAGTTTGGCTTAGTAGATAGAGTGTCAGCCCATGGACTGAAGGGTCCCAGGTTCAATTCAGGTCAAGGGCATGTACCTTGGTTGCAGGCTCAATCCCAGGCACTGGTCGTGGTGCATGTGGGAGGTAACCAGTCCATGTGTCTTTCTCACATCGACATTTCTCCCTCTGTGTTTCTCCCCCTCCCTTCCACTCTCTTTAAAAATTAATGGAAAGTCCGACCAGTGTGGCTCAGTGGTTGAGCATAGACCTATGAACCAGGAGGTCATAGTTTGATTCCTGATCAGGGCACATGCCCAGGTTAGGGGCTTGATCCCCAGTGGGGGCTATGCAGGAGGCAGTCAATCAATGATTCTCTTTCATCATTGATGTTTCTATCTCTTTCTTCCTCTCCCTTCCTCTCTGAAATCAATAAAAATATATTTTTAAAATATATATTTAAAAAAATCAATGGTAAATATCCTTGGATGAGGATTAACAACAAAAAAGAGACTGAAGAAGAATATACTGGAAATTTTGAAGAAAAGATATAGAGACATCTCAGAGAGAAAGAAAGTAATCCAGCTAAAGATACATAGTAAGACCTCCAGTATATGCCTGAACTGTAACAAAAATGAAGACTAGAAAATTGTTCTTCCTGTTTTTTAATTTCATATTAGGAGAACATGATTAATGGGGAACTATCCATATGTGGAATAAATATTTGAAAAATGCTATCACATATGCATAGAGTTTGCTGAATTTGTTTTTCTTTCTTTTTCTTACTTTTTCCCAGAGTTCCTGAATTGACTGCATGATTAAGAATTGTATTTTAAGTCGATCCCATTACTTACTAAGTTGATGAACTCTCTCCATACTTCAGTTTTATAGTTTCTCTTTTCAGACACAAAATTCTAAAGTCTTCTTGCCTATCACATGAGGTTTTTCATCTGTCTCTGAGCAAATTTGATTTCCAAAGGACAGTGTTCTGGACATGTCTATTTCTTCCTTGTTGGCTCTTAGGTTTGTAATAATCCCACTGGGTTTTTCCTCCGTTTTCACTCAAGATGAAAATTCCCCTATGCCATAGGGGCCCTTGGTGTCTTTGTGTACTTATTGATTGACTCCACTATTTTCTATGTATTAAACTCACACTTTAAGTGCCTAGATTTATGACGATGATGAAGATTTCATACCAAGTCAGTCCTCAACCCTGAATGGGAATATCGTAGAGAAGAAAACAAAGCCTGGGTATCAGCACCATCCTCACCTTGAGCTCTGCCTATTTTTAAAGGCATCTGCTCTAGCTTCAAGAATCAATTCTATATCAGGAGACATAGTGGCCCCTTCATAATGAATGACAAATCACTTTATCAGTGTTACTTTGGCCACTGTAAGGGAAAATGCTGTTATATTTGAGATTCCAGGGTGAGCCTGCTTCTTAGACATCCATTTTGGACACATGCTCAATGGAGCCTGAAAATCTGTTACAAAGAACTCACCCAGATCTAACTGCTGCTCAAGCAGTTCTCTAAAGAGTCAGCACTTCGAGGCAAACTTTCAGGAAGATGCATACCTTGTTGCTAACTATAGCTCAGCCCCCAAGCCCTTCAGTGCCCTGATGATCCATGGTGGTTTATGAGTAGGGACAAGGATCCTGGGAATTCCTTCCACCAAAACTGGAGGCAGTTTAAGTAGTCCAGATCTTGTTCTCTTTGCCATTTGCTCCCTCCTGACCACTTTTGGATCTTCTTAGAGGAGGAGTATCTCGTTAATAGTAGGAAGAGGTACTTGCCATGTCTTAACTCATTCACATTCTGGGACAAGCCATCCCAAAGAGTTATGTTCCAACTCCAACTGCATGTCATTGAGGATTCCCTTATGTCAGATCTATTTCTCCTTGGAATTAGCATGATGGGGTAGAGGGACATGTTAAGTTTCCTCTAGAAGATAAGTTAACCACCCTGTTGTCCCAATACCTGCTTATGCATTTGTGTCTCCCAACTAAACTCTCAAGTTGTATTGTATTCATTTTTTTTTATCTTCAGTGTAAGGTCAAGGCCTGCTCTATAGTATATATCCAAAAACTATTTTTGAATTAATTAATTAAGTTAACAAATAATAAAGATTTTAAATGGATTATTATATCTCAAAATTGTTAGATTATAATATTTGATTTTGGGGGAAATACAGTGTCAGAAAGAAGCATCTCTTAATATAACCATTTTCTCAGACATTTCGTTAGAGTTTAGCTATCTAGCATTTTTGGCTTGCAGAAGAAGCAATGCTACCAATAGATTATTGATAGTCCCAAAGTATGTTTTCTATTTGTTTTTTGCATGAGTCCTGGGAAACCATCAACTCCCAGTAGTTCCAGGATGAGCTAGAATCTTCATCGTTGCATTTCTCAAAGTCAACAATGTGAATGTCTATGGTACAGAAGCAGTCTTATTTCACTATTATTAGAAAAATCAAACAATATGAAAGCTGTTCTTTTAAATTTATTCTTTTCATCTCTAGAAGAAATTAACATGCAATTTCCCACAATTCCCCAATAACAATGAAAGCTAACATCCATTGTATGTTTCCTCAGGGCTACAGATGACATACCTTATCTCACTGAAACCACATGACAACACAATGAGGTAGGTAATATTATTACCCCCATTTTGTAGATAAGAAGGTGTGTTGTGGACAGGTCATGTCATTTGCACAGTCACCCAGTTAGTAATGGCGGAGCTGTGCTTTGCCCCAAATGGCCTGATGTGTGATCACTCTACAATTAGTCTGTTGTCCTGCCTAGTGATCAAAGAGTTCATGGAAATTACATTTATTTCTGTTTACTTAAATAGAACTGGTCAGAGAAGAGGAGTGTATGAGGCATAAGGGAAAAAAATTGGCCACTGTAAGGCTGTGTTAAACTACACATGTTCCTGAAAACTCTGCATCTATTCCTGGTTGCTACAAATATATGTATCTTAAAAAAGCTCCATTGGTTATTACAGAGCTACTAAACCTCCTTGCCATCACCTTCTCAGTGCCTCTTCCACACATCCCATCACACACTTTGAGAACCACTGCTCTTTCTGGATTTGGATTTGGACACATTAGCCAAAGCGTTGAAGAACTTATGGGTTTGAAGGGTCTAAGTAGATTTTCTTCTGGTATCTTAAGTTGTAAACTGGTCTGAGGTCTCTGAGAAAGATCTCGATCTTAGATGTACTTAAATATCCCAGAGTTGAGCAGGACAGGACAGAAAGTAAACTGGTCTGAGGTCTCTGAGAAAGATCTCGGTCTTAGATGTACTCCCAGAGTTGAGCAGGACAGGGCAGAAAAAAGGCTGAACTGATCTTGGACTTAGCTTTGTGCTAGTCTTGAGTTGTCTGAAATAGTCTTCATTAGGTGTTTGTAAACCCTGGGTTTTGTCAGTTCTCTGCACCGTCCATTTCATTCCTTGTCTGTGCTCTGGGTTGGATTAGCCTGGTCTCTGTTTTAGGTGAAATGAACTTTTTGTTATTAAGGCTTTTCCTTCTGAGGCTCTGGAATGTATTTTTTAGGACATGCTGGTATGAGTTACATATTGTTCTCTTGTCTGAGTCTTTGTAGGAATGAGTTCTTCATTAGACTTGCTGTGGTAAGCTTTGAGCTTCGGCTAGATTCTAGCTGGATTTGGGCTATAAGGAAACTGGTGATTACACTTCATATTGTGTTGGGTTTGGTTTAGGATAGACTGAGATGGTTTGTGGATTTAGCTGAGCTGGGTTTCGAACCGAGAATTTGTCTTTGAGCTGACATCGACTTATCTATGAAATTGGCTTATTTTTCCGGATAATCAGAGTTTGGTTGTGGCTGTGTTAAATGAGTCTTATCTCTTCATTTGGGTTAATAGGGCTTTGGGGTGGGATTTTAAATGCCCTAAATTGAATCAAAGAATGTGTTGGACTACATTTATTTTATAGCCAGACTGGGCTGGGCTCTGGATAAGGTTATTAATAGGATGTTGGGTTCAACCAGGCTCTGGGCTAAAATTGTGAATAACCTGGGCTCTCAGATGCCATTAAGATAGCTTTCTCTACCAGCGGTTCTCAACCTGTGGGTCGCGAACCCTGATAATACATCCTGCATATCAGATATTTACATTATGTTTCATAACAGTAGCAAAATTACAGTTTTGAAGTAGCAACAAAAATGATTTTATGGTTGGAGGTCACCACAACGAGGGAAAGCTCTCTTGACTTCTTGCAAATGGTGGTTCTATGAAGGACAAGCATGAAGGAAATCTAATAACAATGAAAAGAGACAATTTTTACTAAATAATGGTTTGCCTTAGAAGGCTACATGGTACCACCATGACCCAACTATCAGTGGGACTTCCAAGAACTTGGCAAACACTATTCCTATTTGATTGACACAAATTTGATGGGGAGTGTCAGATCTGTTCATATTGTGGACAAATATTTCTATGTAAAACTTTCCTCAAGTTTTTGCCCTAGCTGGTTTGGCTCAGGGGGTAGAGCATCAGACTGAGGACTGGGTTTGATTCTGGTCGAGGGCACATGCCTGAGTTATGGGTTCGATCCCCAGTAGGGGGCATGCAGGAGGCAGCCAATCAATGATTCTCTCTCATCATTGATGTTTCTATTCTTCTCGCCCTTTTCCTTCCTCTCTGAAATCAATACAAATATATTTAATATTTTTTTTAAAAAAAGCACATTAGTATGATTTCCTTAACCAGTGAACTAAAGGAAAGTTTTTTTTTAAAAATTTCCCCCCAAATTTTCTTGGATAGTCTGTGTTATTTGGAGCATTTTCCAAAGTTTTACCAAGACAAGTGATGCTTTAGTACCCAATGAGACTCTAGGAAGAATAGATGTCCTGACAACAGCAAACTTTGTTTTAGATAGTTTTACAAAAGGGGCTCAGTCACATCTATTGAAGAGTGGGGGGAAAGTAAGGGAGAGTGTGTCATTGGCATCTTTAGACATCTTGGGGTCCTTCCTTGAGGCATATAATACATTTATAAGTTACCCCCTTTCTTTTCTTGAAAGAGAAGTTCCCCTTTCCAGTAACCCAATGCAATCTAACATCCCCTTGTACTACTCCACTGCAAGGTTCTTTGGTAACACAATGACACTTGTGTCATATCAATGGAATTTTCTCAGGGCTTATCTTCTTCACATCCTACTTGTTGACAAGTAGGCACTGTTGACTACTTCTCCCTCCAAGAATCTCTTCCCTGCCTTGACTTTCAGGCTATCGTTCAAACAGTTCCACATGCATATTCAATTTGCCTTTGTGCTTTTCCAACCTCAAAAATATCAATCCATAGCCCCAACATCACCATTTATATTGTTCTTCTGCTGACTTGAGTTTGAGAGACAGAGGAGTTTCTTACAAAACTCATATATCCATCTCTATGGACCTTGGGAAGGCCAATTAATCTCCAGAAACACTGGGGTCCTTGGAAAGGGTTAGAAACCCAGACACCCTCAGTCCAATCAAAGCATCAAGGAGTCCCTTGAGAAGATGGTAACATTTGCATAAGGGAATTTTGATACTTGGATATCTCTCAGCTGTAAAATTAATCTGGGAAATGCAAGGAGGAATCCATTGAAGACTCTTCCCCCGCCCTCCTCCAACCTCAAGTGACATCCACCTCTCTCGCTCTCCCTACATGCACTAATCTATATATATAAAAGCCTAAGTGACCATTATGACCGGTTGTGTGAATGACCGGTTGCGATGATGACATACTGACCACCAGGGGGCAGACGCTCAATGTAGGAGCTGCCCCCGGTGGTCAGTGCACTCCCACAGACAACCTCCCATGGTCTGTCCCTGCAGCCGGCAGCCCCGAGTTGAGCCCTGATGGCTGGCCAGGCCAAGGGACTCCACCCGTGCACAAATTCGTGTACTGGGCCTCTAGTTAATTATAAAGCTGCTATATCCCAGCAACAGAAGAAAAATGTTTCCAGTTCAAAGAACCTAATAATATATCCTCTCGCAGACCTGCTGAGCCACCACATTGAGGTCACACTAGGCAACCTGTGGGTCGCGACCCCTTTGGGGGTTGAACGACCCTTTCACAGGGGTCGCCTAAGACCATCAGAAAACACATATATAATTACATATTGTTTTTGTGATTAATCACTATGCTGTAATTATGTTCAATTTGTAACAATGAAATTGAGGGTCACCACAACATGAGGAACTGTATTAAAGGGTCGCGGCATTAGGAAAGTTGAGAATCACTGCACTAGGGGCTTCATTTATCTGTTATGCTTCAACCTTTTATATCCGTAGCTCAATGTCAAATTCATTTCATGAGCATATTTGGGTGATACCTCCCCATAGTGAGTGAGGCTGACACAATTAGAAGAAGTGTCTGCAATGTATTTCTCTGAACTAAAGGGAAAGGAAGGTAGAGCTGATTTAAGATCTATGGAATGGTTAGAATGTATTAATAGGCCTCTTTCTAGAATATTGGAGGAAGGTGGACATTCAAGTGTCTGAATCCCTCTAAGTATCCCTCTGCCTGATAAAGCATCATCTTTGTCCCAGGGAAGCCTCTTTCCC
>NW_006299593.1:3510488-3532278 GCF_000327345.1 Myotis davidii | reverse complement strand
TTCCCTCTCTCCCATTCCCCACAACTTTGTTTTATATTGAATTTCCTTCTCCCGTGGAGAACTGTGCTCCCACCTCTCTCCAATAATGGTGTCTTTACAGCCATGTAAACACTCATTATCACATAATTTCTGGGGGTCAGAAGCTGGGAATAGCTGAGTGAATGGTCTGGCTTGGGGTTTCTAGTGAGGCTGTAGCCAAGATGTTGCCCAGGGCTGCAGTCATCTGAAAGCTTGACTGGGGCTGGAGAATCCACTTCCAAGATGAATTACTCACGTGGCTGGAAAATTGTTGCTGACTGTCTGCAGGGGATCTCAGTTTATTGCTCCATGGACTTTCCCATAGGGCTGCTTGGGTGACCTCATGACATGGCAGTGGGCCCCGCTCCTCCTGAGCAAGTAATCCAAGAGAGCAAGAAGGAAACCACAATGACCTAACCTCAGAACTTACACGCCTTCTTTTCTGCCATATATTATAAATTGCACACGGATCAGTCTTATTCAGTTTGGGGGGTGGTGGTGAGTGAATACTAGGCAGTAAGAAACATTTTGGAGGAAGGTTAGTGTGATGCATTACAATCTTCAAAACTTGTGACAACAAAATTATTGTTCAATGGGCTATTCCAAGACAGTAGGATTCCATGATACATAAGGTGGGGGAAACCACCATGGATGGTCACATCGGGGAGTGAGGGTCTTAAAGGGTCACAAGTGAGGGGAAGATGTGTGTCTGGAGAAATCATCCTGAAAAAGGAGTATGCATTGAGGACTCCCGCCTGGAACGGGGGCTCAGGGGCCACTCTAAAGAGGATCTCTCACTTTAGAAAGGCTACACAAGATGTCCCTGCCAATCCCAAACTGTTTGAAAGGTCCATACCCTTGTAAGCTGTTTATTTCCTCTGTCCTACATCAAAGATAGGGTGGGAAAAGGCCAAAGTTCATAGGCTGAAAAGAATTACCACAGAATCTCTAAAATCTGGAGATGGAGATAATGTAGAACGCTCAGTCTTTCCGTGCCGGGAGGGAGCAGGCTTCTCTGTGGGGCTGTTCATGCTGTTCTCAGCCACGTGACTGGACCCCAACAGTCTCTTTTATGATCTGCGCTAAGAGTACAGTAAAGGCACTTGGGTGGTTCGGATCACAAAGGCCCCCGTTCTTCTCTGCTTCATTTGCACAGTGACTTGTTTGCAAAGGCCCCAGTCTGGGGTTGGAGGAAATAAGTTCTCATCCAATGTTTACAGTGATTATCAGAAGACCCAGCAAAGGAGAGGAAAGGACAGGGGGACGGGGAGAGGCTAGAGAATGAGAAAGAATTTAAAATAGGGAAGAAGCAATGGGGGAAGGGACCGGAAGGGAAGGGAAGGTGCGTGAGAAAAGGAAAACCCGCTCTCACGAAAGCCGACGAGCGCTTTCCTCATCTTGGGCCACAAGGTGGCACCCTCTGGACTTCCTTCCCCCATCCCAATAAGAAACGGGGCAGAGAGGAGGGAGTAAAGGCAAAGCACTCCCCCGACCAAGAACAATTTGAAAACCCACCCCATAATATTTAAAATCTGGGACAAAGAACCGTCTGGACGGAACTGCTTCCATTGCAAAACCTCAGCGCAGCCTCGGGAGCGCCCGGCGGGCCGGAGTCAGAGCAGCCCCTTTAAAAAAAGCGGAGTACAGTATTGGGATTCTTGAAACCTGAAACCTAGAAACAGAATCGAAGCGGAAACCAGAAGGAAAACCTTGAACTCCTCCAGACAATTGCTTCCGGGGAGTTTCGGGAGAGCGTGGGGGAATAAAGGGCCCGAGAGGAGGGCCCCTCGGATGGCGCGTCCCTGAGGGTCCTGGCGAGTTCGAGGAGCGTGGGAAAGAGAGGACCCTACCCTCTCCCTGGGCTGCAGGTCATGGCCACCGTGGAGCCGAAAGCCCTCGGCACTGGCTTCAAGTGGCTCTCTTTGGCCACTTTTGTGCTCATCTGCGCCGGGCACGGGGGACGCAGGGAGGAAGGGGGTCCCGCCTGCTACGGGGGATTTGACCTGTACTTCATTTTGGACAAGTAAGTGCCCTCAGTTGTTCCACACGAGGCTGAGCTGATGATGCTTCCTCCCGGAGGAAGCTGGGCTTGCTGGCAGGGTGGCTTGGGGACAGGCGCGCCTGCCCTGGGACCGAGAGGGACCCAGCGCTGCGCCTTTGTCAGCGGAGCGCGCCTCGCATCCTCTGCTGCCGGCGTCCGCAGGGGAGGTGGCCCTCCTGGTTCGGGAGACGAACTTCTTTTCTGCCTGGCTTTCCGTGACCGAGGAGTGTGCAAGGGAGTGTGAGGATGCTGTTGACCTACTACGTTTCTGCCGATCCTTCTCATTTGCTGCAGAAACCTCAGTGAGAAAAGCTTGCTTAGGGGAGGCAGAACTTTCGGGCACCTCTAAAGTCAGGCGTGGGCTGTTCAAAGTCTCCCGGCTCCTTTTAAAAAACGCTGTCCTACTTAGTGCATCACCTTTGTTCCTAATAACATAATGCGTGCTGACTGGGCAGTTAGTGGAAATACAGGGAGATTTCTCAGTCTCCCCACTATGGAGCCTCAGACTGGGGAATTCTTTGTTGTGGGCCGGTCTTGTGCATTGTAGGGTGTTTATCAGCATCCCCGGTCTCTACCCACTACTGCCAAGTGGGGATGCCAGGACCACCCCTCCTCCATCCTTCCCCCTCCCTCCTCCCTCTTTCCCACTCTCCCCCGCCCCCGGTCCCCAAGTGGAGACAACCAAAAATGTCTCCAGACGTTGCCAAAAGTCCCCTGCGGGTAATAAACAGCCCGGGACTCGAGAACCACTGATGCAGGCGAATTCAAGTTCGCCTGGCGATTTGACTGGCGGGCTACCAGGGAGGTGCAGGAGCCCTGGTTTCTTATGAGAATGGATAGTGGTTAGGCATCTGGATTGTGCTCAAGGGAGAGCGGAACTCTGATCGATTAAACACTTTCCAAATCCCCTTAGATTTGCCAAGCAGCAGGCATTCCAGGAATCTCCGTGCTGCCTACTAATAAACAACTTCGACAATAAAAAGCCCCTCAGAGAAGATCGTGCTCCTGAAGAGCTAACTGTGAGCTCCCCAGCGCCAGGAGAGGCGCTCGCTGTTACAGTGGTGGGGAGATGAATTTCACAGACTGGAAAGTATTTGGGAATTGGAAAAAAGAGTCCTGCAGAATAAGCTGGCCAGCTAGAAACCAAATGTGCTTTGCAGTTGCCCCTAGAGTTTGATTTTTCCGTAAAGGCTGTTTTGAACTCCAGATTCTTTGGATGAAAAGTGAGATCTTTCTTGCAGATTTATGAGAAGGTGGATACTGAAAATATACTCCAATGTTAAGAAATGGAATTTCTTTTGTTAGTTCTAGTGGCTGGGAACACCAGCTCACAGGTTCAGAGACTGTCTGGAATCAGAGATCCATCATTGAGCTTTAAAAAAACAACAACATTGTGGGTTGTTTTTTTTTTAAAGCCAATTGAGAAGGACATACAGGGAACCTTGAAAAAAATGGACAGAATCACCATGTCCCTTAACGGTACTGTAGAGATACTGTACTCCAGTCCATACTGTAGAGATCATAAAGTCTCCCCAAAACAATTTATAAATTGAATTCAAGTTTTCAATCAAAGTTCTGAATGAATTTATTTTGGTGGTGAGAGGACTTTAACAAAATAATTCTAGGTTTATCTTGGGTGGGGAGGGCAAAAGAGCTAAAACAATGTTGAGGAAAAGAATAGTGAAGAAATGCTTATACCTCTAAATATTGAAATGTATTGTAAAGCAAGTTAATAAAAAAAGAATGGTAAAAGCCAAAAAATAGGTGGACAGAGTAGAAAATCAAGACATAGCTCCGAGGATATGTAAGCATTTAGAGGAAGTTCAAATCAGTGGGAATTAATTTGTTGTTTTAAAATAAATGATTCTTGAACAATGGCTGATAACATGGGAAAAGAAAAGGTTATATTTATACTTTACACCACACACCAAAATGAATTCCAGGATTGAAAATTTAAATGTTTAAAATGAAGTGATGAAAGAACTAGAATAAATGTTAGATGACTATTACTATAATCTTAGTTTTATAGTTTTTAAAACAGGGCAGAAACAACAAATAAAACTATATAAAGATTTAAATATATTAAATTTTTAAGTTTCTATAAGTTAAAAATGCTATAAATAAAAGATAATAACCAGTTGTAAAAACTTTTGCAATGCAAATTACTCTTTGAATATATATAAAAAGCAGTTTTTAAAAGATTATCCCAATAGAAAATAGGAATTACTATATAAATAATTCACAAAAAATATGTATCAAAGGCAAATAAATTTAAAAGTTCAACTTTATTAGTAAGCAAAGAAATGAAAAATCAAGATATAATTTGTATTAAGTTGGCTTTTTTAAAAAAAGAATAACAATATTTAGTGTTGGCCAACTTGTAAGAGTAGGCACTGCCATATTTTACTAAGGAAAATATAAATTTGTACAGTCTTTCTAGATTTGTGCTGTGCAATGGAACTTTCTATGATGCTGGAAATGTTCTTTATCTGTGCTGTCCAATATGGTAGCTACTAACCCTATATGGCTGTTGAACACTTGAAATGTAATTAGTGTGATTGAGAAAGTGAACTTCAAGTTTAATTAATTTAACTTTAAATAGCCCACATATGGTTACCATATTGGATAGTGAAGACAAGAAGATAATTTAGCAACATGTATCAAATGCTTTTTAAAAATAGGTTTCTGCTTTTTCATCTCGCAATTCCATATCCTAAAGAAAAACAATCCAAGAGTCACATAGAAGTGCCTATATGTGTGTTCATGGCAGTGCTATTTGTAAATAAAGCTGAACATTAACTAAATGTGAGATGTTTTAGGAAAAATAGTTAATGCTCATAATATACTGTTTGGTGAAAATATAATTACCAAACATTATATACATTATAATTCTGCCTTTGAAAAAAAGCTTAACAGATGCCTATATTTACCCAATATGTAAATAGCATTTCTCTCTAGAATATTTTTGAATTCTGTTTTTATGCTTTTCTGAATTTTCAAAAGTAACAATGAACATGTTACCTTTATATTCAACAAAAATAAATTACTTTGAATTTTTAAAAAAATCATTTCAAGTGTGAGGAAGATCTCTAACTAGTGTGCTGAGCTCTGTAGAGCTCAACAATGTGCCACCATTGTAGAGGATGCTGCTTATTCCACATATAATCCTGGAATAAGTTTCTAAGTGCACCATGTCATTATGGATCCAAAACTGCTTTGGGAAACACATTGTGGAGAAACCTTTACAGGTACCTACTTTACATTTACCTGGACCCCTCTGACTTCCTTTAGTTGTCCTATTGCCTGAAGTGAGAGATATGGTGGTGCTGAATGAAAAACTTGCTAGGACAGCTACTTTTTGTTAGCTAGGGCAAGTGCTGCTGTCCTGAACTTGCAGATGAGAAAACTGTTCAAGCTTTGTCAATTCACTGAATGAAGTGACCTACCCAAGAACCCAGGATTAGATCATGACAGAGCTGGGACAATGTCTGCTCTTGATTCCCAGCCAAGATCTAGCTTGCCATCTGCATCCTGGCGAATTTCTCCGATTGTGGAGCCCAGAGCCAGGAGATGGGCCAAAAGGTAGTGATAGCTAACAGGCCCCTGGGTGAGCCCTAAGGACATGGTCTTCTCTTCACAGATAAGAACTTCCTCAATTAGTGCTGTCCAGCACCCAACCACAGCAGAGCAGAAAGAGAAAGAATGTTAACTTGTTTTTCCCTGGGGCTTGTAAGGTCCTTTGTCCAGCAAGACATTGTCTTCAGGCTGAAACCAGTGGGTCACAGGGCCCTGAATTCACCTTTCTTCTCCCCACCCCTCAGCTCCCTTTTCCCCAGTGGATGGTTCTCTTCTTTTTTATGACATTGAATCTCGGCTCATTTCAGCTTTAAGCAGGATGCATCTCTGGCCTGGAAGGAACCCAGATTATACATTTAATGGAACGTCATGTTTTCTCAACCAGGAGCAAAAGACTTTATAATGACAACCTAGGCTACCACAGTAACACAATAGGGCATTATTAGCGGCTTTGGCGATGGGGTTGGTGGACTGAGCTTCACAAGGCTTTATACCGATGGAATTTCATGTTCATTTAAACATGCTTTTCTGGTTACAGTCAGAAAAAGTAGATTGCTGGAAATTCAATCAGGGATTTGAAAAGTCAGAGTTGAAAGGCCTTTATGCAGAGAAAAACAGTCAAGGAGCTTCCTTTAAGTCTTCCAGGGGGTCTGCTAAGCTTAGCGCACTCCGTTGACCAATACACAGACATAACTGTACCTCTCATCCCTCTCACAGGGCTCTTCTAGTACTGCACTGTGTATTTATGTATCATATATCGGTCTGTTTTATAGAGAGCTATTCACCATTTAAATGGAAAAAGAGGATTCTTCACTGTGTGTCTCAGGGAAGTGCTGGCTATATTCATGTGTGCCCTAAAAACTTTGAAACTAGAATGGTGACATGGAGATTAGAAGGAATGGAGGAGACCTTGAACTGGAGGGTGACAGTAAGCACTGAATAGCTTTATTTATAGGACTTGCCAAAGCCACAGCCTGTCACCCAATAAATCCTACATTTGTAAAGGCCCCCCACAGGCTTACCAGGTGCTCCTTGGCCATTAGAGCCTCCGTACCCCTCCCTCTGCCACTTCCTTTTTGTAACCCCACACAAGGGGACCTTGTCTTGCCACTCAGATTTCCAAGCCTAGGACCCACCACTAGATAATCCCCTGTCATAATGAGCAATCATTACTACGTGTTATACTTCAGGACCATGGTCATTAAACAGATTTTTATAACATTAGGCTGGGAACCTCACTACCAGGTATAGTATTGTTTTTCTGGGAAAATACCTTCTGGATTCGCAACTACTAATTTACAAAAGAAATCTTTCGAGTCAGAACTGAAGTCTCCCAATACTTATGCCATCTCACAGATGTGCCAAACAATATTGTTTGGTAACTAGGACAAGCACTACCATCCTTAACTTACAGATGAGAAAACTGTTCCTTTGTCAATTCACTGGGTGAAGTGAGCTACCCAAGGATCTAGGATTAGATCATGACAGAGCTGAAAGATGTCTGCTCCCGACTCCCAGTCCAGCTCTTTCCACTCATCACTGCCCAGTGCCGTTGGGTCATAATGGGAAGCACATGTCAATACAAGTAGAGGTACTGGGTGAATTCCTGGAATTAAAAATCCCTGCATCAGAGTTTCAGTAAATGATGGTGTATAAGGCAATTAATATACTTAATTGAAGAACTACCACTCTGCTCTTAAGTCAGCTGTCTTTGATTGAAAGTTTTAGGACTTGAATCCCCTGCCCCCCACCCCTACCCCCACTTCCACCCCAACTCACAAAGATGCTTCCAAGATCTGGAGGGATGGATTGGATGATTATGATGCACTTAAAGGTCAAATAAATTAGTGATTTGTTCAGAGTGAACCTGATGGAGAAGGAAAATTCAACTTTGTCGATGTGTAAAAACACACCGATTCGGTTGCTTGTTTTCAGGTATGCTTTGGAAGAGAACTTTGGGTAGTGAAAATGTGACATTGGCTCTGAATAAGGGAAACAGAGTTCATTAGTAGGCACCTTTAAAATGCTACAATAATGATTCTAAGAGGCATCAAGAAAAAAAGTGTTCAGGGGCCAGGAATGTGTGTGTGTGTGTGTGTGTGTGTGTGTGTGTGTGTGTGTGTGTGTTATTGAGATGGATTCTATGGTTAGTTTTAAATGTTCCTCCAATTAGCTTCTAGGTTTGGAAAGGACTTATCAGGCCAGGTAATAGTTGTTAAAACTGCCTACAGGTTGGAAGGTTTGGCAAATGGGTCAAAAATAAGGCAAAAGTGTTTTTGTTTTGTTTTGTGTTTCTGTCTGGATCAGTCAAGTAATTAGCTCCAGTTTCCTTAGCTGTGGAGACCTGGTAACACTCAGTATCAAGCTGAGAATAGAACCCAGGAGTGTTGGAGGAAGGCACCCGTCCTAAGATAACCTGTAATTATCTCCAAATGCTGAAGGACTCCCAGTGGTCCAGGAACAAACTCTGGCATCCCTTAGTGAGACTTGGCTGTCACATAAATGCTAATTTAGAATGTTTGTCTTTTTTATGTGTGACCAAGTTACTAGATTTCGCCTCTCCCAGCCATTACTCGCCAACAAAAGACTAAGTGAATATTTGAACATTTCTCACATGTTTCTCAGACATGCCAGGTTCATAATGAAAAAAGTAATTAAATTTCTTCAATTTGGTTGAGCTTATTCTTTCACTCATTTGTCATAAATATCTCTCAATTCCAATAACAAATATGCAATCTGATGGCGTTGGTGGTATAGTGGTGAGCATAGCTGCCTTCCAAATATGCCATCTATTAAAGGCATGGATAACACTATGCCTATTGCAAGCAATGTCCTGTTCTGGGAGCTGCAAGGGATGTTAAAAAAAAAAAAAAAAAGCAAGAAGCAGTCCCAGACTTCTTACTTTTTAGGCAGAAGGACTTTAGAAGGACTCCAGGCAGCCAAAGCTAAAGGCTACAATGGGGATTTGGGTGAGGGGGCTGGCAGAGAAAAGTTTAGATCAACATCAAGAAGAAATAACAAGTAACGTTTACTGAGCCGTTGTTAGCTTCCAGGCACTGTGTTAAGTGCTTTGCCTGTATGATCCCATTTCCTCTTTGCAACCACATAAGGTCAGTACAGTCATCATTTGACACATGAAGACACTGAGTTTTAGAAAAGTTACTCAAGGTCACTGTAAGTGATGAAACCCAACCTCAAACCCAAGCCTGACTCATGATCTATGCACAAAGATAAAAAGATTCTTAACTTGCAAAAGAACATTGAATCAATCAGGGTAAGTAAGGTTATGCTGTGGTAACAAACAATCCCCCAAATCTCAATGACACAAAACAACCAGGTTTTCAACTTTGCCTAGCTACATGTGATGAGGGTCAGCAGGGGCCTGCTCATTAGTTGTTCGGGGAGCCAGGCTGGTGGAGACTCCTTCTCGATGCCTGTTTCTCTAGGCTGCAAGGGAAGAAAATGCCGGAGGGTCTCTGGCTGGCAATGAAATGCTCCAGCCAGAAGTGACATGCCTCCTTCCACTCACAACCCATTGGTCAGAACCAGTCACATGGAAAGAAGGTGAACATAATGTCATTCTTCCATGTACTTAAATGGAGAAGAAAGCCAGACATGGGTGGGCATCAAAAGCCACAACTGCAAGCATATTATTATTCACTGCTTTGGCCTGAGTAAGGAAGAAGGGAATAGTCATGAGAGGTCAAAAGATAAGAGTCTTCTACCATAGAAAAGAGTTTGGCGCTATAAGTCTTAGATATACTTCTCAAGGTGGAATTACTATCAGACATGACAGTTCAGATCCACCCATGAGGCAGTGAGGGCTCCTGTTCTTTTCCTCGCTTCCTCATTCCTCCCATACTTTAGATGAAACATTCAATGCAGTGGGCAAAGGTTTAATTAGATGAAATGGGAGGTAGAAATGGAGATCAGACATGCTTCCCTGCTACTTGCATGTTACAGGAATGTATTGGAAAGCTAAGACTCTCTTTGCCCATAGTCTGTGGCATAGGAGGGAATTTGAAAGGCTGGGAAGGGAGAGCAGCCCCTGGAACTGCAACGGCTGAGCCGACAGGATGCCTGAATATTGCAGAGGCTGATTCAGACAGAGTTCGGAATCTGGGCTGCAACTAAATTTCTGAATAGGAGTGCTCTAGGCATTTTTGGTGGGACAATTTTTCACTGCAGGATGCTTAATCTTTCTGATATGTGCTTTGTCAATGTTATTTGTCTTCTTGGTCAATGAGAAAACCAATAAATAATGCCTACACATTTGTTTTTAAATACCCTCCCATGAAATGGTACCACCCCAACTGAGAACCCCTAACTGACAGACTGCAGGGTAGAGCAAGGCAAGCCAATAATGCTGAGTCCTAGCATCCCAGGATTACATCTGAGCAGGAGGAAGGAGAAAGGCTTTAGTCATCAGTAGGCCGGTAGAAATTGTAGACCTCGGAAAGGAATATGCTAAACAAGTGAATGACGTCACCCTGAATCCAGCCACTTAAGTGGAGGATCTAGGAGTAATCCTCTTTCTCATACTGCCTGATCCTATCTGCTCCCACATTTATCCTGTGTCTACCCCATTCTCTGCTTCATCATTGCCTTAGTTCTTAGCTCAGGCCATTTCTCATCCAGTTCACTGAAACATTCTCTAAATTGGTCTCTTTATGTCTTTTCTTAGCCATCCCCCTGATACCAAAATTGACCTTTTTAGAACACAAATTTAACCTTCACATTATTTTCCCTAATCCTTTAATCTTGAAACACCTCCAAAGCTCTTTAATTTTTTTTTTTTTATCAACTACAAGAGTTTACTATTGATTAGGAAAGCCTTATAAGTTTTTGGAAGAACCTTCCCATCTTTAACATTACAGTGTATTTAATATTGTAATGATTCTTTTATTGCCTCTAAGGTTATTTCTTAGCAAAGTACTCAAGAACCTTATTGCACAAGCCACTGTATATTTCCTAGCTTTATCTCTTTCCACACTCTGTGGTTTCCAATAAAGTCACACTATGAACTAACCCATTCCCTCTCTTGCCTTTAGCTTTAATGCCCTACATGACTCCTGTCTTTACATAACTGATGTCCTCTTACCCTTTGAGATTATTACTAACACTTGGTGCTCTCCCATCACTAGTTGTGGGCTGCCTGAGGTAATAAAAATTAAAAATAATCACCTTTTGCCCTGGCTGGTGTGCTAAGTGATTAGAGCATTGGCTCGTGCACTGAAGGGTCGTGGGTCCGATTCCCAGTCAAGGGCACGTACCTGGGTTGCAATTTTGATCCCTGGCCCGGTGAGGCAGTGAGAAATAACCACTCAATGTATCTCTCTCACATTGATATTTCTCTCTTTCTTCCTCTCTTCCCCCGCTCCTTCCTCCCTTCCACTCTCTCTAAAAATCAATGGGAAAAATATCCTTGGGTGAGGTTTACACACACACACACACACACACACAAGGAATTATCACCTCTCTACATCACATCATTCAAAATCCATTCTTTTTTCAGACTCTCTCATCACATATCTCTTGATAAGCAGCATATTGTCCATTATCAAGAAATGGAGAGGAATAACCTCTTGTGATTTTGTCCGTGGGTCATATTTAGTGGCCTTACCATCTTTTCCTCAAACTCGGATGCTCAACCACATGCAGTTTCAATTATAAGTAGCTGTAGGAACCCCCTGGCACAGGGCTTTGATGGCAAAAGGATTGTGATCAAAATCAGAGTCTTCCTGCCATCAATCCATACATAAAAGATAATACAGATATCAGGTTTAAGGAAATTATATAACCAATAACAGTGAAGTATTCTAACTGTAACCGAACACCAGTCACAATAATAATGTACGGCCAAGGGATTACAGAATACCATTGGACAGCCATAATCTAACCATAAATAAACAAATGTATGAGTCAAGACATTCCTGGTCTATGCTTTTTGTCCCAGTATAGCTAGCTATTAGTTGCTTCCTATTTTATTCTTGAAAGTATCTCAGTTTAGATTTTAAATGATATGGTCATTTTGATTATTAAGTGCCGTAAAAGACTATCAAATGAACAAAAAGTGTGAGGATTGAAGGCCAAACAGTGAAGCCCTTGTAAACCTTATTCCATTAATAAAAGCATCCAGTTCAGCAATCCCGATTCCTTTTAAGTGCCTCAATTTTAAGCTTTTCCTGGTACCCCCACTCCCAAATTCCCATAATTTGTGGAAATTCTCTAGTACTTCTCACTATCTTAGCACCCATCACTATGAATTATATACATTCCATAGCCCCTCCATGGGGAGGCAGTGTTGCACAGGTGTTAAGAGCACAGACTTAAACAGCAGAAAGGAGATTGTATGAGTTTTGTTTGGACTAAGAACATGGATACTAGGGCCAGACCACCAGAGTTCAAGTCCCACCCCTACCACTTACTAGTTGTGTGTCCTTGAACAAGTTACTCTGTCTCTTTGTGAACTCGGTTTCCTCATCTATAAAAGGGGAGCTAATCGAATTATAATATAGGGTTGTTGTGCTCAGAACAGAGTCCTATGTACTCATCGAGTGCTAGCAATTATTAAGTGGAAATGAGTACAAAATGCTCAGCACAAATGCTTGATGCTTAGTAAGTACTCAATAAATGTCAAGTTATAATTTTTAATCTTTATAGATTCTAAAGAACCTACCAGGCTTTCAAAAATCAGTTTGCTGAATCATTAAATATTATGTTATATTTGAACCTACTAAAAATAGATCCAGCAGGAAAGAACAGAGAGAGGCCATATGCTTTGGCAAAAATAAAGGCATTGCTGACTTTTGTAAGTGCTTTGTCTTCAGGGAATCATAAATGCAGAAACTGAAATGGAATGATCTAAAGGGCTTTCTAGGAGATGAGAAGGAAAATTTGTTTCTGACTTCTGGAAAAAAAAAAAAAGCTGAACATAGACAGTTAGCTTCTCCTTTACTGCCCCCTTCACTAACATCTAAAACTGCTCCCCTCCCCAAAATAGAAAGTTTTAAGGAGGTGTCTGGGGGGATCCTGATTCAGGTCTACAGACAAAGGACAGGACACTGACCTGTAACGCACTTGTGAGAAATTCCACCAGAAGCAAAGCAGATGGATTGAATTTGAAGGAGGTCAGCCAAGGTCTACTTTCAACTCTGCTTCCAAGTTGTAAAAAAACATGTAGAGGAAGATTCTAGAAGAATCCCAAGAATAATCCCAAATCTGGAAGTGAGTTGGAGTTCCGAGTGGGAGGAAGAGGGATGAGAACCATCCCCTTGTGCCCTGCTGCCATGTGCCTCAGCATCACACAGAGGCAGCTGCACTGAGCAGTTGAAGGGGCAGTTTCATCACAAAAGAGTGAGTCCATGAACACCAGGCATCTTTCTGATTTTGCCCTCCCCCAATAAAATCCGGACACATGAAGAAGGACTAGTTTGCTCTTGTGAGTAGGTCCTTTGGTTTTAGGCCAGTTGGTTTCATGGAAAGTTCTTGCATATCTTCAAGGAACAGAAAAATTCAGTCTTAGTTAAACTCTTCCAGAAAATAGAAAAAGATGAAGTTCCCCAGTTTGTTTTAGGGAGCTAGCATATATCTGATACCAATATCTACCAAAGATAACACATCCAGATGCAAAGCTTCTGGCCAAATTGGAATAAAAACTTAAATCTGAATCAAGTATAATCAAAACAAAACTAACAGTGTACTAAGGAATAATACATCAAGGCCAAGTAAAATGTATCCTAGGAATGCAGGAGTGCTTCAGTATTTAGGAAACGTATTACAGTAACTCACATCTACTTTGAATGCTGAAGATGAAAACCAAATTATTTCCTCAGCCGAATCTGAAAAGACATGTCTCCAAATACTTGAACTTTCAAAGGATACAGAGGATATGAATAATAATTAATGAGGTTGATTTAATAAATATATTTTGAACCCTATACCCCACAGAGAATAAACTTTCCTTTCAAATGCCCATGAAATATTTATTAGGTCACAAAGAATGCCTCCCTATATATCCCAAGGCACAATTTTTCCAGTCTACATTCTCAGCAATAAATAACAGGAAATGAATAGCCAACGTACACTAACCCTCAGCTACTAGGAAAAAAAATTAGATTTTTATATTATCTTGTCATGAGGAGGACTGAAAGAAAGTGACTCTCTGGGACGTAGGATGGAAAACTATGGCTGGCAGACTGTTTTGGTAAATAAAATTTTATTGTAGCACCACCACACCCATTTTGTTCAGCTACTATCAATGGCTACTTTTGTGTTACAACAGCAGAGTTGAGTAGTTGCCTCGGCAACCACATAGCCCTCAGAGCCAACACTATTTACTGTCTGGCCCTCCACAAAAAAAGTTTGCTGACTTCTGGATTAAGAAAACATTTGCACCCCAATAGAAAATGGGCAGAGAATATTGGTACCAAGATTAGCAGTTGCCCAGAGACTTGCACTCAGTTTAATTCTCTGTGTGCATCGTCTTTAAATTCTTAATAATTCTTGTACAGGAAGGTCCTGTGTTTTCATTTTGCACTGGGTTCTACTAATCATGTAGCTGCTCTTAAGTGATACTCAGCATTTTTAAAATGAAGAAAATCAAATGAACAATAGATATGGAAAAAAATCAGTGGCTTACAATAAATAAAATCCATCCACATAAAAACGATAATGAAATCCATATTCACGTAGTAAACATACAGATATTTCAGCAGGAGCTAATCCTGAGTGTGGGTGAAGGGTAAGAAAATGAGTCTTTCCTATCTTACTCCCGAGGGTTTAATAGTCATGAGGGTGGGAAGTGAGTTCCAGCAGCTACCAAGTCCTGCACTGAGGTCACTGTGTTCCAAGCAGGAGGCTTGTCACCTCATAAACATTAGATTTAATCCTCAAAACGATCTGTAGGAGATAGGTACTATTACCTCCATTGCATAATGGAGGAGGCAGAAGTTTTAAACATGAACCATCTTGTTCAGATGTCACACTAGAAGTGGAAGAATAGGAGTTTGAGCTCACATCGGTCAGCCAGTCGGTGCTCATAACCGCTGGTCTGGGCAGTCTCAAGAGTACATTGTCCCACATTTCTGGGGGAGTTTGGTCATAACCACCCAAGACTCTTAGAATTTGTATAAACTTTAACCCAGAAAGTCTACTCTTGGGAATTTTTTCAATCCAGTATGGAGAAATACAGTATTCAAAAAATACAAATATCTCAAGGTGGAAAAACGTATTCCCACTGTACTAAAATTTATAGAAACTAAGTTAAAGCTGCTTAGCTTATCCTAGAAAGACTTTCCTGCTGGGTGCAAATGCGGGGAGGAGAGGGGGCAACGTTCTTCCAAACTGGACATCTTAGTCCAGTGCAAGAATTTAAACAATCCGTAAATTTGTCTGTTTAAGTTTGCTCCACCCCCTTCTCTCGCTCTTACTGATGCATGTTTGAGGGGAGGCTTATTGTGTCCTTGGGCATGCATGTGAAGGGGGCCTCTGACTTCCCTTGTCTGGTCGTGGTCTCCTGGTGGTCATCCATAGATCACATTGGTGGCTTTGGCTAGTGACCCGTAGGTCTCATTTATCACATTTTTATGTACATTGCAATTATGAGAAATACCTTTGGGCAGCTAACCAATTTTCTGTGGTGTTGTTTTTAAAACAACAGTGATAACAATTTTGGGTTGAACTTGCATGAGAGTACCAACAGATATCAGAAAATATTTTTAGACTTTCTTGGTGTGTGTGTGTGTGTGTGTGTGTGTTGAAAAGGGGGAATTAGTGGAGGTGAGAGGAGACCATATTTTGCTATAATATCCTCTTGATCTTGAAAAAATACAGTTTACATCTTAAAACATTATATACACATTACTTACACATAATTGGCCAAAAGTTTCACACAGCATTACTTTCTGTATGCAATATATCTTGATATTTGTATTCTTTTCTTTTTTTTTTCCAAAATGTTGGCAACATCCCACCAAACTGCCTTCTCCAATCACTAATAGTTTGTATTCTATAGCTTAAAAGTCATTGTTTCCATAGCCATTGGTTGGATTGACTAAAAGGGAGATTCCTCATAAGTCAGTAGGGTGGAACAGGGCACCGTGGGCTGGGGTCTGCGTGACACAGGCGGGAGCAGGGTGAGTAGCCTCCAACTCAAAGTACAGTGCTTACTGGGTTGGTTTGGGTCTGGACTGGTATCTGAAGAAGTTGGAGTGGAAGCAAGAGTTGAGGTCAAGCTTTTTGAGCAGGAAGGAGGCTTGGCCATGACCCCAGACAGTAATAGGAGGGTTAGGGCTGAAGGCCTGGTCTGGGTGTAGGGTTCCAGCCAGTTAACGTGCAGTGTGAGGTTAGGATGGAGGAAGGAAGACCAAGAAAGAAGCCGGGGAGTGGAGGGAGAGGGCAAATGGACTTGGGGTCTTTCATGGCAGAACTAATTGCTGGTCCCCCTTAATGGTGCCCAAGGCTGCCATACTCTTCGGGATTAGTTGGGGACCTGGGTGGGTTATTGAGGACATCAGAGCCTTCTTCGGGGTGGGGCTAAGGAAAAGCGGGGACTGAGAGTTTTATAATTTCCACCCTTAAAGCAACTCTGCTCTTCCAGATTTATAAGATTCCTGGGTGACGGTTCCAACTATGAGCTCTCTTTTTTCCCTTTCGTTGTATTCTAACCCATGTGCAAAAGAAGGGGAAACAGTTTAAACTCAATTAGGCCCACTTGATTTTGACTCTGGTTGTGTGTGTGGCTAATGGAAAGAGCCTGTGTTTCTAAGGAGCTTAACCACAGGGAGGTTTGGAAACTCACATAAACACAAAAGAATGTATTTTAGACAACAAATCAGAACGAGACTCTGAGATCTTATTTTTCTTCTACTCTTTGCATGTTAGACCCTTGGGAGTAATTGAATGGCAATCTGAAGGCAAAAATCCCTCACTGGGAACACACAGTGAATGCAATGAAACAAAAATTTGTTGACTTCTCTTTAAAATATTTTATTTATCAGAGACAGAGAGAGAGAGAGAGAGAGAGAGAGAGAGAGAGAGAGAGAGAAAGATATATCTTTGGTTCCACTTAGTCGTGCATTCATTGGTTGCTTCTTGTATGTACCCTGACCAGGAAACCAAACCTGCAATCTTGGTGTTATCAGGATGATGCTATAACCAAATGAGCTTCCTGGCCAAGGCTGTTGACTTCTTACCATGTTCCAAACACTGGAGAGGGCATCAAAAAACAAAAAGAAGTAAGAAATGCTGGGGCTTCCCCCAGCAGTGACCTTCTTGAGGGACTATTACTGAGGACTGATGGCTTTGCCTCCCTATGATCTGGGAAGTCCTCAAAGCCAAGACGGAAGGTGTGGGAAGGTGTTGACTCTGATTTTGAGTAGACCCAGGTATATCGAATGAATCTTCCAGCACAGAACTCTGTACACTGTGTTCAAGCAGAATTCCCGAGAGGTTACTTGAATTCCAAGTTTTGTTGAGATTTATATTTGTGGACACAAAATGCCAAGAAGGGACCTGGATCCTGCTACCCAACTGGCCCATTGGGCTAGAATTATATTTGAAGCAGGATTTAATTGAGTCAAATATCAGGGACCTTTCACATCCACTGATTTCTAAAATGAGCATTTCAACTTTCTGTGGCTATGGTTTGCCCAGCAGTTGTGTGTTAAAACAAATTATAAAAAAACCAATCCACAACAGAGTCCAATGGAACATTTCCCAGTACCACTTATATTTGGATTATGAAAGAGTTTTTAGTTTTTCCTTGGAGCTTCGGTCACAATGGCTGGGAGAGCCATTACTACCTGAAGAGAACATCAGGGTTCCATAGCTGGGATTTTAAGATCATAAACTCTTATGGTTGGCAGATAAATAAAATATTTTACACATTGTAGGGTGGAGATATGCTGGAATTGGCTCCATTCTCTGCCACTTCCCCAACCAACACCCTACTTCTGGCTGTGACCAGGAGTCCATTGAGTTCCTCGGGGTTGAGAGGAAGCCAAGGGTCTGAACGTGGGCACACCACCCTGGATTGATTATTCTGGGAGTAGCTACAAGGGCAGATTTCAAAGCAGAAAATCAGTTTACAAGGCAGAGTGCAGATGATGCACGTGTGTTTTAACAGAAAGTCCAAACTGAGTCCAAGGCCCAGCCTACCCACCCCTGTGGGAGAAGGGAAGGAGGCTGATTGAGGTGCCAGTGGGCAGGTGCCAGAGGCCTGGTGGATGAGGTCATTAGAGTTCAGGGTGGTGGTGAGGCCAAGAAGAGGACTGTGGCACCAGGCAGGCAAGCAAGCCTCTTGCTCTTGCGGATTTGAGTAAAAGAAGAAGAAGCAGCACCCCCATCAGGGCTCTTTCCTTTTACTTGGGGTGATTTGATCTTGGGGAAGACAGCGCATGGGTTAAGAAGGCTCAGTAATAAGGACTAGAAGAAGTCCAAGGTGCAGATCTAGATAATCCTATACTCTGCCCCTTTAGTAGCTGAGGCCCCTTGGGATCTCATGGTAACCCAGAGAACACAAAGCCAGTTTGGTTCCCAGAATTTTAGATTATATTTACCCTCAATGCTTGAGGGAACAAGCTATGTACATCTCAAGTGTGTCCCAGAGGGAATATATTTTGGTCAAGGCTTACATAATTGTGTAAAGAGTAATCATGTGTAAATATGAAACAAACCTCAACAGTAATAGGACAAGTCTGATCAGAGTTAGAATGCGTGAAACAAGCTGGGCAATACCTCCTCGCCTGTAGTTTTGTCTTGGAGACCTCGTTTTATTTTCTTCTTGAGAAACTACAGCACCTACCCACTAACAAGAAAGTTTTCCGGATAGATCTAAACTTTTCTCAACACCCCAGTATATTTCTTGACACTTTCCCTATATCAAGCATCAGCAAATCAGATGGATACCAAAATTGCATACATTTTACATGTTATTCAAAAGAATAGTGAAAATGAAATGTTTTAAGACGAAAGAAAGTGAATGATTATGGGTGATCCTTTTTAATAAATAAAGGAATGCAGGATTTGTGGCTGTGAAATAGAGCTAGTCCTTGAAACAAAGTAGTAGTAAACCAAGAAAAGATGGACTCCAAGCGCTCCTTAAGTTGAGAGTCAAGAAAATCTCTCAATTTTAGTTCAAGTCCCTATTTCACCAACACTTTGCCTCCTCTCCCAGTATAATCCCCTCAATGCACAACTTCTCTGCTGATCGAACTCAGGATGGAGGAGGTATGGGGATTTTTTGCAAATCAAAAGGCATCTTACAGGCCTTCTCAATAACCAAACTTTCAGGTCGTGCTTATCCTGGTCATGTGGACGAAAGCACAGCGTTGCACTTCAGAAGTGGACACAGATGACCAGTGTCCAAGGAAATCTCTTGATTCCAATGGAAAGGAGTTACAGAATTCTGGATTGGATCATGGCTTATAGTCCATCAGTCATGTGGTGCCTCTACCGAGGTTTTATACAGCACTGGGCCATATCCACCAGACTCTCACCAGGACCCCCAGGACCAGAGCATCTCTACCCCATTGCTGAAGGAGACCATGAGCAGCGGGGACCAGTTTTTGAGATTTAAAGTATACACTGAATGCTTTCCAGGATTATGGCTGAGATTCTAATGAATGAGGATTTCCAAAACATTAAAAGCCCAAGGGTAGTAGATGCAGTTCTGTTAAGCTCTTAGGAGACTTCCAGCTGCCATGAAGCTCAGAGGTCTATCGCTGATGATTAAGTAGGCGCATTTGCCAAGGAGCTGTGCTCTAGAATTAGTGACCCAGCTGCGAAGGCTCCTCAGGTTCACACAGGGTCATGGGAATTGGCTGGAGTCATGTGAGCCCAAACCCAGAGTATTTAACCAGACGAGGGAGGAAGAGGTGATGTCAAGTTGGCCAAAGATCAGGACCTTCCATGAGCAATAGAGGTTTCTCCTCTCCGTGCTCTTTTTTCATCCACTCCACAAACAGGTAGATGCTGGAGGGGTAAATATCCCTAAGACCCCCACAAGGGGAGCTTGACAAAAAAAAAGTGATTGCAACCTAATATCAGAGGTTGATGACTGAGAGACGTACACTGTGCTCTGAACGCAGGAGGCAGGGACAATGAGCCCCATCTTTGTTGTCAAAGGCAACAGGCAGAGACTGAGTTGTGCCTTGAAGAATGAGTAGGAGTTTGCCAGTGTGGACATTGAGTGTCCCAAGCAGAGGGATTATGTATAAAAGCTTAGAGACAGGAATGAAAAAGGTTTATTGGAAAGGTTTATTTTTGACAGGAGGGGCCCCCATCCCTCTCTCCACCCTGACCTCTTTCCCCATTTCCCAACTTCTCACCCCCTATTCTATGGGCTGCTGCCACATGAAACTGCTGGCTCTTCCCCGAACAAGTATTTAAATACAGGGTTGGGGGAAAAGTAGGTTTACAGTTGTAATACAAATAAATAATACAACAATTAATAAATTACAGCACAAGAATGAACTCTGTTTCACTTATAACTGTAAACCTACTTTTGTCCATTCTCTGTGCATTTCTATATTTACTTTTCTAGAAGAGTTGAATGGTTTTTCAAATACTGATTTACTATCCCTCAGGGGATTGCCTAATCTGATCCTTTATCTATTTTTCTATTTGCCTTTTAAATGTTTACTTGTACCAATTATTTACATATCCTGGACACGAATCTTTTGCCTTTTATATTTGTTGCAGACCAATCTTCCCTCACTCTTTTCTTATCTTTGAACTTGTGTATGGCATATTTTGTAATTCAGGATTTTTGATACTTCTGGTAGTCAAAACATCCTTTTCCAAAAAAGTAATTCCTACTTTCTGCATCTGGTCAAAGAAACCCTTCACTAGCCTGATGACATAAAAATCTATAATTTGCTCCGTGGATTGAAAGGTTTGTCATTCCCATTAGGCTTTAATACATCCAGGGTTACATTTGGTATGAAATTGTGATCTAATTAGTTTTTCCCAATTAGCGATACATTGTCATAGCATCATTATTCAAAGGCTTATTCTTCCTCCTCAATTTGAATCACCTCTTTCACTATATAGCAAGACCTCACACAGGTTGAGGTCTAGGTTCTCTGTTCTATCCCATTGGCTCTGCTGTATGTCATGTATTCTACATATGGGGTCATTATATCTGATAGGGCAAGCTTTCTAATCTTGCTCTTCATTTTCACAATTGCCCTGATGACTTTTAGACCCTTAATCTTCATTTCATTTTTAAAGTCAGTTTTCTAGTTTCATAAAACATCCTATCAATTTTTTTTCCTAGAATTGAACTTATAGATTAACTTGGGTAAAGTGAGAATATCCTTATGATATGGAGTCTTTCACTGTAGAATCATAACATACTTTATCATTTGTGTTCAAACCAGACATATCTGTCTAGAGGGGCAGAGAAAAATAAATTCTTCTCATAGAGCTGGAATACATTCAATGAGAATTCTTAGGGGTTTTGTACCATGGAGAGGAAAGCATAAAATCTACGTTGCACAGATTCATCTTAAATAGTCTAAAACAAAGTAAAATGGTCATAAATAACTCTCTGGAAGTCAAAATTAAGGTAAATGAAATGAATCTGAAACCAATGGAAAATATTTGCAGTAGAAACTGTCAGACTAAAAGGAACAAACTCTAACCTCAACAGTTATTAGCATGATAGGCAGAAATGCAGAGCTCAGCTGAAATAGATCCTTAAGTAAAAAAAAGAGAGAGAGAGAAAAAGAGAGCGCGCGAGAGAGAGATCATAGCTTCAGAAAACAGTGGGTTATAACAAAAAAATCTACTATGAAGCCATTGCAACAAATTGAGTATGTGCACTGTGGAAATAATTATAAGCTAAACTGAAGCCATAATAAATAGTATCAGTAAAACAGAAGTCAACCGTGAGAAAAAAAGAAGCCCCTTCCAGACTTAAAGTTCTATAATTCCATGTGCCCTAGAGAATATTTCCCTCTTTCTCCAGTAAGAGGTTTCCTTTTTAATAAATAAAAGGCTGTGTAGTTTTTCTTCTTGTATTTATTAGAATGACTAGTTACACTAGATTTCCTTACATGTCGAACTGTCAATGCATTTCTGAAATAAACTGTGCCAATTAATTAATTATTATTCTTTTGGATTCCTGTTGGATTCATTTTGTTAACATTT
>NW_006299593.1:3490149-3510287 GCF_000327345.1 Myotis davidii | reverse complement strand
GAAATTGGACTGTTTTTTGAAGAGGGGGATTTGTTTATGTGTGTCCACTGCAGCATCTAATTTGTGCTAATCTCATTCAACAGAATTAGAGTTGTTTTCCTTTCCTTATCAAAGGAATAATTTAAATAGCTCACAAAAATAACAGTTTCCTAAAGATTTGAAACTAACCTGTAAGTCTGATTGAGCCTGGGTTTGTTTGCTTGTTTGTTTATTTGTTTGTTTGTTTGTTTTAGTGTATGAGTGTGTGTCATGGGAATGGGAAGGGATGGGAAGTGCAGTGAAGGAGTTCCCCTTAACAAAAATTTTAAGAACTCTAACATTAACTCTAAACACCATTTCAGATCATTTCCAAACTTACAGAAGTTTCAGAGAATGATCCCAGTTAATAGATAGGTCCAGTATCAATTAATAATATGAAGAGAAATGATGAAAGGTAAAGAAAATGAATACCTGATTAAGTAACGTCTGCTTTTGTTTTCCTAGATCAGGAAGTGTGATGCACCACTGGAATGAGATCTATTACTTTGTGGAACAGTTGGCTCACAAGTTCATCAGGTGAGAAACGCACGCATAGTTCCTTGCCACGAGCAAACCAGCCTGCATTTGCTGTTCTACAAATTACTGCTTCAGGGATGCTTTTTGACAAAGGTTTACCCTCAGATCTTGGACGAGACTTTGTTGTTATCTTTGCCACATCTTAGAGTGACTATTAGCTTCATGTTTTCAAGAGGGCCCCAATTTAGTTGAAAGACCAACATTTTAACCTTGTCCCTCTCTTGCTGAAGAATATATTCTTCTAGAATGATAATTAATATGTTCTTGCACAGTGTATCAAGCTGGAGCAATTGGCTCATTGTAGGAGGGAGTATAGGTATATGTAAAGTGACCAAGTCATTCCAGTTTGCCCAGAATTTTTCTAGTTTTAACACTGAAAGTCTCACATCCCTCATTCCTGGGCAAACTAGCTATGTGCTCTATCAGGTAGAATTCTCTGAGCATTCTCAACACTGCTTTCCAGAAGAGGACAATGCAGTTTTGAACATCATCACTATAAACCAGTGATGGTGAACCTTTTGAGATCGGCGTGTCAGCATTTTGAAAAACCCTAGCTTAACTCTGGTGCCGTGTCACATATAGAAATTTTTTGATATTTGCAACCATAGTAAAACAAAGACTTATATTTTTGATATTTATTTTATATATTTAAATGCCATTTAACAAAGGAAAATCAACCCAAAAAATGAGTTTGCGTGTCACCTCTGACACGCGTGTCATAGGTTCGCCATCACTGCCATTGTAGGGACCTTGGAGGGCCCACTTTCCAATAGGTATAGACACTCAGTAGTAAAGGAAAGGAGGCCACTTCCACCTCCCTGGGATAAACAACTGTAAGAGCTTCCGTGGATATGCTTGAAGCCAGCTGTCAAGGTCTTTGGTAAAGTTGTTTCCAATTGTAAATTCTAAAGCAGCTCCTCTCATCCTGGCCAGTGTGGCTCAGTTAGTTGGTTGGGCATCGTCCTGTGCACCCAAATGTTGCGGGTTCCATTCCCAGTCAGGGCAAATGCCTGGGTTGTGGGCTTCATTCCTGGTAGGGGGGTGTGCAGCAGGCAGCCAATTGATGCTTCACTCTCACACTGATGTCTCTCTCTCTCTCTCTCTCTCTCTCTCTCTCTCTCTCTCTCTCTCTCTCTCCTCTCTCCTCTCTCCTCTTTCTCTAAAAATAACTTTAAAAAATCTTTTAAAAAATTTAAAAAAAATAACAAAGCAGCGCCTATCTTGCTGATGGCCCCTATAAAGTCTTCCAGACAATATGAGTAACCATACACTTTTTGAATAAAGTTCTTTATCTCAGAAGACAGTTCTCTGAGATCAGGGTGATGACACACATGTTCCCTCCAAATTCAGCTAACAATCTCAGCATGTACCTGCCTGCCGGTTTGGAGGAAGATGTCCTCTCTGTGATACCAAAAATTGGACGCTGCAGCAGGAAGCAGCTACACCCAGATGAATGAGAAAAACATGCTGAGAGGAGAGCGGTGGATGGGGGGAGTCGAGAGAAAGGAAAGAAGCAGATGCACAGGTGGCATTAAATGCAAAATATTTAAGAGACTTAGAAGACCTAGAAGCTTAGAATTGAAAGGAACAACCTCCCAACTTATCTACTAGTATTCTAAGAGGCAGTCACTCGTAACTTGAATAGCTCTGGTGAGAAACTGCTGCCAGTTGGACAATTCCAGTTTCCAGAAAGGTCTTTTTGTCATTGAGCCAAAATATCCTCTCCTGCGCTTTTATCCACTGATCCTTTGGCGTGATAGAAAACAAACCTGCCTCCAGACACTCAACAGTATCTGCTATGTCTCTGCCCTTCCGGCCTTCTGTTTCCCCTGAAGCAGAGGAGTCTACTGGGAAAAGCTTTGAGGTTAGGCAGGTGCAGATTGGAATCTAAGCTCCATTGTGCAACCGTAGTAATTAACTCAGTTGAACCCTAGTTTGCATGTAAAAATTATGGGAGAAAACATGTGCAAACCAACTAGCCCCGCACCCAATTTAGAGTGGGTGCTAGACACTTCTCATTGCCAGTTCCTTCAGCCATTCCAGACACTTCAGTGTCTTAGAATCAAAGGAAGTTAGAGGGTAGGGATTAGGGGAGCTATGAGACCACATAATCCAATCCTCTCATTTTATAGATAAAGAAACTGAGGGCCCGAATAATTGACATGACCTAACCCAGATTTCGAGGCACTTTCCGCTGTTATCTCCACTGACCTCCCTGGCTATGGGCCCCATCCAAGTGTGGCACCAAGACTTTACTGTCATGCAAACTCCAAGCAGGAGAGACTATTTTATTGATAGCTGCAGCCCACGTGCCCATAACAGTGCCTGAGACATAGTATATAATCAGTCAATAATTTTGAGGAAGTGAATACATTTTGAGAAGGGATGACTGGTTTTTATTGATCATTGTAACAAATAGTCTAGGCAGCTAATACTGCAGAGGGGAAGTTTATTCAATAACAGTGATTAATAACGGTATAAATATATCATTTCTCATTTCAGCGGGATCCTTGAAATTTCAAGTCCTATTATTTGTCTTTATTCTGACCCCTCACGTTTTCCTAATAGTCAGTCTAACTCTTCACCATTTTCTTTAAGCCCCCAAGCTACGCCTCACACCCATCACTCTCAGCAAGGAGCCTCCCTTCCTATTTCACCAGGACCTGGAGAAGAGCACACACTGATTACCTCAGGTTCCATGCATTATCACAGATGCATGCATGTCCTTCCCACCGTCTCTGAGATTCAAGTACCCCGCTGTTTCAGGCCAATTCCTGCATTTTAGTCCATTTTATCCCACTGTTTCCGATCTCCTCCAGGTCTTTATTTCTTTTCTATGTTTTCTCTACATTTCCCCTGCCTCCATTTCCACTGCTAACAGACACCAACTAATCTCTACTGCCCCTTGTCTGAAAAGGAGAAGCAACAAATCTCTTGATTATGTGTTCCTGTTAATACTAACATATCTTACTTGTTTCTCACATATCCTTAAAAACTCGCTCTGTCTCTATATCCTTACTTTTTTTAAAATTTATCTTTATTATTGAAAGTATTACAGATGTCCCCTTTTCTTCTCCCATTAACCCCCCCTACCCTACTCCTGCCTCCTCCACAGGCCTTCCTTATATATGCATATAAGTTCGTTAGTTAAACTTTTCTCCCACTCCATCCCCCCTCTGCAATACTCAGTGTGTTGCATGCTTCTATGTCTCCGGATCTATTTTGTCTGTTTATTTGGTTCATTAGATTCCACATACAAGTGAGATCACATGATACTTGTCTTTCTCTGACTGGCTTATTTCACTTAGCTTCTTATTCATCCCTTAACTCACTGCCAACTGGCTGCTATACCCACCCTCCAGCGGCTTGCTCTCACCCGAGGCTCTACGTGGTGCCCTAGAGGACAGAGCCAGTGAGCTTCTTCAGCTGGACAGAGGAGCCTCACTGAGTCAGGATTATCTTTCCTTGGAATTCTCTCCTCCCCTGGCTTCCAGTTCTCCTTTCATCTCACTGGCCAGAGCCAGGCCTGTAAATGCCGATGTTGGTTTTAAATTTGGCTCACGTCTTGCTGCTGACACTTTCTTTGAACAGTTTCACTCACATGCTGAGTGTGCTGAGAACTCTGAAATTACGTCTCTAGCCCAGACTCATATACCAACAGCCTCTTGGAGACCTACGTTTCCCACATCTGAACTGTATTCTTTCCAAGAGCTGAACTCTCTGTAAGGGAGGCAGTGCACTGTAGTGCTTAAGAGTCCAAGTTCTAGAATGAGAATGTTTGGTTTCAAGCCCCAGATCCACCATTCTCCCACTGTGTGACCTTTATCTTTCAGGGTCTCAATTTTCTTTTGTAAAAAAAAAATAAGAATAATAACAGTACTGATCTCATAAAGTTATTCTAAGTTTAATGAGATAATACTGGCAAGTCACTTAACAGTAGTGTCAGGCACATAGTAAGCACTTGGTAAGTTTGGCCGTAATTAGTATGATCATTATTATTGTTATTTAGGACAGGTACCCTGCCGGGCCAGCACTGGTAACATAGTAATAGGTAGCGTGGTGTCACGCACAGAGAACCCAAGTCTGCTTCACGAAACCAATATTCAATACACCAGGTACTGCTTGGGCTCCTCCCAAGCATTAAACACCATGCTAACGGTTTCCAAAGATGCTTCAAGCGTATGGTAGGTAATGAATGTAGACTTCATCCTGGAAGCAATAGGAGCCATTAGAGGTTTTATTGCAAATGATTGACAACATCTGATTTATATTTTAGGAAAATAATTCTGGGAGCAGGGGAACAAGGAATGATGATAGATAAGTTCATCCCTAGGCAATAACTGTAGGAGTCAGATAACTGAGGTCAAGTTCTTAAGCTAAGAGATGAAAAAGAGACAGAGAGAGAGAGAGAGAGAGAGAGAGAGAGAGACAGGTTTGAGAAACATTTAGGAAGTGAGAAAGATACTAGCTGGGGCCAGATCAGGTTTGGGAGGTTACTGCATTGTGAATAGATTGGTGCTGTGATGGATGAACCAGTTGGCCACCCAGCGACAGCCCTGCAGTCTGACAGTCCATTCTGCAGACAGAAGCATATTTGGTCCTTAGCTGAGAGTTGTTCTGACTCCCAGAACAAGTAAAATTTGTCAATTGTACATTGACAAAGCTTCTAAGTAATGCCATATAAAAATCATGCCAATACATTAATTACTAATGAGAAATATAACTATCAACTGGAATAGATATGCTAGGGGCCCATCAGCACAGTCTCTCCTTATAGGATAACCTCCTTGGGAAGCCAAGTAGAAATCAGAAGCTGATGGTGATCCTACTTTCAGAGCAAAAGGAGTTCACAGGTGATCTTAATGGCTGATGGGAACAAGCTGCACCCATCTGAGATGCTCTCTTCCTTATAGGGTACACCAGATGACGGCAAGACACTATCAAACTCTGTCTATTGAGATCCCTTTTTGGTAGAACCATGCAGACCAGTCCTCTCCTAGGGACACACTTCTTCAGACAGAGCACAGGCAGTGATGAATTTTAGCTTCTTCCTTATAATCCGCACTCACTGAGTGGTGGTGTCGAATCAGAAGCGGCCTCCAGGAAGACAACATGGGTCTTCTCTTTGGTCCATAGCTTCAAGTCTTCTGCTGGCTAAATGTTTACACCAATGATGGAAGCCCCTTGGGTTGTAGGTCCTCAGTTTTGGCAGCCTTAACATAAAGGGCAGGGGAGGGAGGAAGCCTGGACCAGAACGGCATTGCACAGTCTTTCTATTGGCCCTCATAGGATTTCTTTTCCTTTCCAGCCCACAGCTGAGAATGTCCTTTATTGTCTTCTCTACTCAAGGAACAACCCTAATGAAGCTAACAGAAGACAGGTAAGCATGCCCCTCCCCGTCATAAAAATGCTTATCTTTTCTTGAGTAGTTCTCCTATTTCTGCCCTACGGCCAACCTTGACCTGTCGGTAATTTTACTCTAATAGTTCTCTATTTTCACTTAAGCCTTGAACTTTGCACATTGATCCATCTGCTAGTTTACTCTGTGATGATTTTGATCGAATTTCCTGATGTTGGTGAAATTTTATAAATGACTAAATCACATTAAGGTAAATCTTACATTTGATTGGTGACTCGGTCTGTTAACTTGGAGCAAAATGTTAGCAAAACCATTTCTTGGGGACTATATTTTCTTTTCTTTTAATTAGATTTATTTTGTGAGTTAAGGTTTCAGACATTAAGCACACTGTGAGAGAGGCAAGAACTTGAAATATTGTCATACATAGTTACTAAGGCAGGAAAGAGAAAGGGAAGGTTTATGATACCACAAAATAAAAGAAAATTTGAATCAAGTGTGGGAAAATGCTGTTGACATAAAAGGATTCGTTAAACCTAGCTTAACAAAAATGTTATTTTGGGTTTTACCACCCGCAGATGAAAACTAGTGCTTACAGAGACATTGTCATTCATTCATAGTTAGGATGGTATATTGAGAGTAGAGATGACAGTTTTGAGTTAATGAAACTTAGTCTACTTTTTAAAAATTGATGTGGTCCCCATGAGAGATGCACCATTGGGTTGGGGGGGGGGCATGTGGGACTTATGTATGGACATATTGGAAAAGGGGAAGGAGGTAGGGTAAGTCTAGGGAGGTCAGGAAGACTTTATTCTATAACATTCTTCTTCCAAAACTAACTAACAGGACAGAATAAGGTGTTCTGGATTTTGCAATGAAACAGCAAATAGAAGCTAGTCCCATTTTTTTCCATATCTTGGTTTATTATCTATAACAAAAAGACTACTTCATACCATCTAGATCAGGGGTCCTCAAACTTTTTAAACAGGGGGCCAGTTCACTGTCCCTCAGACCGTTGGAGGGCTGGACTATAGTTTAAAAAAAATTATGCACACAAATTCCTATGCACACCTCACATATCTTATTTTGAAGTAAAAAAACAAAATGGGAACAAATAAAATATTTGTATTTGCATGTGGCCGTGGGCTGTAGTTTGAGGACCCCTAATCTAGATGCTTTCAACCCCTATTTCTCTTTCAGCAGTATCTATTACTAGAGGCCCAGTGCACGAAAATTCATGCACTCGGGGGGCGGGGATCACTCAGGCTGACCTGTGCCTTCTCGCAGTCCGAGACCCCTTGGGGGGATATCCACCTGCCAGCTTAGGCCCGTTCCCCAAGGGAACGTATACATCCCTCTGGCAGCCTGGGAGCCCTCGGGGGATGTCCAGCTGCAGCTTAGGCCTGCTCCCCTGGGGACTGAGCCTAAGCTGGCAGTCAGACATCCTTAGTGCTGCCAAGGAGGCGGGAGAGGCTCCCATCACTGCTGCTGCACTCGCAGCTGTCAGCCTGGCCTGTGGCTGAGCGGAGCTCCCCCTGTGGGAGCACACTGACCACCAGGGGGCAGCTCCTGTGTTAAGCATCTGGCCCCTGGTGGTCAGTGTGCATCATAGCAACTGGTCATTCCTGTTCATTCCGCCATTACAGTCAATTTGCATATTACCCTTTTATTATATAGAATAAGAATATGCATACATGTCATTTGAGATTAACAGAAACTTATTTTAAAAACAGGAGTTTCTGCCCTGGCTAGGTGGCTTATTTGGTTGGAGCATCATCTCGTGCACCAAAATGTTGTGGGTTTGATTCCCAGTCAGGGCACACCCCTAGATTGTGGGTTCAATGCTGGTTGAGGCGCATATGGGAGGCAACCAATATTTCTCTCTCATTTCAATGTTTCCCTCCATCTATCTCTCCCCTTTCTCTCTCTAAAATCAATAAAAAACATATCCTCAAATGAGGGTTTAAAAACACACACACAGCAGTTTCTTATTCCTTATTAATAAAAGGAGAAACTGACACTGTTATCAATGAAAGTGGAGGATTCCATTCCCCACTTGGTGCTGGGGGTCGGATTCTTAATATCTTGAGAAGAAGAATGTTCTGAGACTCACACAGGAGGATGAGTAATTTTTATTTGCATAGAATTATGTATCTTGGTTTCCAAAGTCCCATTTCCCTTAATCCAGTCCTGGAAGATGTGCAGCTGAGGAGTCAGCAAAGCCAATGTCCAAAGTTTCCCTTCTGTGATGAAGCAGGGTCCAGTTTAGCATTGGGCTAGCTGCAGTCCATCAGTCCAGTGCGTGTGGGCCTTGTGGGTGAATGCAGGGGAGCCAAGAGAACTTACTGCCTGCAACAAGAGTCCCAAGTGTCCTGAAAACACAAAGTGCAAGAGCATGAACCAGGAGAGTGAACTCCTTTGTATAGGAGATTAAATATCTTATATCTTCCCACGTTTGTAGTGGCCATGCCTACTCTGACCAGTGACCTGTTCCCAGGTATGACTCACAGACAAGTACTTCCCTATTTCACCCAGAATTTACTGGGCATGCATCTACACTGCAGCTTCCTGGCTAAGCTTCACAAAGGGCTATGATGTTTGGCTAAATCACAACGGTATCAAAGCCATATCTTATTCCTAAGGATACAAGCAGAACCCACACTGGTCGCAGGTCCCACATTTTCCCACTCTATTTTGCTGCCTTATATTAATAAACAGAGAACTGCCCTAACTGGTTTGGTTCAGTGGATAGAGCGTCAGCCTGAGGACTCAAGGGTCCCAGGTTCGATTCCAGTCAAGGGCATGTACCTTGGTTGCGGGCACATCCCCAGTGGGGAGTGTGCAGGAGGCAGCTGGTCGATGTTTCTCTCTCATCGATGTTTCTAACTCTCTATCCCTCTCCCTTCCTCTCTGTAAAAAATCAATAAAATATATTTTTTAAAAATCATCATTCTCCCCTTTAATAAAATAAAATAAAATAAACAGAGAACCACAAAGCCCAAGAAACCTATGACCTTTTTAAAAAATATTGGCCAAGGACTTTAAAAAGCTCTGAGAAAGTGTCTCTAGTTTGTGGGGTCTCTATTCAAGACTCCCAATCTTTCTCAGTCTTTGAATGATGGCATCGTTGTGTGGAGATGTCTTTTATTCATACAAAACTTCCCTTTCATCCATTCTTCACATTTTCTGACAGCCCGAGGCTGCCTAGTGCTGCTTCATGATGATTATTCCACCCACTCCATGACTAAGAGTTTGGCCAAGCGACCGATTCACACGTCACATCCCTTGTGGATATTTTGTGTGCTACTGCTCATGACCTTTGGGAAGTTGGGGAGGGCAGAGGGAAGGTCACAGATTTATAAACACTCATGGAACACTAGGTTTTCAGATCCATTTTGGTTCTGCTACTTCAAATTACTCATCTGAATCCTACTTTCAATCTAATTTTTTGTGCCTTCACTTCACTACCCCTAGTTTCCTGTGCGAAGGAGAAGAAAGAGGATCCAGGGGTGGGCAAACTTTTTGACTCGAGGGCCACAATGGGTTCTTAAACTGGACCGGAGGGCCGGAACAAAAGCATGGATGGAGTGTGTGTGTGAACTAATATAAATTCAAAGTAAACATCATTACATAAAAGGGTATGGTCTTTTTTTTTTTAGTTTTATTCATTTCAAACGGGCCGGATCTGGCCCGCGGGCCGTAGTTTGTCCACAGCTGGGTTAGACTGTGCTGTTTGCTAGAAGCAGGATTTAATAATTAAGGGCTGATAATGTAGCAAACAACAGCCAGAAATGCTTTCCTAAAGGCTGTAAGGGTTTCATATGGTGACTGCTTAGCCTAACCTGTGAGTCAACTAACAAAGCATGACATGGTTTCCTGACACATCCCCAACCTTATCAGCCTCTGTGAAAATGGGGGCAAGCCATCTCTCTCTAAAATACTTTCTCATAGGAGTGGCTACAAGAATTAGGCTCTCAGAACCTCTAAGCTGGTACTATTTCTGAAATATATGACTTTCACTGTTTTAGTTGGTCACAGGAATTTGTATACTTTTTTCTATATCTCATTTGATCTTCACAATATCCCTGTAAGACAGTTTAAAATGCATTATTATATATAATTATTGAGGAAACATACAGAGTTTTTAAAACTTGTTTAAGAACAAGACATGAATTAGCAGAGATTCTCATTTCAACAAGAACAAAAGATTTTGGGTAAGTTGAAAGAAATAATATCAAAGGCATATTTGCATCCAATTCTTGGGATCAAATCACATAGGGGGAACCATGGGAAGGTTGAAGAAATAGAGTGAAAAATACATGTGAGGTGCCAAAATGTAGATTTACTTTGAGAATCACTATCATTTGTGTCTTTTATATGCTAAGCTCTTTATGTATTATTTCTTATCTATCCCTATACAGCCATTATTACTTCAACTTCTAATGTGGCCTCGGTGGTCATTTGATTCATTGTTTTATATGTAATATGCCATTTTTCACTAACTGTTTTTAATATTTTATTTTTATCTTTAATTCTCAGCAATGGGATTATGATGTGTCTAGGCATGGTTTTCTTTGAGTTTACCCTATTTTGGCTTTGCAGAGCTTCTCAAATCTATAAACTTAGGTCTTTCATCAAATTTGGGGAATTTGTAGTAATTTTTTCTGCACTTGTCATTTTCTCCTCTCCTTCTGGGACTCCAGTGGCACAGAAGTTAGACCTTTTGATATTATTCCACATGCCCCTGTTCGGTTCTTCTTCAATCTTTCTGTTCTTCAGGTTACATCATTACCATTGATCTATCTCCATGTTCACTGACTCTCACCTCTGTCATCTCTATTCTGCAATTGAGCTCATCTATTTAATTTTTTACTGCAGGTATTGTGTTTTTTAGTCCTAAAGTTTTTTTTTGTTCTTTTAAAATTTTATTTCTTGCTGAGAACTTTTATCTTTCTATTTATTTCATGTGTTTATCTTTACCTCATGCAACATAGTTATTATAACTGTTTTAAGTTGTTCGTTAATTCTAACAGCTCACATTTGCATCTTAATTGTCTTCTCCCTTAAGAACTGGTCACATATTCTAGGTACTCTGTATGTGGAGTGATTTTAGATTATATCCTAGAAGTTTGTGATGTTATGTTGTTTAGACTCTGAGTCATAGTCAAATCCTCTGGAGAATTGTTTTTCTTTGTTTGCTTAGTAAGAAATCACCCTGCTGGGTTCAGACCACAAGTCCTATCACTTCTTCTGTGGGTGGTCATTTTTATCTTGGTCCCATTTTCAAAGGCTTTGCTAAGCTGCACTGGGTCTATCCTCCACATGTGTAGTTCAAGATGAACCTGGGATTATATAACTTCATACACAGAATTAAAGGGACCCCTTCTCCAGCTCTCTCCTCTCCAGCATTCTTCAATACTATCTTACCCACCAAGGCCCCTCTTTCCAAGTCATCTAGCAAGAAAAATGGGGTTTCTCCTGGCGTTTTGGCCATCACATTGCTTCACACAGTTTTCACCTTAGGCCAACCATGGAGCAAAGCCAGGAGTAATAAATGAGAAGTAAAAATGGAGATTCCCTCTACATTCTTTTAGCCACAAGATGCCCTTTCACCAGCGGCCAGAAATATGGGGATTTTCTAGGTCTTTTAGGTAACATCCCAGGCCACTGCCATGTACTGAGACCCACAGTCAGATTAAAGGCATGGGAAAAAAGAGGAAAACAAATTGGGGCTCATGTGTGTGTGGGTTATTCCTCCAGGTTTTAACTGCTTTCCTCAATCCACCTGCTTTGTTTACTTTTCAGAGCCCTGGTGTGTTTGCTTTTTAATTCTGTTCAGAGTTTTGTTATAATCAGCAGGAGTGATAGCCAGGGGAAAGTTTGCTCCATCTTACCTGCTGTTACGTTAATTTTACTGGTAATGATGCTGAGATTTAGAGAGTAGATAACTTGCTAAGGTCAAATAATAAAAATGGCAGAACTAGTATTCTGATTCTGGATTCTGGATTTGGTCCAACTCATGTGCTTTGCTCTTCCAAGATTTCTTAGCTTCATCCGTTTGCAAAGCAATTAACAAACTGTAACAAAATTTTTAGGCTTCTTCATTAGCATAATAAAGGATCGAATGTTAATTTAAGTACTATTAGAATTTATTATTTTAGTGTTAATTACTGCATATAATTTTCTAAAAACTCCCTGGAATGTCTTTTCCTGATCTTCATTGAAATACTTTAAATGTTTCATTGGAAATGAGATCATGTCAAGGAAGTACAACTCTTACTTTGAAAGAAATCAGGAATAGATATTAAATTTAATCAAATGCATTTTTGGCATCTATTGAGATGATCGTATTTTTCTTTGACCTACTAATACAGTGAAATGCATTAATAATATTTTTTAATATTGGATCATTCTTGCATTTATGGTTACCCTTGGTTGTAATATGTTATTATTTTAATGTAGAGCTGAATTCTATTTCTGTATTTTATTCAGAAATTTAGCACCATAATTGTGATTGGGCTGTTATTGTCCTTTTATGACTCTCTTTACTTACAGTATTTTCTGTAATTTTTTTTACATTTAGGTCTTTACCTCTTCTAGAATTTATTCTGATGTACAGTGTAATGCCAAGATGAATCATATTTCCTCCAAGTGTTTAGACAGTTTTTCCAATACCATTTTGCTGAGTAATCATTTGCTACCAATGTGAAAAGTTAAACACTTCCATAAACTTGGCTCCATTGCTAGGTTTTCTATTTTGATGCACCGCATTTCTGTCTGTTCCCATGTTAGAACAAAATTACATATTTTAATTAGTTTTAACATCTGGAAGACTAGTCATTCCTCACTTCTAATGTTGGATGAAAATTTCCCTGGTGTTTAGATTTTTGTTTTGTCTGTTGTTTTTTACAATGTGTATTTCAAATAATTCTTATCATGTTCCAAAATATTTTGGCGATTTTTCATTTGAATTGTATGAATAATGTTAGCGAAATGGCATTGCATTTTACTATATCTAGCTTGTTTAAGGATATATCACTTCTCATTTATGTCCCTCAGTAAGGTTTTGATATTTTCTTTAAATCAGTGTCATACAATGTTTCCTAAGTTTATTTCTAGGCACTTTAAAGTTTTTTCCCCCTGTGAATAATTTTTTTCTGTTGTATTTTTTAAATTACCACTTACTATAGAGCAATTAACCTGTAATATGGGAGTCCATGGGCTTTTATTAAATGATTTTTTAAAATTTGCAAGTCAGAGAGATTATAGTTTGTATCAGAAAAGGCTAATGATCCCAAAATTGTTAAGAAAAACTGGTTTGGGGAAAAACTATTGGTTTTATAAATTTATTTCTCATTCCATATTTTAAAGATGTTTTTATTGACTTCAGAGAGAAGAAGGGAGATGGAGAGAGAGATAGAAACATCAATGATGACAGAGAATCATTGATAGGCTGCCTCTTTCACTCCCTCTACTGGGAATTGAGCCAGTATCCCAGGCATGTGCCCTGACCGAAAATTGAACTGTTGACCTCCTGGTTCATGGGTCCATGCTCAACCACTGAGCCACACCAGCCAGGCTTCCATCTTTTAGTGAAACATTTTATTGATTCCAATACTTTCCAGTTAATTTTGGAATGGTTTTTAGGTAAAATAGTTGTACTATTTGTAATTAATAATAACTTCTATTCTCTTTTCCAATATTTATAGCTGTTATATCTTCTGTGTGTCTTATTACAAATAAAATTTTCAAATTTTAATGGGAATGACTTGTATTTCATAATTATGTACTTCATTGGATATTGACTTCATAGATATATTTTATCTACTATATTAAGGAATTATTCTTCCAATTTTATTTAATTTTTTGTATTAAATAAATGTTTTATTATACGCCCTTTGGTCATATCAAGATAATTATAGCTTTCTTCTTTATTTATCTTTGTCCTTCCTGTCCATTTGAAAATTTTAAATCAAATGATTTTTTGGTGAAAAATTACATTCATGGAATAAATTTTATTTATTATGATTTATTTTTTTATTATATTTCTGGATTTGATTTAATATAAGCCTGAAGATATTGCTTATCAACATTTAATATTAAGAGTGTTCAGGAGCCGAAACCGGTTTGGCTCAGTGGATAGAGCGTTGGCCTGCGGACTGAAACGTCCCAGGTTCGATTCCGGTCGAGGGCATGTACCTGGGTTGCGGGCACATCCCCAGTGGTGGGTGTGCAGGAGGCAGCTGATCGATGTGTCTCTCTCATCGATGTTTCTATCTCTCTATCTCTCTCCTTTCCTCTCTCTAAAAAATCAATAAAATATTTAAAAAAAATAGAAAATAAAAAAAAGAGTGTTCAGGAGTTTTATTTTATACTATCTTTGTCAGCCTATGGGTAAAAGGATTATGTGAGTTTGTTAACATGAATTGGCAGTCTTTCCATATGCTGTGGAATATCTTAACTTATATAGAAGTATGTGTTTTTTCAAGGTTTGATACCACTCAGAGGAAAACAATCTAAGCCTAGATCATTATTAAAGAAGCTCTTTGACATTTATATTACATTCTTATATGACCTATGTTACCATATTTTTCACCTTGAGAAGTGGTAGGAATTACCAATGTATTGATATTTTAACTCTATAACTCACTTTTTCAGTTTTCAAAATCTCTTATGTACCTGTGGTTATATTCCTTTTCCTACATTCATGTAAAGGTATTTATTTTCTCTTATTTGCCCATTCAAATTACTCAATGGTGTGTCTCTTAAATTTACTCATCAATTCTCTTATGCATTTGTTTTGTTCTGTGATTTATTATTTTATTCCTTTACTTCTATTAATTCCTTCTGCTTCTTATTTTTTTATTTCACCTGTTTTTCTGGCTCTTTGAATTGGAAGTTTATTCATTATATCATTTCTTGTTTAATAATAAAAGTTATTAATATAAATTATATTCTAAATCTCATTCTTGTTGAATATCACATACTCTGACTTGTATTGTTCTCATTATATTCTAAATAGTTTAAATTTATAATTTTATATTTGATTTAATGTGATTCACAAAGTATTTCACAATTTCACATAATTTTAAAATATTTTTCTCAATTTCAAGAGTTATTGCATTTTTTAAGAAAATGTGGTATATAATTTCTGCTTTTAAAATTTATTAATTTTGTTGGTGGACTAGTTTATGATTAAATTTTGTTTATCATCCATGAATATTAGAAAATATGCATACTTTGAATAAAAATTTTTATATAAAATCATATTAAATTTATCAATTATTTTATTTTTTTGTTCACTTGATCTGTGAAGACAGAAATAATTTTAAACTTTCCACTATGTTTCACTTGAGTATCCAACACATTGTTTTATAATTTATATTGAATTACTTAGCTAACATGTATTATCATTATCGAATATATTTCCAATCAACATAAAACAACCTATTTGTCTCTTTAATGCTTTCTGCTTCATGTTATTTTCTCCTCCTGGATGCTTGTAAAAATTATTTTTCTTTGTCTTTGGAATTTTTAAAAAGTCAAGAGAATATGTCTAGGTGTGAGTTCTCTTATTTTGTGCAATACTTTGTGTAGGACTTGAGCTATTTCATCTGACAATTTAATAAGCTTCTTCAGCTTAAGAAATTTTTCTATTATTTCTTTTATTATTACGTTTTCTTGTCTGTGAATTATAGTCTTGAATTTATCCAATAACTCTTTTATATTCTACTATAATTTTTAATCTCTATCATTTTTCTTTGAATTCTTGGCAAATAATTCACTCTGGTCCTGTAATTCTCCAATTTAAGTTTTGTTTTGTTTTTGCAGTATTCTACTTACTATTCATGGCTTCACTGCATTTTTTATTGTGGTAAAATTCATGTATCATAAAACTTGCTATTTTAACTATTGTTAAGCATGCAATTCAGTGGTATTAAGTTGTGCGATTATCCATCTCCAAAACTTTTCCATCATCCTAAACTGAAACTCCCACCGGCCCCTGGCGACTTCTATTCTACTTTTTATGTCTATGCATTGCCTATTCTAGACTCCTCATGTAAGAGGAGTCATATCATATTTGTCCTTTTGTGTCTGGTTTATTTCACTTAGCATGTTTTCATTTCATCCATATTGTGGCAGGTATTAGAATTTCATTCATTTTAAGGCAGAATAATATTCCATTGTTTGTATTTACCACATTGTGTTTATCCATTCATCTGTCAATGGGCATTTGGGTTGTTTCCACCTTTTGTCTGTTGTGAATAATTTTTCTATGAACATTGGCGTGTAAATATCTGTTCAGGTTTCTGTTTTCAATTCTTTTGGGATTATATGTAGAAATGAGTTGCTGAATTATATGGTAATTCTATGTTTGATTTTTTTTTTTTTTTGAGGAATTGCCATCCTGTTTTTCACAATGGCTGCAACATTTTACATTTTACCAATAATCTACAAGGAACATCTCAACATCTTTTCTGACACTTGTTATTTTCTGGGTTTGTTTGTTTGTTTTTGTAACAGCCATCCTAATGGGTGTGAAATGGTATCTCATTATGGTTTTGATATCTATGTCCTTAGTAATCAGTGATGCTGAATACCTTTTCATGTGATTATTGGAACATTTGTATATCTTCTTTGGAAAAATGTTTATTCAAGTCTTTTGCCTATTTTTTATTGGTTTTTTTGTCATTGAGTTCTAAGAGTTCTTTATATAGTCTGGATATTAATCCCTTATCTAATATATTACTTGCAAATATTTTCTCTCATCCAACAGGTTACCGTTTCACTCTGTTGATACTGTCCTTTGATGCACAAAAGTCTTTAACTTTGATGGAGTCCAATTTATTTAATTTTTCTTTTGTTGCTTGTACTTGATGTCATATCCCAAGAAATCATTGCAAAATTCAGTGTCATAAAACTTTTGCCCTATTTTCTTCTAAGAGTTTTATAGTTTTATCTCTTACATTTAGGTTCTTGATTCATTGTGAATTATTTATGTGGTTTAAAAAAGGAGTCCAATTTTTTTCTGTTGCAGATGCATATCTAACTTTCCAAGCACCATTTGTTGAAAAGCTTGCCTTTTCCCCATTGGATAGTTGACACCTTGTCAAAAATGACTTGACCAGATATGCAAAGTTTTATTTCTGGGTTCTCTATTCTATTCTATTGGTCTATTTGTCTCTCCTTATGCTGGTACCACACTGCTTTGATTACTGTGGCTTTGTAGTAAGTTTTGAAATGAGAAAGTGTGAGCCTTTCAACTTTTCTTCTTTATCAAGATTGTTTTGGCTATTTAGGGTCCCTTAGGATTTCATATGAATTTTAGGATAAGTTTTTCTATTTCTGCAAAATGCTATTGGAATTTTGATAAGGATTGCATGAAATCTATAGATCACTTTGGGTCCTATTATCATCTTAATAGTATTAAGTCTTCTGATCCATAACACAGGCTGTCTTTCCACTTATTTATGCCTTTCATTTCTTTCATCAATGTTTTGTATTTTTTATTGCCATTTCAAATTTTTTAAGTGACAAATGTCTTTCAACCCTATGAATATTTTCCTGATTCTGAATTTTTCCTTTTTGTGTGTGTGTCCCTGATATTGTGTAGGGGATGGAATATCTTCATCATGAGTATGAATTAGTAATGTTGTATGTTTCTTACATTAGTTTATTTCAAAGGGGAAATTTTCTCAAATTCCTCAAATGGGTCCTCTTTTTCCCAACTTCTGAGACATTTCCTTAGTATAGTGACTCAAAAGAAAAACAACTATGTTTTTCAGTACTGGGTTTTGGGGTAAGTTCCGTCAGACATCATGTAAGATCCCAGGCTAAAGAAGACAGGAACATTTAGGTGTACATAATGTAGCTTTTTTTCCCTGGAAAGTCTGAAGGCCCAGTAGTACATCCAAGGTAGGGAAGATACAGAAGCCAACGGACGATGGTCAGGTGCAGATGTTGGATCCCTATGTTAAGCACCTTTCCTATCACCAGCCACAGGCTTCTCTTCTCATGTCCTGGAATTCCAGGCTGACAGGTCCTTCCCTCACCATGATGTCAGCAGCTCCAGTTTTGCAGGAATTCCTCCAAGTGTCTGGCACGTATATGGCATCTTTACCTATTTTCCATCAGTGATAAACATTTTCTCCTATTATGTTAGTTTAGCTCTTTCTACATCATTTTGGACAGAAAAGGGGGAGTTAAAATGTGTAGACCCAGAACACTATCTTTAACTGAAATTTTCACCTTTCTTATACACTTTGCAAAATTATAAAACAAAGCATAACAAAACAACAAGTCAAACAATTATTATGTCTTATCCAACCCACTGGCCTCATTTCACTAAGGAGAATCATTCTCAGAGAGAGAGGGAATTATTTGCCCAAATTCACATTGAGTAGTCAGTGGCAGTAGAATTTTTTTTTAAACTCACAAAATTAAAATATTTAAATTTAGTGATTTTTCCCATACTACATTAAATAATGGACCCAATTCACGGCACATGTATGCATGCTGCTATCTTGTTTCTTATCTGTGGAATACTTAAATGAAAGCAATTGCTAAGTATATGCGCAAATACATATGCATTTTTTAGTCTATATAAAATCTTTTATTAATGGCTTCTTATGTACCAATATCTTAAAATATTTTTTCAGCTATAATAAAAGAAAATGGTAATCCCTACCCTGTGAGGGTGTTATGGGAACTATATTATTTATTATATGTATTATATAGGTGGGGATACTGAGTCGGAGAAGGCTGAAGGCCACTCTGCTGTAAAAGTGTAGAAACCCAGGCATCATGACCCAATATCCACACCCTTAACCACTATACTATAGGGTTTCCCACAATTTTACTCTTATATATGGTTTTAAGTTTTAAAAAATCCAATTCAATTCACTACCCTAAACCCTAGGGAAAACAGTTCCCCAAGAACATATGCCCTCTACACATTTTATCTTCATGGCCTTTTATCAGCTTCAGCTTGGAAATCGTCCTCACAAAGAGAGAGGTAAAGAGGTCGCATCAGCATTTCGCAGATGGGGTGAAGAGGTTAAGTGTCTTGCTTACTGCTTAAGAAGTTGCAGTGAGAGCCAAGAATGCTTGGCTCAAACTGCTGAGTGGAAACCAAGAGACCACACTTCTCTATCCCTCTCAGTCATCTTCTGGTTTGGTTGGGAGTGTGGTTTTGCCATTAGTGTCACAGGGGAAAATGACATATTCTGAACACACCGCTTGATTCCTGGAGCAGAATGATTATAGGCTGTTGTTACCAAGAGACAGTTCTAAAAGTCTTTTCTAAATATAAAAATAAAAGAGAAAAAGTCTTCAGATACTTTGTGCTTGAAAGACCTGGGATTCGTTCCATTTTGAGATATTATTCACTTTAATACAAGAAGCTTTGATGATAAAATTAAGAGAAATACAGCAGAGCATTTATTCATTGGCCTGTTGATTGAAGGGTAATATCATGGGGTCTGAGTCAGTTGCCTTCAGCCTTCTCTGACTCTGCGCCTTTGTTTCTTATCTGTAAAATCAATGTAATGGCCTGGCCAATGTGGCTCAGTGGTTGATTATCAACCTATGAACCAGGAGGTCACAGTTCGATTCCCAGTCAGGGCACATGCCTGGGTTGCGGGCTCAAACCCCAATAGGGAGCATGCAGAAGGCAGCTGATTGATAATTCACTCTCATCATTGATGTTTCTATCTCTCCCTCTCCCTTCTCTCTGAAATCAATAAAATCATATTTCTTTAAAAAAAAAAGAATATAATAATAGCCCCTACCTTATAGAACTGTTAGAAGAATTAACAATGCCAGGCATATAGTCAGTGTCCTTGTTATTATTGTGGTTGTTGCCGGGGTTTTGACAAACAGCTAAGGAATTATCCCAGATCCTCCTGGATACACCCCCACTCAAATCATCTGCATATCCAACAGTAATTCAAAGAGGGTGTCCCCAGCTCTGCCTGGCCTACCTCCTTCTCTGAAGTATTTAGCTTTTGGCTGTCCTGTCACTATATAGAGGCATACAGGTAGAACATTCTGCTCCAGCATGAGGCCACATAAAAGTTAGTGTTTCCTTTGTCTGATGGTTCTCAACCTTCCTAATGCCATGACCCTTTAATACAGTTCTTCAGGTTGTGGTGATCCCGCAATTTCATTGTTACAAATTGAACATAATTAAAGCATAGTGATTAATCACAAAACAATATGTAATTAT
>NW_006299593.1:3489175-3489946 GCF_000327345.1 Myotis davidii | reverse complement strand
TGAACATCAATCAATAAAGCATAGTGATTAATCACAAAAACAATATGTAATTATATATGTGTTATCCGATGGTCTTAGGCGACCCCTGTGAACCAGTGGTTCGACCCCCAAAGGGGTCATGACCCACAGGTTGAGAACCGCTGATCTAAAGAGACCTCTCCCATACAGGAGAGCCCAGGCAATATCTCTAGAAACAATTGTTTAAAGGGGAGTGGGGAACCTTTTTACTGTCAAGGGCCATTTGGATATTTATATCATCATTCGCTTAATATAATTCACTTAATATAAATTTATGTTACTATGAAAAAAGCTTCTAGATTTATTGAATTTTGAGTCCTGTCTGCGGTTGCCTTGGCAGGGCCAGACCAAATGATTTCGTGGGCCTTATATTGCCTGCAGGCCAGACGTTCCCACCCCTGAACCCAAAGGGCTACAGATACGGAGTCTCAATGATGGTAAAAACAAAAAACAAAAACACACCTTGAAGCAATTGAGCAGGTCGGGGAACAGACCGATTTGTGAGAGTAGAGTGGGCCAGTGCTTCTCACCCTCTTCCTCTGGAGTACCCCTGCTAGTAAAAGAAAGCAAAAGTGGACCTGTGGGGTCCTCGGGTATAGTTTAAAGTGGTTTATTGAAAGCAAAAGAATTCTTTAACATCCTTTCACCTTAAAAATGTATGTGCATTTGTAGTCTATTCTACAATGTTTGATTTTATATGAAAATCATGTTGAGTTCTTTTGCAAATTTTGGAGTACAATTTATGCTCCAGAA
>NW_006299593.1:3450802-3489155 GCF_000327345.1 Myotis davidii | reverse complement strand
GGATTGAAACCTAGATATTCTGACACCAAAGGCCATCCTCTAAGTTAAAAAATATTAAAATGAAATAACACATATTGGCACATTGGTACATGGAACACCTATGTTTATAAATAAATATTACACAGATAGATAGATAGATAGATAGATAGATAGATAGATGTCTATGTATATTAGATAGGTTTCCTTTATCTTTGTGTATAGCACAGTGCCCTATGCCTACTTTGGACACCACAGATATAATAGAAACCATGCAGGGTTTGTGCCAGGACCAGTCTGGGTTCCAGTCTGGGCTCCACATTACTGCACTCCCCTGAATCTGTTTTTTCATATGTACGACCAAGATAGTAATGCCAATCATACGGTGGCATTGGGACACTTTTGTTAATTATCGCATAAAAAGTGCCCAGCAGAGACCCTGGCACAGCATAGAGACTCCGGAAATGTTGCCTCCCTTCCTCACCTACTATCTCTCATGTGGAAAATACATTTAAAGGCTAAAAGTTGACAGAGCAAGGTTCAAAAATATTCTTCTCTGGATGAAGCCAGCAAGGCAAACTGCAGAAGTAGCCAACAGAACCAAAAATTGGTAGGTAGAGTTCTGAAGCTACCCAGCCAAAACTAATAGATTTTCTGTGACCCAAACAAAATCATTTCCACAATTGGCCAACATCAGGTGGGTTCACACATGTCCCTCACCTAACTCAACCCCAGGGTGGATTTGAATCTTAGATTTAACGCTGCCTCTTCATGAACTGCAGGTTTAGCCTTTGCTTCTCACCCTCAACGATTTTTTTAATTAACAATTATTTGCATGCAACAAAAGTGTACAAAGGATAATGAGCAGTTATTATCCACCACAATGCTACTGAAATAAAATTTACAGATATTAACATGCCCTGTATATACTCCCCTTTCTCTTTTCGCATCAGAGGCAATCACTATCCTGAATTTTGAGTTTATCATTTTAATGGATGTTGTATATTTTTATACAACTGTGACCAATACAGTATATATTTTTCATATTAGATTTTATCATTAATGGTCATATTGTATTTTTCTTGAACTTGCTTTTTTATGCTAAACATTATGTTTCTGAGACTTTTTCTACATAGATACATGTAGCTGCATTTGATTCATTTAAATTATTGTGCATTGGGTATTCTATTATAATAATGTACCATCATATACTTATTTGTTCTCTTATTCATACAGTTAGTTTGCTTCTAATTTCTTTGCTGTTATAAACAAGGCTCCAATGAACATTCTTGTACCTGTCTCCTGAGGGAGTAAGAAGCAAGAATTTCTTTATGTTAATTCTAGGGATTGAATTGCTAGGTCTTACAATATGTGAATATGTAACTTCATTGGGCGTGATTTAGTTATTCTCCAAAGGGGCTGCACCAATTTATACTCCCACTAGTGGTTTATCAGAGTTGTCATTGCCTGACGTTCTCCCAGTGTCTTGTATGATTCCCAACACTTCTTCTCAGACTGTGTCCACATATGACTTGTGGGCTGGATTATTTGGTACGGACCTAGTGTATATCTATCTACTCCCACCTGCAGCCCAATATTGCTCCAAAGGCTGGTAGGGAAGTCTTTTGGAGAGAACTGCCAGCCTATACTAAAATGGTGTAATCTGACCAAAACAGATCATCTGCCCTAGGGCTATCCACTTTCTGCTTTCATCTAAGATAATGGGTCCACAGTCTCTGTTCACGGGACTTGGCAGAGTGCCACTCTATCCTATGCCCCTCCAAACACTCATTGTGGTCAGTAGTACTGAGCTCACCTATATGAACCTGAACATTTTATATGTCATCAGCTCCAGGAGAGACCCAGTCCCTACTGAACTAAGAAGAGCATGAAACTGAAGGTTCTTAGGGGGGGGGGGGGGGAGGGGGGAGAGCTATAAATTTAGGCAACCCTGGCTATAGAACCCACTTTCTACCACTTCCATCTCCTGCAAAATATGGTTCAACTGGGGGAAAATGTTAGTGATGGGGAATATCTTACAGGAATTTGTTTCAGAAGCCAAGTGGTGCTGTAGGAAATGCATGGTGAAAACCACTGTACAAATGAGTAACCAATCAAAATATAGTTGTATAAAGAGGAGTTTGGACAAATTAATCACATTGTCCTTTATGCCAGCTTAGGATGCAACCTTTGGAAATTACTTGATGGGCTCCTCTTCATGAAGTTCAGTTACTGGTTTGCACTTGACCCCGTGTCACATGGTGAACTACTCCTATCTTCCAAGTGGCCTCTCCACTTCCCAGCTGATACCCACGTTCTGTTTCTACTCTCCCTTTGGTCCCCATATACAATCTGATGCACCATTCTGAGCTGGAAGGGAGCTGGTAGATCTTAACAGTTCAGGCCTTCATTTTATACTTGAGAACTCTGAAGTTGAAATCCCTAGGAAGTGGCAGGACTAGAATTAAATTCCAAGTCTCTCTTCCTCCAAAGTCCATGAGCCATTGAATGGCACTGAAGTCTTGGAAAGAAAGAGATTACCTAGAAGAAAAAGCCTACACAGAAATATGAGGAAGAACAACAGATGAGGAAGTTGGAAAGAATATCCTGTAATGGAAATCAAAAGAAGAAAAGCATTTTAAATTGAGGGACAGGTTAACTGTGTCTGTTACCATAAGGCTTTGAGTACTGAATCCAGAGAAGTGACTATGGATTGGCAATGGGGAGATCACTGGTGACCTTGGCAAAAGCAGATTCAGCAGGGTTGTGGAGACAAAAGGCAGAGCAGAATAGGTTAAAAGGTGAAGGATTTCAATTTTAAAATGAAAGGTAGAGACATTTTTGGCCCTTTGTCTCACAAAGAGCACCCCAAACCAAGAGACTGTGAAACAAAACCACAGAGCCCATTATTGAGGACTCTAAGAAATAGTCCAACCACAAAGCACTGTATCTGGGGAGAGGAAGAAGACATCAGAGTGGGAAATAATGTAAGCAGTGTGGAGAGGAGTCAGATACAGTCTTGCAGAAGAAGGTAAGAGAAGCCTTCCAGAACCTCAGAAAGCTCAACAACTGAAGGTACAGATACTGTAAAAGTCAACGAAGGACTACTTGATAAAAACTGGAATATTGTTTACAAGTTTATCTGGGGAGGGTATTCAACCTTCAGAACCACCCATCTCCACTATGTTCGGAAAACTACCCTTTCTGTAGTATATTCTCTGGCAAAATTAAATAAGAGTGGTTTTACAGCGGACACCAGACATGGGAGTTTATGGAGACATCTGCATAATAAACATTGTGACTTTCAGCTCTCCTCCTTGTCAATTCCAGACCGAACACCCAAGGAAAGAGTTTGAAAACTAATTGTCTATAGAAACAAATATCTCTGAGAGGGAAAAAGTTATATATGCTCCACAAAAAAGCTTGTGGACAAAAGCTGGTCATCAACCAATTAGCATGTTCCTACATGCATTCAGAGCTTCTAACAAATCTTATAATCTCGCTCATTCACTATGAAAGATAGCCAAAGATCACTCCACATTTGAAGAACTTCTCCACCAGGAAAGACAGTGGGGTGCAAAAGTGAGTACTCTTTCAAGAAGTTGTGTAATGAAGAGGAACACAAATAACTTGGTCAATAGCTGGAGGGAGATATGGGGTCAGAGAGGATTAATTTCTTTTTTATATATATATTTTTATTGATTTTTCACAGAGAGGAAGGGAGAGAGATAGAGAGTTAGAAACATCAATGAGAGAGAAACATCAATTAGCTGCCTCCTGCACACTCCCCACTGGGGATGTGCCCGCAACCCAGGTACATGCCCTTGACCGGAATCGAACCCGGGACCCTTCAGTCCACAGGCCGATGCTCTATCCATTGAGCCAAACCGGTTTCGGCGAGGATTAATTTTTTTAAGGTGAGAGATACTTGAGTAGCTATATATATAAAAAGCTAATATGCAAAGTGTCCCCACGGGAGTTCAACCAGGAGTTCTATCACTCACTATGACGTGTGCTGACCAACAGAGGGTGGCGTGAAACAAAAGAAGGCCCTGGCAGAGAGCCTGCAGCTGGGAAAGGGAGGCCCCAGCTGGCAGCCAGAAGGGAGGCCCGATGGACCCTGATCTCTGGCCAGGCCTAGGGACCATATCTGTGCACGGATTTCGTGCACTCGGCTTCTAGTATTTATATGCCAGTCGTCAGTCAGTAGCATTTTCTTCCTGATTTGAGACAAATGTGTAGTTACAAACATTTAGAGAAAGACTTTACAGTATGCCTGCTTCTAGTTAGGATGTAAAAAACCTTCATTTCCATGGTCAACCAGAAAAGTCCAGGCAAAATAAAATTCATATGTTTCTATGGGGCTAGTAGACAGAGGAAGCACTGATGAACTGAATTACAGAGAAACGAGCTGTTTAGAGCTGAGCAGAGATCTTTAGAAGCTTCCATTCTTGGGGTGGATGCCTGGTCTGGGTATGGGCAGTTGGAAAAGTAGGTCAGCCTTCAGCAGAGACTCTGCAGAGAGGAGGAAAAGCCAGCTGAACATAGGACAACAATGTGTGCCAGAGGGATGGATTATGTGAAAGATCCCCGAATGAAAAAGAAATCTATCAGCGTTGCAATTCTTCTGCCTCACCCATACCTCTTTTCTGCATTGTTCCAAGAAATTAACATGGGAGAAGTTGCTGAAAAGTAGAGAGAAATTGCATAATCTTGTGAATTCTTGTGTTGCTTGGATTCTGGATTCCTGCCAAGGTTAAACCTAAAGGTCAAGCAAAAATCTATGAAGCTGTATTTAACCACCTCCCAGCTCAAACACTGAACAGACCACAAGGGTAGGACAGGCAAAAGGCTGGGAGTTGGGTTAATAACAGGAAACACACTCTAATTACAGCTGTGGCCCAGCCCAAGCTCAGTCTAACTTAAGGAGGATCTAAATAATCAGTCCCTCATGATAAAAAGCTTACACTCTGCAATAAGTAAGTAAAACAAATCAATATTACACCTAAGTCTCCACTGCTTTGTTTCCTACATAATGTCTGAAATACAAATTAAGTGACTATAAAACATGGGAAAAGGCAGGAAAATGTGACTCATAATCAAGAAAAACACGGCAATGGAAGCAAACCATGGATGACTCAATTATTGGAAGTAGCAGACAGAGAGTTTAAAGCAACTATTATAGACTTTTTAAAGAATTTAACAACAACAAAAAAGGTGAATATAATGTAGGAAGACATGGGAAATCAGAAAAAAAAAATCTCAAAGAACCAAGTGAAAACTGGAACTGAAAAATACAATATCAGCAGAAAGGGGATTAATGAACTTAAAAACAAGTTAATAGAAATTACCTAAACTGAAAGAGAGAAATGGAAAAGACCGGGAGGTGGGGAGTATGAACCAGTTCTATAATTTGTGGGATAATATCAAGTGGTCAAATGTAAGTGTAATTGGAATATCAAACATGGTGTTCCACACAGAGATCCAAGAAGCTCAAAGAATTCCAAGCAGGACAAATACAATGAAAATATCATCTAAGTACATCTTAGTAATTTCTGAAAAGCGGAATAAAGAGATCATCTTAAAACCAGTCAGATGGGAAGGAGAAAAGTTATATTACAAACAAAGGAACAATGATGAATATCACTTATTTTTCACGAGAAAAAAAACCCAAAACAAAACATGCAGACTAGAAAATAAAAGATTAATATCTTTGGGAAACAAAGTCAACTTAGAACTTTATATCCAGTGAAAATATCCTTAAAACTGTAGGCAAGATGAAAACACTTTCAGAGAAGGGAGAAAAAAACCCTAAGGGAATCATCACCGATAAATCTGCACTACAAGAAAATAAATGCTAAAGGAAAATAAATCCTCAGGCTGAAGGAAAATGATACCAGGTATAAACTAGATCTACAAAAAAAAAAAAAAAGGAAGAGTCACAGAAATGATAGTCATTTCCTGATTCTCATAAAAAGACAAATAACACTGTTTTGGAGTTTACTACATACATAGAAGTAAAATATATGGCAGCCATAGCACAAAGGATGAGAAAGGATTATGGGGAAGTATAATATTAAAACTTTTTTCCATTATATGAGAAGTGTTATAATACAGTAAATCCTCGATTTTGCAGACTTTGATTTAACACACTTCAAATTTAATGGACAAAATTTCTGGTCTGTATGTCATATGTGAAAATTAACACCCTGTTAATTTTTCAAAATGCTTGTAACCAAGATTTGTTTATAATTAAATTAATGGGTTATTTTTTATTAATTCACTGCTATTTTTAGCATATTTTAGCAAATACACCATATGTTGGAAAAAAACACTAGTAATTTCATCAACATAAATAAATATTACATACCTACAACTATAGTCTACATATTTAAATCCAAGAGTCATCACTCATAAACAATGTTTGGCAAATGATTAGCACGTGATCACACTGCATTGCACCAGGAAATTGGTTTTCTGTCCCTTGGCATGACTTTCTGCAGCAGTTTTAACAGTGTGCTAAGCCACACCCAATTTGTGTGCATTTGTAACTTGTGGTGATGGGTGAATGTATGCATTTACTAAACCTATTCAGTATAAATTTAACATTCCTCTAACACATCTAGAAAACTTTTCTGTGTAATTAAACTTTTCATACATATTTAATTTTAATTACACAGATGTGTCTGAATAAGTAAAAACAGGTAAGCTAATTTGTCAATTTTTTAATGTACGCATTTGAAAAACCAACTTTATTATATAACAGATCTTCGGCTCTGACGAATTAGTTCGTTATAGTGAGGTTTTACTGTATTAACTTATGGTAGACTATGATAAAATAAGGATGAATATTGTAATCTATAAAGGTATTGCTAATATGGACCCAAAGAGAGGATGTTACTATCGATCCTACAGTTAAAATATCATAAAGGGATATTATAAATAACTTTATAGGAATAAATTTAACAATTAAAAAGGAAATGAATAAATATCTTTGCATGTTACTGTATATAAATTATACCTCACTTAATAATGTATAGAGCCCTGGGTGAGTGGCTGAGTTGGTTGGAGCATCATCCCATACACCAAAAGGTTGCGAGGTTGATTCCCAGTCAGGGCACATACCAAGGTTTGGGGTTCAACCACTGGTTGGGGCACTTATGGGAGGCAACCGCTCAATGTTTCTCACATCAATGTTTCACTCTCTCTCCCTTCTTCTTTTTCTAAAATTAATAAACATATTCTCAGGTGAGAATACAAACATATTTTCAGGTGAGAATATATATAATGATCATTGGTTCAATATGTACCTTCATGTCTTTAATCATGTTGGCCTATTCTTAGGAAAAAGGCCAAGGAGGCTGATTTACATACATTATAAACAAATGATTATAGTCGGTTGTGGAATTTCATGACTCCAAAAGTAGCAGCAGCAGCATGACTTTAATCAATCTACATTTTTGTTTGGTTCACTTCATGTTTTGGGGAGGCAACACCAGAGTCCTAGGCCATCTGGAAATGCAAATGCAGCATTAGTGGTAATAAGCAGTGTTGTGTGTTTACTGTATAAGTTGAGGCTGCAAAGGCAACAACTGCAGGGCTTTTGGGGAAAGTCCAATTCCACAGGAGCTCTTTGATGGCAGGCAAGAAGTCAACAATGCAAAGCTGATGTTGGGTTATTTGAGGGGGGTGGTTTTTATAGACTGAAAATGTGGTGGACATTGCATAACCCCAAGGAGGATTTTGCAGTAGGAGCATCACTGGGATACTTGGGATAAGTGATTATTGAAGTGCTTCTTGATGTGCTTATGTGTGTTCGTCCTTTCATCAGCAAATATGAAAATGTTGCAAGACAGCTGGAATCCCAAAAAGTAATCTTCATGAAGTGTAGAAAAACTCCCAGGGCCAACTAAAAGTCCAGCAGACACCATCCCACTTCTCCCCACCCCCCGTCCCTACAAACCAGACTAGTGCTGGGTGCACAATGCATGATCAAATAGTTGTGGAAAAGAATGGATGGATTAATGAATGTGCCCAAACCGGAATCATTCATTCAACAGCATACAACCTACTCTAGGCCCATACTTAAGTGCTGCAGGGGTTGGAAAAGGAATACAAGACATGTGTCCTGAGAACCCTTAACATCTAAGTAAGAACACTGGCAGACATGTGAAACCACCAAGGAAAACAGGAGACTCTTAATAGCAGCCTGTCTTCCTAGGATTCCCAGCCTCTCTTATTTCCCAGGAAGATAACATTTCATTTGGTAAAAACCAAGTCTTCAGAGAGGTTCTTATCGCCCCCTTTAACAGATCTCTCTCCCAATTTCTTTCATTTCTAAGAGAGCATTAAAAAATGGACCTTTATTAATAGTTTTATTGTCCCAGAATTTAAATGGACCCACCATTCCCATGAAGCCATCTGTTCCATTTGCTTTGATGTTGTGGGTGCTTAGAGACAGGGCAGGGCGCAGGGTGGTGGGGCATAAGTCATTCGGTCTTTGGAGAAGTAAGGGTGGTATCTGGGAGGTTGTGATCACTGCTTGGGATAGTGAATTTATCTTGCCAGACACAAAGCATCAAGGATAAGGACAGTTTCCAAACCAGCCTTTGCTTGTTCTGCTACCAAAAATATAGAAAGCTCAAGAAAATACTTGTAAAGAAAAGGAAATAGGCTTAGAGGAAACACCCCAGTTCCCAGACTTCATTTGGCAGGGAAAGAAGACAGTGAAGCCAAGGAGCCTTTTCCATTCCCCTAATATGCCTTTTTTAACCTCTTTTTCAAGCTGCAGTTTTAACACACTATTCCAATTTTAGTGTTACCAATATAGCCCAGTCCATGGCCAAAGAGTAAGACCACAATATTTTTTTTCACATTTACTTTTAATGTCCAATCTCCTACCCCCTAAGTGTCAGAAACTAGCTCCCCCTTCCCCATAGTGTCCCCCAGTGATTCTGAAGGTTCCATGGTACCACTGCTGTGTGCTCAAGAGCAAACCCTGATTTTCCTACCCCAGCCTCACCCTCATACTACCTGGTCCTTGCCATGACCCTCATGAAATTGCCAACCATTATGCCGAAACCGGTTTGGCTCAGTGGATAGAGCGTCGGCCTGTGGACTGAAAGGTCCCAGGTTCGATTCCGGTCAAGGGCATATACCTGGGTTGCGGGCACATCTCCAGTAGGAGATGTACAGGAGGCGGCTGATCGATGTTTCTCTCTCATCGATGTTTCTAACTCTCTATCTCTCTCCCTTCCTCTCTGTAAAAAATCAATAAAATATATTTTTTAAAAAAAATTGCCAACCATTAAGGACAAAGCTGCTCTTGGCCAGATGGCTGCCAGGGCCTCCCTCTGCCCTCCCAATGGTGGCCTTGGTGGAGGACACTGCTCTAATCTTTGCCCTTCCTTCCACACCACCAATATATGCCTTTTTTCATTACTAAACAACAAGGGTTGAAATTAAATTATGCCTTTTGGTGGGATTTATTGAAATGCTTGGGTAATGTAAAGGAGTACAACACAGAGAATGGTTTAGAACCAACTCATGGGCACACACCTAAAGTCCATTACCAGGTCAGTCCCTGCCTGGCCTCCCTCCACATGCCAAGTGAAGCTAATCCCTGCCCCCAAGGTTGACCTCTTCACGGGATGATTAAAGTGGAGACATCTGTTCCCTCCGCTCACCTCTTCAGTAAATATTTGTTGAATATCTAGAATGTTCCAGGAACTGTAGTAGATGTAGAAGATATAGTGGAGACCAAACCAGACATGGCTCAGTTCTCAAGGGGTTTAAAGTCCAAAACGGGGGGGGAGGGGGGGGCGGGGGGGGAACCTAAACAAATAATTACACAATCAAATGTTATAAAATGTCCCACGTGCTATGAAGCAAAAGTTTGGGGTTCCGTGAGCAAATTTAATTGAGGGAGCCAATTTGAACTGGGGAAGTCTAACAAGGCTATTTGGAGCTATTGACATTTAAGTTGGGACTGAAGGCTGGGGAAGAATTTGCCTGGTGCAGAGCTAGGCAAAAAGTCTCCCCAGCCCATGGCCAGCAAGGACTGCAGGTGGGAAGGGTCTGTTGGAGAGGAACTTAGGAGAGCCCATGGGGCTCCAGTGCAGAGAGGGGAGTGGCGTGGTGCCCATGCCGCTGTCCCGGAGGCACAGGAGCCATCATGTAGGCACTCGAAGGCCAGGGCAAGGATTTGGGGTTTATCCCAAGTGTAATTGTCTGCTATTGAAGGGTTTTGAGCAGGGGAGTGAGTAGCATGTTTTGATCAATATTTTAGAAACATTCCGGCAGCCATGTGGAGAATGAATGCAAAAGGGGCAAGAGGGCAGTCGAAAGCTAGCCAGTGACTTTCCCAGTGGTCTAAGCCAGAGATGATAGTGGCTCAGACCGTGGCATTGGCAGAGGAGATAGAGAAGTTTCATGATAGGTTTAGAGTAGAACCAATGGAATTTGATGATAGATTATGTAGGGAAGCGTAAAGAGAGAGGAGAGCCAAGGTAGAGGGTCAAGGAAGGGTTCCAGTTTTTTGACTTGCACGACTGGGCATGTGGTCTGACATTTGGGCACTGATGAGACGATGAAACAATAGTCAGTACATTTCCCAGCATCTGAACTACCTGGACTTCACTATCTCACCTGCGAAGCATCAGTAGCCTAGGCCAGGGGCCAGCTCAGGTTAACCCCTTTTCGGTTTGTCTTTTAAACCCTCCAACCTCAGCCATGGCTACTCCATTATATCAGTTTTAACAAACGGTTAATTTTGCATTAGACTTCCTCCCAAGCAATTGCCGGAATAGACCAGCAATAAATGTCATTCATTCACTCAAAAGAGAGACAGTTGTCATGGTTATTAAGAACAGGGTCTCTAGGTTCTAATCCTACCTCCGTCTTACAGGGCTTTGGGAAAGTTCCTCAGCCTCTCTGTGACCCAGTTTCCTTCTGTGTGGAATGGAAATAACAGTGTTATCTATTAAAAAGAGCTATTTTTAATAAGGCAGAAGTGAATTATTGTGTGTGGTGTATTTCGAATAGAGCTTGGCACACTTTAAGTACTCGGATGGTGTTAGAAATTGCTAATGCTCTTCAGTAATTCAAGTGTTACTGAAAACTTCCCACTTCTCCAGCACTGCTGTGTGCTAGCAGGCTGCTTGGCAGAATAGAACGCCTTTTTAAGTCAGACAGGTTTGAATTGAAGTCTCTGATCTTCTATCTAATCTCTAAACCCCACTTGTCTCACCTATCATGTGCGGTCAATATTACCCACCTTGCATGGGTATTGTGAGGATGAAAACAAACCTTTGAGTAGGACCTTATACATAGTAGATGCCTAATAAATGTTAGGTTCTTTGCCTACTCAAAAGAAGCTTCCCTTCCTCATTTAAATAGTGCACCTCCACCCTCTGTCACTAAAGAGGTCCCAGTGAGAAGAAGGTAATTTCAAACTTTCCATAGGCTTACAGTTTATGAATAAGGCTAATGTTTTTTCAGAAATCACACTTTCTTGCCCTTTCGTTACAGTGTGGGGCTATTTAGAAGACAGGAACATATCTTACATCCCAGAGAGAATGGTCCACAAAGATTCCATTTGATCCCCAGACCATTCATGTTTCCCACTTTCAGTCAGACCCTTTCCTAATGCCCTAACCCACTTCCTCTTCCTGCCCCAGGGCCACCTCCAGCAACCAGAGTAAGAAAACACAGGCCTCAGCCACAGAAAACACTCTCCGTTGTCCTGGAAAGCAGAGATTGCCTAGACTTTTGTTTTCAAAGCTGACTACACGGTTTCCTTTGGCCCAACTCTGCGGGTGGCAGAGTTCACGCCTGACGCTTGCCCCTCCCACCTGTGGTCCTTGTGGTGGCCTTGCCCTGGTTTCTTGGTACCCGCCTCTTTCAGGTTCACAAGAGCCATTTGCATGTTGACATAAAGGTGCTGAAGTTGCTGTGTGTCCCCTCAGGAGCAGTTGCATTTTAAGGCTCATTTCCAATGTAGAATGAAAACTTTGTCCATTTAAAGAAATAGAAGCCCTTCCTGGGTAGCTCAGTTGGATAGAGTGTCATTCCCATAGCCAAGGTTGCAGGTTGATCCCTGGTCAGGACACATTCAGGAACCAATCAGTAAATGCATAACTAGGGGAAACGATGGAACAACAACTCTCTTTCTCTCTCTCTCTCTCTCTCTCTCTCTCTCTCTCTCTCTCTCTCTCTCTCCATTCCTCTCTCTTTAAAATTAATAATAATTAATAAAAGAAATGGAAGACTTTCTTGAGCAGATGGAGGATATTCCTGAAGGAGGATCTTTAAAATCTCACTCATCCTATGCTATGGCTGAAGGCTGACCCCAAATGGGTGATGTACTACACAGACTCTACCCCTGACAGGCTTTTGGGGGACCATTGGGGCAGTATAGACTATCCACAGAGATAAGAAAAAGACTAATGCGCATGTACACAGCACAGTAAAAAATGCTCTAATAGGACTAATAGAGTGTCTTTGGATTTCAGAGAACAGATTCGTCAAGGCCTCGAGGAATTGCAGAAGGTCCTGCCAGGAGGAGATACTTACATGCATGAAGGATTTCAAAGGGTAATTTTATAACAATTTTCAACTCCAAATGTAAAGTGTGACACGGAACACCCACCTAAGGATGGTGGTGATGAGGCACATGCATTGAAGGAATGAATAACACCCAATGGCAAGAGAGTAAGAAAATTCCCCCATAAACTTAGACGCTGATAACACTATCCAAAAGAATAGGGACATTTCCTTGCTCCTTCCCTGACACTGGTGAAAGGTTTGTTGGCTGATGCTTGGCTGCCAGGAGTCACGCCACATGCAAGTGCTCCCATTCCCACGGTCACCTCTTCTACATGTTGCTTCGGTGATTGAGACAGAATGTCAGTGACGTCAATCTTGAAGAGAACAAATCCCAGTCTATGCAAAGTAAGACATCGATCCATGTTCACAAGTGTATTGGTTACATGTCAGGGTGACTTTAGATGAAGGTGACCCATGGATATCTGTGTGAAGCGTGGGTGGGTCACATGAAGAATCAAGACTGGGCCATGACTGTGTACCCAACACCAGAGCCCACTGCCCAATGTTGGATTTGGAGGAGCAGACAGTGGCTGTCTGTCTAATGGCTCTTTCATGTGTTTTCCAGGCCAGCGAGCAGATTTATTATGAAAACAGTCAAGGTAAGACTATCTGGTGAACTACCATGATGAGCTAGTTAACTTTTTTCTGTGTTTACTTCTGGAAAAGTGCCTCTTGTTTCAAAAGACATATTTGATATTGCCTAGAGTCCTTGGACACACACTTCAGCACGAATTAGGAATGCTTAGAAAGATGATACGTGCCAGGCCTAATACTACTATCCTGTTGATGGCAAGAAAAGCGATATGAAAGTAATTAGATCCCATTATGGGCCACAGTCTGCAATGTCTGGGAACAGTTTTGCATGTTGAACTCATTAAATTAGTAAATACTTGGATGGGTTAGTAAAGTCTTGGATTTTTATGTCAACTGTAATTTTCATGTCTTCTCTGGGCTCCAAGCCCCTTCGCCCCTTCATTACTGTGGTTGGATATGGTGTTAAGATTAAGATACCAGTTCAGTTTGAAATTTCCTTTATTTAAATGAAAAAAAAAGGCAAAAAATTTTACTTAATAGAGTGCCTACCACATAGAACTAATATTTATTATTATTATTATTTTGGCTATTATTACAATTACGATAGTGTCTTTTATGAATAGCCTTTCTTTACTTGAGGCAAATCTCTTTTAAAAGATTCAGTATTGCATTGGGGATTTTTCCCCTAGGCCTGTAGAGATGTCCACTTCTGATTTCACTCGAAACTACAACAAATAAAACAGATCCAACATCAACACCAACACTTGTTAGTGTATTTCAACCATCAGCAATGTTACTAAGATGCCTAACAATTACTGGAAGAACTCTAGTAGGTTTTGCCAACTGCTGTGATTCAGTCAGCTTGTAAATCACAATGACCAGGACTCTGCCCAGCTCTTCAAGGGCTGGTGCTTGTGTCAGCTACAGCCTCTGAGAAGGACTCCTGAACAGCCCAGGTGGTAGAGCTGGTCCCCAGAAATAAGAGTCACTGGAGTTATTCCTAGCTCAGTCCAGAAAGCATTTCACCAGATTTAGCCACTGTTTTTTTGTTTGTTTGTTTGTTTTATATTTTATTGATTTTTTTTTACAGAGAGGAAGGGAGAGAAATAGAGAGTTAGAAACATCGATCAGCTGCCTCCTGCACATCTCCTACTGGGGATGTGCCCGCAACCCAGGTACATGCCCTTGACCAGAATCGAACCTGGGACCTTTCAGTCCGCAGGCTGACGCTCTATCCACTGAGCCAAACCGGTTTCGGCAAGCCATTGTTTTAAGATAAGACTGAGAAACCCAGAAACAAAGCCTATTCCCTCTAGAGTCTGTCTCGGCACTCTTCTTCATGTTGGAATTGCTCCCAGTGCCAAAAGAGAAGTTGCTGATTCTCAAGATATTGACCTCGGGTGGTTGAGCTTAGAGGAGACAGCCTCTCGGGGCTGAGAGAGGGTCCCCTTGGTGTGGCAGGATGGACTGAGCGGTCTGTGTTGTGTTGAGCAGGATACAGGACAGCCAGCGTCATCATTGCTCTGACTGATGGAGAACTCCATGAAGATCTCTTTTACTATTCAGAGAGGGAGGTAAGCGACAGTCCGGCCTGTGTCTGTCTAAACAGACATGGAAAAGGGCTTCTTCCTTCTGAGGTGGGCTGCAATCTTTCTACTTGGCCAAAATGATAGTTACTCTTGATTTAAAAAAAAACTCCTGGATAAAATCGTGTCTTATACATTTAAAAAATAATAATTTGTTTTTTAAAGTGAATTTTCATGTCATATACACAATAGATATTTTTCCTCTTTAAAATATTTCTATATTACTCTCTGTTTGGGAGGGGTAAAATATATCTAGCATAATTTTATTGAAAGCACTGTATTGATCTAGCACTTTTGAAACACTATCATTTTTAACAAAAATCATTTTTTTTCTGAAATTTGCCTCATATTTTCTACTAAAAACCGGAGAGGAAAGAATTACTTGACATATGTAAGAGCCAATCTTGGCAGAATGGATTAGTCATTGAGATTCTCACTCTATAAACCAAAGTTGAATATTAATTAGAGGCAAAGTAAATTGTAATCTCTCCTTTGATATTTCTTTTTTCCTTTTATTTGTGTTCTCATAAAATACTCCTCAAAGCAAGTGAACGAATGCTCTTTAAATGAAACTTTCAGTTTGCATAAAGAGATTCAGAAAAGGGAATTTATTGAAAAATTAAAAAGTAGTCATTTATATTTAAGAAAGCCTTTCCTTTCAAGTTGTAGATGTGAGAGCTAGATGTGTAAGTGGCCCAAGGAACCCAGTTAACCATGGGAATGTATTAAAGCCTCATTAGTGACAAAGCCTTATTCAGGCCAAGTTAGAAAGCAACACAATTAGGCAGTGAGGGAGGGAGGTTCTGGCCTCCCAGGGAGGAGTTAATAAGAACATTACACTTACCTCAAGCTCTGGACTATGATTTAATTTAAATTTAGCTTCCTTAGTGAGCAAGAAGTATATATTCATCCATTCATTCATTCATTCATTCACTCACTCAGTGTTAAGTGAGACAGTAGCTGCCCTCATGGGCCTCACCATGTAACCATGTTCAGCTTGTTGAAGCCTCTGCTGGCAAAGGGCATGATCAGATTATGTAGGTGAGCACTTTTGCTCACCTACAGTGGGAACCACACTGGGATAATTCACAATGGGAGACACACAGTAAATATGACAGGCACTCCCTTGAGCATTTGGGAAAGGATATAATTCCTATTCTCTAAAGTCGACACTATGTAATGGGAATGCAGAATGTCTTATCTGGGTGCCACACAACAGTCAAATGAAGTAAAAACCCTAATAAGGAAATAACTGAATATAAAATAAATAATAGTTGTCAGATGATTAAAATAGTGGTTAGTAGAAAAGAATTTTAGGTATGGCACATACAGACTTGGAAAAATAGTTGGAGTGCCAATACCAATAGAAAGGGAGTTTCTGAAAAAGAAAGATAAAATTCAAGATATATAACGAAAATGAACCTTCCCATTTTTGATAATTCTATATAAAGTCCAACTGGAGGAAAAGTGTCACAGAAGTTGTTGCAGATAAGGCTGGGGCTATATTGTGTCTAAAAGTTTGTTTTATCCTGAAAGCCTCAAGAAATATTTCTAACATGAAGGAAAAAAAGATGTGTTTCTGTCCCTTCTAAAATTCAATATTAGTCACAAGTGGGTTTGCATACTAACAGAGTGGGGGAAAGAACACAACTCAAATCAATATGCACATATTGAGCACCTAATATATCTTTACTATTGATTGTTTAGTAAGCACCTACTGTATATACTAAGGATTTCCAATTATTATTTTCTGTTCTGAAATGCAGAAGAACTTTGAAATCCATTATCAGAGCCTTTCACAAATCAAATATAAAAATCAAGCCAAAACCTGGATGTTGTTTTTTATGTTGCCTTCTCCATACTTAATTGTTAAAAAAAGGTCATGGGTTCACCTACTCAAATATGGACCATAATTCCCATCCATAAAACCAATGTGTTCTATGGCGATGAAATGGCTTTATTTCTAAAGGGGACTGACATTTATGAGCATCTGCATCGTCCTAGACCTTGCGTGAGGAGCTCTGCACTTATTATCTCATTTAATCCCCGGCACACTTTCTAGAGCAAAGCCAAGTGGCAATCCCAGGTATACCAGATTCCAAAGGCCACATCCTTTCCATTATACCATGCTGCCATCACAGAGGAAGAAAAAGTATGCCAAAAAAATTCATCAGAGAAATAGAAAAGATAATCATTTCCCCAGATTATTTCATACGACTTACCCTAGCCTACAGTTTCCTTTTCTTCTCCTTGTCTTTCAAAGACTCTATTTATGTGGTTTTCTCCTCACTTCCCATTAGACTAATCACTTCCCTCATGTCCATAATGCATTAGGTTAGAGTGGGGCATTCACTGGAGTATAAGCTTTGTGAGGACAGGGATTACCTTCTCCATTGTGGCATTTGACATACAGTAAGTAGGTGCTCAGTAAATGCCTGATCATTGCAGTTAGTCTGACTAATCCAGAAGGAGTATGTTTGCCCCTGCTTCTCTCTCTAATGCCTTTTCTCTCTTTGCCCCAGGCGAACAGATCCCGAGACCTTGGTGCAATTGTTTACTGTGTCGGGGTAAAGGATTTCAACGAAACACAGGTATACGCTTGGTTGTCCTCCAGTTTGGGAGCGTACCAAGTTTGTGAATGATTCAGTGCAGAGGCTGCCGCAGCAACATAATGGAGTATTTTTCCAGAAATGCTAATAAGCAGGAAGGGAATTATTGGATGAGTAAGGAATGTAAAGCCATTTGCTGGTGCACGTGGGGGCCTTTAACACAGACCATCCAGGCAGCATCTTTTTTGGTAGACGCTGAACAGCGAAGGTGTCAAAATAGACCTGAATTAACTTGGAAAACTTGTTGTTTTTATTTAATGTGATGAATCTTTTTTTTAAATGGCAAACATCCCTTTCTTCCATTAAATATGCAGTGTGTTTTCAATACCAAAAAAGGAAATAATTAGCAAGTGGGGAAAAAAATATGTACACGTATGTATAAGCAAATTGTGAAAATTTGCTAACAACCTAAATGAACGTTACTCAGTGTAGTTTGTAATTTCTTTTTGTTTTAATAACATGGGAAAGCGCTCATGATATGTGAAGTAAATAAATTAGGATTGCAGAATATTGGGAATAGTGTGCGTCCAGTGTTTAAATAAATATGTGTATATTGCCTAGAAAAACTATGAAAGACAATATATATCAAGTTAACAATAATAGAAATGTGATGGATGGAAGGATGAATGGATGAATCCATGGATTATAAGTAACTTTTTATAAACGTATTTTAACTCTCCTGGGTTTTCTGAAATTTCCCAATGACACTGTGGTGCTTGTGCAATCAGTAAACTTCCTGGCACCGACTGTGACTGTGGCAATTGCAGAAAAGTGCGAAGATGGGGGGTTGGGGGGGATAGTAAAGCTCACCGAGCAGCTTCTCCTTTCTCCAGTCCTCGGCTCCTTAAAGCAGGAGCAGCCAAACCATGGCCGGGGGCCTTTCCTCAGTGAGCAGGTTGGGTGAAGATAAGGGTCCCCCATTCACTGGCCTTCCTCAACACCAAAGCTTGAATTTATTTGCAAAGTTGCTCTCAAAGGAAATGAGTTTGTTTGGTTCGAAAACAGTTGCCAACAGAAATTTGGGTGAATGGGAGAGAAATGAGCCCGTGGTCTGCCCCCAGATCCATAAATACACCGACCCAGGCCAAATGTTCATCTACTGGGCAGTCTTACCTCTGCTCCCAAGGAGAGAAGTATTACAGCAAATGTAAGAGCTGGCGCCAACCCCCCGGGCTCGCTCCAGGGAGGCCGCTGGTAAACTCATTATTACTGAGGGCTTTTCAGTGAGGCCCCTGAGCCCAGTCAAAGCCTCTCGAGTTCCTCTGGTTCTAAAAGTGGATGGAGTCCCCTAAACCCAGTGGCTTTCCTGCGTCCTCCATGTGTGTTTGTGTTTGTTCTCAGCTGGCCCGGATTGCGGACAGTAAGGATCACGTGTTTCCTGTAAATGACGGCTTTCAGGCTCTGCAAGGCATCATCCACTCGGTGAGTAGAGCACCTCCTTTGCGACTGGACATTCGAGCCCTTTCTGCCCCTGATCTGTTGTAAATACCCCGATCCCATCCTTCCGAGGCTGGCGTTTTCCTGCTTGAGGGAACATTCCTTTGCAGCTCTTCCTATCGGTCATCTCCCACTTCTGCCTCCTGCCTTTCACACCTGTTTCTTTCTTCATTCTCTGTGCCCATTCTACCCTACAGTGGGAACGTCGACATGGAGGGGAACCCTGCTCTGGCAGCCGGGGACCCAGGCTGCCCCCAGACTGTGGCTGATGGTGCGCAGTTACAGGCCTCCGTTTTCCCAGCCATAAGTGAACACAAACTGTTTTCAGAGAATCTGCAGGTTCACCTGGTCTCACCGGCCATGGGAAGCACTCTCAACCAGTGGTTCTCTACCGTGGCTGACCATTGAAATCACCTAGCGCAGCATTGTTTAAGATCATCCCAGATAATTTTAATAGAACCACTGCTTGAGACCTATAATCCCCAAATATTAAGGCTTCCGTGTTCTCCAGGGTTTGTACAATACCACCTTTCCATCCCAACCTGGATTTCCACCACCCTTTCCTGTCAGGAAATAGGACTCTGGCTTCCAGGGCCTCTCCTTTCCTCCTTCCATACACGGGCCAGGCCCTCGGTCTACCTGGCATATTGGATGCCACTGGTCTCTAAAGCCTCAGCCAGAGGTCAGTGTGTGTGCTGCTCCTGTAATGAAGGCCGGAGACACTGCAGCCTCTGCCTTTAAGTTTGAGGACCAGATAGACAGCCAGTGGTTTCTCCAGGTGGATCTCACCAGGCTCCAGCCTCAGGGTTTAGGATGTAAATTCAGAGCTCAGAGAATCACTGTCTTCTTAGATGGCAAGGAAGTCTTGACACAGAGGTGATTAGCCACAGGGTCAGGACTCGCCCCACTCCCCAAGACTGACCTAGGAAACCTCCAGCATGGATGTGTCTTCATGCTCCCTCCTCCTCCCTCCAGGGTGTGATAGGGACTCCATCAGAATGAGAAGTGAGGACTTTGGAGTTGGTCAGCTCAGAGTTTAAATGCTGGCCCAGCAAGTCACCCTTATAGATCCTTAGATGAGTTATTTCACTTACTTTCTTATTTGTTTAAGGGATTGATGATAAGACATATCATAGACTTGTTGAAAGATTGCAGAAGATAACACTGATGAAAATACTTAACAATTGGTTCTCAAGGTATATGAATTATTTCCTCTTCCATGTCCCTTCACTATCATATGAGAGACATTAATGTCAGATTCCCCCATTCCTCTAGATTTTCTTGATTATATATATATCCTATATAATAAAAGGCTAATATGCAAATCGACTGAATGACAGAACGACTGGTTGCTATGATTCTCCCTAAACACCAGGGGGCAGACGGTCAACACAGGAGCTGCCCCCTGGTAGTCAGTGCACTCCCACAGGGGGAGTGCTGCTCAGCCAGAAGCCGGGCTGACGGCTGGCGAGCACAGTGGCGGTGGCAGGAGCCTCTCCCGCCTCCACAGCACCACAGCAGCACTAAGAATGTCCACCAGCCATCAGTCAGACATCCCCCAAGGGCTCCCGGACTGTGAGAGGATGCAGGCTGGGCTGAGGGATGCCCCCCCCCGACCCCGCCCAAACTGCACAAATTTGGTGCACTGGCCCTCCAATATATATATATATTGGAGGCCCAGTGCACGGGATTTGTGCACTGGTGGGGGCATGGCTTGCAGGGAGCAGCCTCTCACCCTGGTCAGCCAACCTGCTGTGGATATGCCATCTGAGTGGCTGTTCCTGCTGTGGGAGCCCTGCTTATCCCAGTCAGCCGAGTGGCACTCTCACTGTGAGAGTGCACTGACCACCAGGAGGCAGCTCCTGTGTTGAGCACCTGCCCCCTGGTGTCAGGGCTCATCATAGCGACTGGCGAAGCGGTTGTTGTGGTTGTTCTGCCGTTCAGTCGCTAGGCTTCTATTAATTATATAGGATCACCTGAGAATCTTGTTTAAATACTCCCAGGCCCCATTCTAAAGGGCTACTTTTGTAGTCAGTATAGGATAGAGCCTGGAATCTGCATCTTTTGAATCTTTACTTTTAAATAAATGCCTCAGATGTACTTTCAGAGCATTGATACATGAGACCTTAAGTTTTCAGGTTTGTGAAAAATAATCTCTCCTCGGGCTGGGCATTCCTATCTTAAGCATGCACATATGACAGCCATCTCCTTCCAGATGTGTTTGTTTGCAAGGAACAGAAACTCACTCAAACTCCCTTAACCAGAAAGTGGAAATAATTGAAAGAATAAAAGAGTATCAGTTCCAATTATGGATCCCCAGGTGAGGGGCCCCTGCTGTAAATAATTTCTGGGGTCAGGGTGGCATCCTTGACAATATAAACAACAAGAACTGCAATAACCATATAAAACAACATCCAAATGGTGCAAGACAGGATGAACAGCAGGACTTGAGTCTGACCATGAATCCTTTGGAAACCCAGAGGTGGATGATTCTGGGCTGGAACCTTCATGAGAAAGCAGGGTAGACTTGAGCCCCTGAACCACCAGGGAAGGGTGATGGGTAGCACCAGAGAAGAGATGATGTGACCTCAGCCCAGAGCAATGCATTTTCCAAGGACAATAATAATTGCCTGTCTGTCTGGTGGGAGAGTTTGGGTAAAGGAGTCAGGAGTATGGGACATAAGCCAAGACATTGGGTTGAAACTAGATTGACAAGAGCCTTGAAGAGGCTTTAACTTCAACTTAGAGGGTGTAAGCCCTGAAACATTTTGAATGTCTAACAAGTGATGTTTAAGAAGAGAATCTGATGGCAGTGGGTATCTAGATGGGAGACTGGGGGCAGCCAGAGGCGGGAGCTCTATCATGAGGCTACTGCAGAAGTCCTGCCCCCAGATGGCTGGGTTCTGAATAGGGACATGTGCCTACATCATTCAAGAGTTGGTTCCTCCCCAAGTTCTTTGGATTATTTTTGTTATATAATAACAATTATAATTTTTATTTGCATAAATCACTGTTGTCCTTAAATATTTCAACCTAACAACTCACCCAAGCTCAACTTGAGCCAGGATGTTTATAAAGCTCTTCTCGCCCCCACGTGGAAATGACGCCAAAGATTTTTAAGAACTTTTAGCAAAAAATGTCTCCCCAAAAGGGAAAAAGAATAATAATTTGAGACTCCAAACTTTTAGCTGAATGATAGCATTCTTAGGGGCGTTTATCTGGGAGTTATGCTAGTGGTTTCGATCCTTCCAATACATGAAACCTGTATTTATGGTAGCTGTTAATTTGTTTGCTTGGACAGAGAAACAGGGACAAGCGCAGCAGGGCTCATCTTTCTCAAGTCAGACAGAAATAATTATGGCCTAAAAGTGGGCTATTTTTAAGAATTAGGTTCATTTATCCTTGTGGGTACTGAAAAGAAAGTTCTCGTTTCCCCCCCATCTAAAGCTTCTAATGCAGCTTGTGCCCATGGAGGCTGCTTGGTGGCTGATTGTTTTCTCATAATAAAATAGGAATGGGCTTAATTATCCAAAATAAGAGCAGGGCAGCTTGCAATAAGCTCAAGTGGTTTATAAAGGTCTCTGCCCAGAATGACCTTATTTTTAAGAAGCAGGGGCTAGTATTTATTTACTCATCAAGTACTTATTGAAAACCTCTTATGGTGGACTCTGGCCAGTCAATTACAAGTAAAGCAGACAGAGAGACTCTACCCTAGTGGAGATTATCATCTAGAGCAGTGGTTCTCAGCCTTCTGGCCCTTTAAATACAGTTCCTCATGTTGTGACCCAACCATCAAATTATTTTCGTTGCTACTTCATAACTGTAATGTTGCTACTGTTATGGATCATACTGTAAATGTCTGATATGCAGGATGGTCTTAGGCGACCCCTGTGAAAGGGTCATTCGACCCCCCCCAAAGGGATTGTGACCCACAGGTTGAGAACTCCTGATCTAGAGGGAGGGACGCATAAAAACAAGCAAATCAATATGTATTATTAAAATTGTGATATGTGGTATGAAAGAAATAACATACCACAGTTCTGAGATTAAGAGTGAAGGGGGTGACAAAGAATCTGGGCTCTTTTGAAGAGATGACCTGAAGGAAGAAATGGAACTATTCATTGAAGAGCATGAATAGAATATTCTTGGCAGAGCAAAGCCCTAGGATGACGCACAGCAGAATGTAAGAAGGGCGGTACTTATGGTGGAGAATGGCCGAAGATGAAGTGAAGAAACAAGCAGAGGTTAAATCATAGGGAGCCTTGAAGGCCACGGTGTTTTACTGTAGGGACTGTGGGAAACTGTAGTCAGACACAGTCTGACAATAGAACAATCACGCTTGAAATTAAAGCTCCCAGAGACCATGAGACATTCATATACCCTTTAGATAACAAATAAGTACACACTGTAAAGAGGAACAAAAATCATTAGGATTTATTGAGCATCTTCTGTGCACCAACTCCTCTGCTAGGCACTTCAAAAACCCCTCTCTGAAGAAGGATTCATTATCCCCATTGTGCAGGTGAAGATACTGAGATGCAAGCGGTTTGGATAAACTGCCCTAAGTCTGCCTGCCATAATGGTAGAATGGGGAATTTGAACCCAGGTCTAGCTGCAGAGATCCTGCTCTTTCCACAATACTTGGGCTGTGAATGTCTGAGGAAATGGAAAACTGCTACTGAATCCTAGAGCCAGGATTCATCAAGTCCCGGATCCTCTGCCTCCTCAGTCTGACTCCTGTTTTGGTCTTTTTGCTGTCCCTCAACTCTCTCTACTTTAAGGGAGAAGTCTTCATGTGTCAGATTTGTATAATGTGTTACTTTTCAAAGTGCTCTCACCTGTTTTTCATTTTAGTCTCTCATTGGAGGGACAAAGGGAAAGACAGAAAGAAATCAACAGCTGTAGATAACTGATTTGGGAACCAAATATTGTTCTTTCATCCCATTTAATATTACCTCATTTAAAAATCATAACAACCCTGTGAAGGAAATACTCTTATTCCCATATTATAAGTGAAGGAACTGAAGCTCCAACATCCTACTCAAGGGCATATAGCTCTAACGTGGAGGATGGGGTTGGAACTCAATTGCATGACCCAAGAGTCTGTGCCCTCTCCCACCTCATTTCCTTAGGAAGGTAAAAATAAGAAATGCCACCATTTTTTGAGTTCTCATGTGCTAGATACCAGGCAAATCATTTTACACAATCATCAGATTCTCATGACCATGATTTAATGTAGATATTGTGACTCCCTCTACAGAAGCAGATAGTCTAAAGGACAGAGAGATTAGCTAACTTGTCCAAGGCCACACATCCGTGAGCTGTGATCTGGAACAGACTCAAGTCTGTCTCTATGGCTATGAGGAGAATGACCACAAGACACTACTGAATAATGTGGCCAGGCCAGGAGGCAGCTCCACGTCCGAGAAGGAGGCACTGACAACCAAAATTGTGAAATGGCTTGATGCAGCTCGCCCAGTTACAGCAGAGGCAAGACCAGAACCCACATGGTCTGACAGGGCACCAGCGTGAGCCTTTCACTGCTCGGTGGACAGCATCTCTGAAAACCCCAAGTTCTGTTCAGCAGATGAATTTCCATCATCACAGGAAGCTGGAAGCCTGACACGGGCTGGGAGAATCATCTTTCCCTCACACTTGGTCAGGATTCTACCTGTGAGGACAGTATTTCTACTTGCTTTTGCAGAATCTGGTTGATAAAATTATAAGACAAAAGTTGGTTGGTTGGAAGATTGCAGCCCTTTCAGCCAGGTAAGCTGGAAAGGAAGAAGCTATTCCTTTGCCTTCTGTCATTGTGGCTTCTTCAGGAAAATTCCAGGGACCACAACTGGTAAATGCAGCACCAGCCCTCAGGTTAGAGTATGTCTAACCAGATTCCGGGGCTTGGTTTGCTTTATCAAAAGGGCTGCAGGCAGGGGAACGGGAACCTGCCTGGAAGCCGGGCTCAGATCACATTGAAATGGTCTGCAGTTTTGAATCCCAGCACTTGGCCTGTACTGAGATGCCAGCTTCTGCCCCCAGGTGCCCCCACTTAGTGTGCAATTGAGGGCGGTGCCTGGAACCACGAGCGCTGTCTATGAGAAGAAAAAACGGGTTCCTGGCACCAGGCCACCTCCATCTAGGAGCATTTCCCTGGAATAAATATTTGAACTTGCATCGGGCTTCCTATTAATAAGAGGGTGAGTCAGTGAACAGAGCTTCATGCGTGTTTGATCAAGTATTGAGCAAACAATTGTATTTGCAAGAATTTCTTGCGAGTTTTGGCATGAACATCCTTGTTAATGAAGAAGCTGTAAGATCAGCAAAACCGAGGAGCCAATCTCTTCCATGGTGTATATGTATTTATTTTACTTATAAAACCATACCCTGTGCTGACCTCCCCCTTCCGCTCATGGGAATGTGAAAGAAGCGTAGCCCCTAATATGGTCCAGGTCCTAGCAAAGCTATGACAAAAGGCAAAGCCCATCTTCAGGCCTTCACTCCCACTTACCCTTCCAAGATCCCACCAAGAGCTGCTCCGGGCTTCCCTCCAATCACAGTTTAGCACATTCCCACAGTCCTGGAAAGTACCTGTCTTTACAGAACGAAGCCTCTTTCCAGACCTCGCAGGGGGAGACAGGCGGAGACCACTTCTGCAGCAGCCACCCTCCTTGTAAGTCGGGCTTATTTGATTGGAGGAAGCCACTTTGCGACATCTGAATGTTATCTCAAGTCCCTGCTTCAGTCTTCTGTTCTCCACGGAGCCTGCCCTGGTGGCTCCTCCATCAGGAACCCTCCCTGCCTCAAACTCCAGCAGCACCAGTTGGAACCACTTGCCTGTCCCTTGGGTCTTTTTCATACCCTGTGCTATTTATTACTCTGGGTCAGTGATAAATCGTGCGATGACAGAGACTGCCCCATTTGTCGTATTTCCCATCGTGTCCAAGGTCGTGCTCTGCTTATTTTTTCATTGTACAGCAGCCCAGAGGGTTGCATGCCCTTCAAAACCTACACTACATGATGAGGCGGCATGTTTGTGGCCCTGTGTCATATAAAATCCTTGGTCCTTCCCCCATCCTCTCTTCCAAGACCATATCTATAAAAGAGGGTATTTGGACTCCGTGTACATTTGCCTGGAAACAGAAATAGAATCAATTACAGTTTCTATAGTGAGCAGAAAATCTGTTTTAAAAAGTGTTTGCCGCAGCAGTCATTAATTAGGCTCAGACTTTGCAGGCATTCAGGCCGGTCATTTCAACGAAGCTATTTCCGTTTGGCTTATTAATGAATCCAACGGTAATAAAAATAATAGCAGGAAGAGGCTACAAAGATCGCAGAGAGTAATCCTCAGGAACCATCCCCACCAACTCCCCCAGCTCCTCCTCCTGTACCTAAGAATCTGTTAGGATCGATTACAAAAGCAACAGCAGAATTTAGAACGAAATCCAGTGAAACACTCTCTACAGGGGTCAGTTTTCAAGGAGAGCCGCTGCCTTCGCCAATATTCAGGTCAACAAGCTCCTCTTACTAAATACACTACGTTTTGAAGTTCACAGTTATCTGAGCGTTCCTTCTGAAAACAGGAGAGGAAAGTAATTTCGTGGAAGAAAATAAAAGGATTTCCTCCATTTCAGAACCTTGTTTGTCCTATACTCCTTCAGAGTGAAATTAACCAAGAGAAGAAGAGCATTTATTTCAGTGAGCTGGGTGCTCCCACCCAGACAGAAACTTTTGCTTTATTGTCCAACATTCAGTAAAGCCTTTAAAATGTTTCTTGCATGTTTGTATATATATATATATATATTCATATATGAATCCCAGAAAGATGTGTGCATAATAGTACATTTTTATTTTATTAATAGTAATTCAGATTCGGTAGAAAAGACATGGATCTAGGATAATGTCCATAGTTGATAATAAGTGTGATGATTGGTTTAAATTATGGAGTGGAATTTAGTTAGGAAAGGTGACTTCTACACTTGATCTTAGCCAAAAGGCCGAGAAGCGATAGAAAAGGTGACTTCTTTTTTTCCCATTTTATTAGAAATTAGGTACAGCAAGTCCTCACTTAATATTGTACATAGGTTCTTAGAACTGCAGTGAAATGACATCACTGAAATCTATTCTACCATAGGTTAGCTGACATAAACGTCTCAAACATAATGAAATGATGTTAAATGAATCGATGTTATTAGAGGATCTGCTGTAGTTTCGAAATTCATGGGGGAAGCATTGACAATCCTGAAGGCTTGGAGGAGCTGGCTGTGTATCCCAAGCTGCCTGGCCTTTTAAACTAAACGCAATGGTCCCCAGGCTTATCCAGTGTGCGTTCTGCCATAATAGAGCATATGGTCTTCCTGTGGGAGCCTGAGCCTCGCCCCTATACACAGACTCTACATGCTTTTCCAAGTAAAGGCATCACGGGCTTTTACAAAGCAGGCCAATCTTGGTCTTAGACATGATACACCCACAGTGTTTACATAAGTACCCTGAGAAAATGGTCCCCAAAGATGTTGGCATGTAATAAGAAGGAGAAGGTGTTAGAAGATGAGGAATAAGACCCTAAGATTATAACGACAAGGAAGAAGGAAGACCAATACATAATATGCTAGAATGCCAGTTTCTGAAGTCAGGCAGAAGTTGTCCCATTTATTCACATAGTTATTCAATAAATATTTACTTAGTGCCTACTATGTGTCAGGTTCGGTATTGTGGATATGGTGGTGGGTAAAAATGAGTCCATAGAATTTGTAGTTTAAAAGAGGAAGATAGACAATGAACAAACAACCCAAAAATATTTAGATAATAATGTATACTAAAATGTAGGTGGACGCAGAAATATTTCACTGGTAAAATCATTAGCACTTAGGTGGCAAAATCCACATTGGACAGAGAGAGTGAAATTAAGGAATACTGCTAGGTTTTATCTTAGAGAACTAGACAGATGGAATTGGTCAATAGATAGTTAACCACCCGTGGACTAGCCTGTCCCAAGCCCCAGATGACTTAAAAGCAGACTGTGCCCTTAACACCAAATAAGACACTAAGGAACATGCTCTGAAAGATGTGTGGAAGCAATGAATGAATAAAAGAGGCTGGTCTTTTATTAACACACACACACACACACACACACACACACACACACACACATCCTCTAACAGAAAATGGCCAAGTAAATGAAAATTGAGGAGGAAGAACAATTAGAAAAAAAATTAGGTGTGCCTATGGCAAAGGGAGTGCTCCTAATACTCCATGCAACATTTATAATCCTTTAAGGATTCTTGCAAAATCTCTGTATAAACTGAGAATTTTATGAAAAGGGACCTTGGGCTTTTAGAGTCCAAAAAAATAACCTCTTATATACAACCTGCACTGGTCCACAATGGATTTCACTTTAAATATACCGAGTAGCTTTTATTATTTGGCAAAGCTCGGCTGCCTCTCTTACTCTGCCAACAATCTAATGAGATGTGCAAAAGTAACTATACCAGTGGCAACACGTCGCATTTATATAGTTCTTTATGGATTTTAAACCTGTTTCCCCATATAGCTCCTTTTTGAAATCTTTCCAAAAGTTGACAGGAAAGTATTATTCACCATCCTTGTTATTTGTGGGGTTTTTTTTTCTTTCAGCAAATTAAGCCTGAGGCCAGTGATGGGTGGTGGGATGTAAGCTTCTATGAGCTACCATCTTGGCCCAACAGTAATAGCAGTAGTGGTGGTGATAAGAGAAGTAATAATAACAGCTATCATGGTTTGACGACCAAATATATGGGGGGTGGGAAAAAGGTGGTTTTCAGTTGTTTGTATGGAAAATAATACAATAATTAATAATAAATAATATAAGAATAAACTGTTTCACATACTCACAACTGTAAACCTACCTTTATTTGTCAGACATTCTCCTAAGTGCTTTACTACTAAAAATGTTCTGAAGACATTTCTTAGTGAATTTTTTTCATGAAGGGTACATTATGGCTGGTGGCCCAAGGCTTGTTAATAGCTATGTATTGACCAATCACATCTGTTTGTTCTGTCCTTAAACAAAATCCTTATCAGATTTCCTTGAATTTCACTCTTTTCCTTACCCTCCAATCCAATATGAGTTTTGTCACCTAAGTCCAACTGACTTTACAAACTAAATATCTCTCCTTTCATGTCTGTTATCATTTTGCCGTCATACAGCCCATTCAGGTCAGTGTTTTTCTTAGCCCCATTTTATAGCAGAGGAAACTGAGGTTCAGAGTTTTAATAACTTGTCCAAGTCCACAAGGCCAGTACAGGGTGCCGCTTGGGGCCCAATAATAACAGCTACCATTAGTGGAGGACTTATCTGATTTCAGGCTCTGTGCTATGGGCTTTATCTATGTTATCTCATTCAATCTTGCCAACTCAACACACTTATGCAATAGGTACTTATTTTTTGGGGGGGATTCACCATCCTTGTTATTTGTGGGGTTTTGGGTGGTTTCAGCAAATTAAGCCTGAGGCCAGTGATGGGCCTCTTCTACAATTGAGGAAACAGAGACTCAGGTTATGCAACTTGCCCAAGGCCACCTGCTCATGAATGAGCTGCCCAAGCAATTTGATTTTAGATTCTAAGCTGTTATTCAGTACGTGAAATTACTCCCCAAAATTGGGGTTCAGAAAAGTTAAAGGGTTTGTCAAGGACCATAGGTCAGGTAAGTCCAGGACCAGAGCCAGGACCTAACGTCTCACAGGGATTATATCTGAGGCATGTAGTGGTCTTAACCAGTCTCTATTACAGGCCAATTATACTGTCAGCTCTGACATCACCAGGACTCTGTGTGAGTCCCTCCCACTCCATCTAGTGATTTCACTCCAGCGATTCCCCAGTGCTGTGTCCACACCTCTTCCATGGCTACCACTGTGCTGAGGGGGGACTGATCCTTCACCTCCTCACCCTCATCTAGTCTCCAGCCCCTAAGCTGATTTGCTGTGTGGGGGAAGTTCAGACAGAGTGATTACCATACAGTCTGGGCTGCTAATAAACAAGGAAACCCCCCAAATCTGCCCAGGGCCATTGTGACTTCCCACCTTTTGAAACCAGACATTTCACAGTAATAGAAGCCACAGTGCCAGACAAATCCTGCCCATCCCCCCTCACTGATAAATTCACTCTGTTGGCGGCAGTGCATTCCTTCCAGATGGTTTAGGTTAAGATTGGGAAAGTTGTGTTTTTACTGGATTGAATCACAGCGCTTGGCTGACGTTTTTTGGCCCTTCTTACACTCCTTAGATTTATCAGCTAATTGCAGACACTTTGGGAGAATAATGCAGCATGTGTTTATGATGACAACCCCTGCTAGTGTGTCTTTGTGCTCAAAGATGCACGGGTGTTGCCTTTAGTGACCCCTGGTTAAGTATTAGAGTTGGATCAAAAACATTGGTTCAAAGTCAAGAACTTACATGGGTGAAAATATTTCATTTATGTGTTTTGGTGGAGTTGGGGATGGGGACAAAGTAGATCCAATAGCCCAATCTTTATTCTTAAACTGTTTTGGAGATCTTTTGTTGTGGATGATAAAATGATTTATTAAGGGATGTCAAATGCCTTAGGAATTTTATTTAACACATCAAAAAATAGCTTTGTGGTTGTTTTAATGCCACTATTTAGTAAGTTTCTCCGTGTGGGTGAATTGTTTCTTCCAATGTGGCCTGTTTGAAGACTTGCCTGAGGACATGTTGAAAGGGGTGGCTCCTGAGGTGGCCCTGCAGGCAGGAAGACCAATGATAGCAAATGGGGGGAGAGATTGAACAATCAGCGCCATTCAAGTCAGACAGCTGTCACCTGGGATTTGAGTCCCTGCACATCAAGATTTTGGTAAGCCCCAATCCTAGCACATCACTGCATACATAAGAGACCCAAAGGACCAACCCCAGGAAAGGGAAGGACGGGGAAGCCAACAGGGAAACATGGATGCCCAGGATCTATCCTCGGGGTGCCTGGTCCCAAGTCAGAGTGACAATGAAGGGCCCTCAGGAGCTAGTGGTGATTCCAGGTCCCCAGGGCCAGCTGTGTGAGGACCACTGATTCTCACGGAGGTGGGCACTGGATGGGGGGGGGGGTTGCGGGCACATGAATCAATCTCCAATTGGAACGGGTTTAGGGACTAGCAAGAACGGAGGCTGATCCTGTGTTTGGGGTTCGGGGCAGAGGTGGCTGGGGAAGCCAGAGACCCAGTAAAGAAGGCAGAAGCTGACAGAAAGACAAACTGTTTCCTACTGTGAAATCGGGGAAAGCTGAAAACAAATAGCAGAATCAAAGGATCAAAATGCCTTTAAATTGCACAAGAGTGCGCCAAACCGGTTTGGCTCAGTGGATAGAGCGTCGGCCTGCGGACTGAAGGGTCCCAGGTTCGATTCCGGTCAAGGGCATGTACCTGGGTTGCGGGCGCATCCCCAGTGGGGGGGGTGCTGGAGGCGGCTGATCGATGTTTCTCTCTCATCGATGTTTCTAGCTCTCTATCTCTCTCCCTTCCTCTCTGTAGAGAAATCAATAAAATATATTTTAAAAAAAATTGCACAAGAGTGGGAAGGAATGTCAGGAAAAGTAGCTGGAAATCTGAATGTTAGAACTGTCAAAAAAAGACATACTGCTTTTTATGACTTTCAGGTATATATTACCTAAAATACATGGTTGTGAGGGAGCCTGTTTCAGTGAATACATTTTAATGTTTTGTCATCCGCCCATGAGATTTCTGAAGCGTGTTGTTCGTTTCCTTTCACAATGCTTCTCTATGCGGACGCCCAGCTTTCTCCCTGGAATGGGTAAATATTATCTCTTCAGAGAAACTGGCTTGTTTTCATTCTACAGCTTGAGAATCTCGTAAATATTGTCTGTCCTTATTTGCTACTGGAAATCTTAGAACTAAATCCATGAGCGAACATTCCTAGCAAGGAAATAAACTCCACACAGTATATTTTTCCTGTGATGTTCTCACTCCTTATTTCATCATCCTCTTAATTCCCCTTTAATCCATTTCCTCTCCTTTTGCAATTTGTGTATCTTTTATTTTACTGTAACCCGTGATGTATGTTTTAGTTAAGCTGGAACAAAGTAGCACATGCAAATAAATACGTCAACACAAGAGTGCCAAAAGATGTTTTTCCTTTTATTGACTTAGTGTTATAATTTCACTGTCTATTCCTCTCCTCTAACAAATGCCCCTTTCGTAAATAGAAAAATGACTTCCTTCAGCCCGCTGAACCATCTCTATTTCCAAATTAAGGCCCAAATAAAGATACTGCATTTGCTTGGTAAATTAATTCAGTATCCTATACGTGTTTAAAACGCTTAGTTGAAATTTTAAGAAACATGACTTAGAAATGATGGAGAGAAGCTTAAACCTTACCAATCAGATACCCTGCTTTGGCCAGAGAAGCCTTCTTTGCAGACTCCCTAAGCGGTCATGGGGCTCCTCTATCACTCCTCCAACCGCACAGGACTCTTATTTGGTAGAAGACTACATTTCCACTCAAGGAAGCCAGCCATCAAATATAGAAATAAACAAAACCCCAGAAACCTGCTTTCAGCGAGCCCGGGATCTCAGAGCTGGAGTGGATACAGAGTTTTGATTATAGAACCGAAACAAACCAGATACCTGGTTTCAGCAGCAGAGGCCTAAGAGCTAGAGCCAAGCCTCAAAGCTAAAGCTGGCCCAGAGTTACAAAAAAGAAAAAAGGAAAAAAGGGGTGGTTGGGAGCTTCAGTCACCCGCCAGCCTGAAAACAGCCCTCAGCCCCTCACCCAGGCTGGCCAGGCACCCAAGCGAGTGGGGTACAACTCAGCCCTCAAAACCTTCTTCCTCAACTTCTTGCTGGACTTTTCTAACAAAAAGGGAACTGAGTACAGTCATCTGAAAATGATCCTAGAGGGTTGGCATCGCCATCCTACTCTCCAGCTTTATCTATTATCACTCTTTCTTTTGTCAATTCTTCAAGCTGCTTATGTTCCAGCTAAAGAGATTTATGTATTTCTACTTTCTCCCTTTGTTAACGCCATTCCCTGCCTGGACCCCAACCTTCCCCTAACTCACTTCACTCCACTTCATTGAGTCCTACCCTCAGCACCATGGCTTCCATGAAGTCCTTCCCAATGTACCAGACCTCAGTGATCTCTCCCCATCGCCCCCACCCCCGTGAACTCCTTAGCTCCTTCTGTTTGCCCCTTCACACTGGCACCCACCACATATGACCGGCCATTGTTATTTATCTTTTCAATTGTAATTCTGTTTCCCCAACATCTCTCCATAGCTAGGTCTGGCATATCATAGACTCAGGAAATATCTGCTGAAAGAAGCAATGAATGATTCCTATGGCTTTTGGAAAAGCAACTAACATAATATTGGCTCATTGCATGTTTGATATTAAGGGTACTAGTAAAGCACTCCCCAACCAACCACCCACTGCAACATAATGTTCTTGACTCTTCCTATCTTAGTAACTAAAAGCAAACCTTACTTCTCTCTTTTAACAAAATAAGCGGTGCTTTGACTTTTTTCTTTCCTCTCCTTCTAGATTTTGAAGAAGTCCTGCATTGAAATTCTAGCAGCTGAACCATCCACCATATGTGCAGGAGGTAAATTGAGATTAAGTGCTAATTGCTCTCATACAAATGATATTTTGAGCTCAAATCACATCTTGGTTTCATTGATAGGAGAGAAGGGAAGAAAGCCAGAAGAGGGAGGGTAGAGGGAGGAGTAAAAAATTGCTAAATACATTTGCTTTTAGGGAAAAAAAGAAAAGAAAGAACCAACATGTCAGTTGTTTGAAACTTTGAAAAAGTCTGTCCAGACTCTCTTTCCATGGGATTAATTATTCGCACCCATCACCACCAACAACCCTGCTTTGGGTAGAAGTGGAGTCTAACCCTTTATGCTCAGGGCAGCCCTGCAGATACCAGATGATCAGGGGATCATAGGCCACCCCTGAATGCTAATCTATTTAATTATTGAGTTAGTGCTGGCCTCTCTCCACAGTTAATATATTGATCTTAATTAATTTCTCAATCTGCCAGTCCTCACAAAATAGTGTAGGCAACTCCAGTTGTCTTAGTAAAAGACCGTTATAATTCTATCCTTTCTACAGGGAGTCTCTGCTTATACAAAGAATCAGCCTTTGGGGAATCACAATATTTTCTCTAACTGATCCATATTGGGGTCTCATTCTTGTCTTGTATTGTAACAGACTGCAAACTTCAGCCATACTGGCTCTTTTTGTATAATTATTGAAGGTTTCCCCTCACTCTTATTTAAGCACCTACTGAATGCCAGGCACTGTCCTGGATACTGAAGATACAAAAGGGTATAAATCTGGGGTGGGCAAACTTTTTGACTTGAGGGCCACAATGGGTTCTTAAACTGGACCGGAGGGCCGGAACAAAAGCATGGATGGAGTGTTTGTGTGAACTAATATAAATTCAAAGTAAACATCATTACATAAAAGGGTACGGTCTTTTTTTTTTTTTAGTTTTATTCATTTCAAATGGGCCAGATCCGGCCCATGGGCCGTAGTTTGCCCACGGCTGGTATAAACCCCCTCTGTGAAGACTGGTGCCCCAAGAGTTTGAGTCTTTCACGCTTGAGAGGTCACTGTGAGTGTCACCTTTCTAGTCTCTCAAATGCCAGTGCCAGTTATTATTTATCACAGAAAATGTGTTATATAATCCTATAAGCATTGAAGAACACCTTGCAGGCTTTGTCAAATACTGTGCTTTTTTATTCTTTATGACATTGCATTGGTATAAATGGAATAATTCCTTAAAGATTTCATTCCAGTTTGTTGGCTATATTTTAGAATAGATGAAAGACTTTCAAGGAATTAGAGGCCCTGAATAATATTTGCCAACAACTAAACATTAAACATATATGTAAGCATATAAAGTTGGTAACAATACTTGGTGACTATTCAGAGATATGTGTCCATTTCCTAAAGAAAAGCAATCAATAAAGACTATCTACTGCCCTTTATAAATTGCTACCTGGTAGGACAGCTGGCAAGGACAATTGTGGTTGCCACAGGGCCAGATCCAGGAGGGCCTCTTTAAGAAAAAGAATTGAGGCCCTGGCCAGGTAGCTCAGTTGGTTAGAGTACCGTCCCCATATGTCAAGGTTACAGGTTTGACCCCCAGTCAGGGCACATACGACAATCAACTAATGAATACATAAATAAGTAGAACAACAAATTGAAGTTTCTCTCTCTCTCTCTTTCCCCCTCTCTCTCTCTAAAAAAATAAATAAATAAAAGGAATTGAAAAATCTTACCTTTGAAAATTTGATAAAAGCGTATGTCCATGTGAATCCAGTGCCAGAGCCTTGAAAGAGGTCTGTTGAATAAGGAGCCCCCACCAGGGTTCATTAGCGTCAAGGCAAACCCACCTCCACAGTTCTTATAGTTCCTTCTTTTAAAAATGGTGGGGAAACAGGGGAGTTCCTTCATTGTACAATTGTACCATTCATGAGGAAAACCCCGACTTGTGGTTCCGCCATCCTGCTGAATGTGTTCCAGCCTTGTAATGAATCAGAGCGTCTAACAACAATGAATACACTTCTGTTAATTCACCAGCATAATCAGGTCCCCTCCTGCAGGGTTCTTGAGGACAAGTAAGGAATTTTATTTCTCTTCACTTCCCAATAGAGTACACGGCACTCAACAATTAGTCAATAAATCTGGACTGAATGTCTTGATGCCTGTGTTCCTTCAACAAACAATGCTCTGATTTTTGCCTATTTGACCCTTATTAACCCCTTTCACTTCACCTTAAGAAATTATATTTTTGAACTATCTGATTAAAATGAAGAAAAATTGGAAAATAATAGCCAAAGACAGAAAGAACAAGGACAAAATAAAATTTCAACTTGGATGATAGAAAAGTATCTTCCTATGTAATTCTGGAATCAAAGATTGGGAACCGAAATCTCCTTTACATACCATTGAGATATTCAAGACAATAAAAGAGACCACATGTGTAAAATGAATGTGGCACAGAAAGATCAGGGTCCACAAGAACTGAACTAGCAAATTTAATGATTTCCTTATATTATTAAATGGAAAAGAAAAGTAAATTAGGAAAATACATTTTTTAAAGTCAAAGAAAATATTAAAATGCATTAATAAAGTTAAACAAGTCAAAGCAATTCAATTGGTAACTTTTCCAAGAGATGTTTCTTTGGTAGAATCAATAAAATAGACAAATCTCTGGCACCTTACTTTAGACATTTTTTGAATCTCTGGCTTATGTGCAATATGACATTTTATAGACAACCCATCATTCCGTATGTCGGAGTAAACTATCCAATTCTATTTCCTTTATTTCTTATAAAGAAAAAAATTAAGCAAGACACAGAGTTTTGAAGAGCCAAGCTCCGATCTCTCTTGAATTAGAATCAAAATGGCTAAAGCACGCTGGTTAGAGAATAGCTTCACTAGGAAGAAAATGAACCTTTCAAAGGAAATCCTTACACCAGAAGTTCTTCCATGGATTTCTTTCAAGGTGTGTTGCTGATCATCCTCTGGAGCCTATTTTATGGTTCGTGACCAGGAACTCCTGTCAAGTAGACCCAAGCAGAGCCCCTCTGTGACTCTCTTTAGGCTACTGCCAGGACTCGGTTTGTAGGCTGTGAGTTTATAACCTCTGATAGTGCTATGAAAAGCATACACTGTTATACAAAACAAGGGGCATTATTATCATCACTATCATTTTAATGCAGATTAAAGGTCAATGTGAGAATCTTAATGTTGATAACATTACACGTACATGAGAAAAACATGCTACAGAAAAAAAATATTGGGGAGAACTTTGATAGAGTTCAGAGTAGCTGCAAAGTGATTAACTCGTGTGCGAGAAGAGAAAGTAAAGAAGGAAATAACTGATTGTTCATTGTCTAAGTCCAATGGGGAGACAAAGCCCTAGACAGATTTGTGGCGGGGAGAGAAGGGGAGGTAGAATTTTCTTTCATTAAAAACCTTTTCTCTTAGCCCCCTCCCCTCTCTCTCTGTGAATAACTTCCCTGCCTTGGCCCCCAGAGCAGCCCCTGCTGAAGCCCCACTCAGGCTTGTCTACTCAGGACACTCATGCTGACTATTGCATCCCCCCAAGACAATGATCACAGCTCTTTAACCAACAACTTAACCACAGCCATAGTTCTGACAGCAAACTGTGCTCTGAGAGAGGCAGAGAGATAATGCACTGGCTGGACAAGAAAACTGAGACCCAATGCAGATCTTTATTATGTTGGACTGCAAATAACAGGGTGACATTTAATGGAGCAAATATAAAATGCTGAACTTGGGTTCAAATAGCCAGTTTCACAATCAAGCAGGTATAGGGAAACCTGACTTAGTTCTTCAATATGTGGGAAAAGAAAAAATAAGAAGAATCATAGCTATCTTGACATCCAACAAGTTTGATTCTGACAACAACCCAAAAAAGGCTGATGTATTCTTAGGGTGAATCAATAGTCATCCAGTGTCCAGGTCAAGAGAGCTAACTCCATGGCCTGCTCTTCCAGGTTCAAACTATGGCTCCAAGCCCCATAAGAGGTGATCTGGAAACCACTGCCAGAGGTTATAAACTAGCAGCCTACAAACCCTGTCTGTTCTACACATATGTTCTTTTTTACCCACACTATGTGCTTGTTTGTTTTAATATATTTTATTGATTTTTTTACAGAGAGGAAGGGAGAGGGATAGAAAGTTAGAAACATCGATGAGAGAGAAACATCGAACAGCTGCCTCCTGCACACCCCCTACTGGGGATGTGCCAGCAACCAAGGTACATACCCTTGACCAGAATTGAACCCAGGACCCTTCAGTCCGCTGGCTGACACTCTATCCACTGAGCCAAACCAGTTAAGGCCGCACTCTGTGTTTTTTGTTTGTTTGTTTGTTTAAGAAACTTTAAAATTTATTGCTAACATTTTAAAATCTGATTTTACCTAAAAATTCAGATTTTCATCTAGTCTTGAAAAATAATATCTAGCAACATTTGGCCTGTATTTATTGCAAGATAATAATTACTGAATACTGAAAAACTTCGTTTAAAATAAGTATGTACTCTTTTCAGTTCACCATACCCCTCACCACTCCCTATTGTCACCTAATACTCAGGCCAAGTATATGGTCACCATTTAGCATGGTGCTTCTGTCAATGTTTTACAGTCCCTGTTCTAAAACATGTCAGAAGTCACCTGCTATGTGGAGAGCCTTTATAGCACCTTTCACAGCGCTTGCTTCCCTTCTCATATAGACTCTTTTTTTAGAGTTCCTAATTAAATATTTTTGCAGATGAGTCTCTGTATAATTAGGAGAATCGACCCATTGTCGGATTGGCCCTGCCTAGTTGAGATCCTCTGTAGGAAATGAACCCTTTTGCCTAAGCACAATTTTTTTCAAGCCCCACTCAGTTGGCCGTAAACTTGGACACTTCAGTGTACTATGTCAGCAAGTAGTCCAGGAAGGAGGTCATTGGAATCAAGTGTGTAACCTGCCAACTGCTCCACATTTCAGTTTTTCTTCTCCAGAAATGGAAGGAGGTTGTAATTAGCTCCTCATATTGTCATTTTAGAAGCAGTTGTATTATTCCTGC
>NW_006299593.1:3444570-3450782 GCF_000327345.1 Myotis davidii | reverse complement strand
GTGTTGTTTCCCACTGTTTGTAGTAAAACCTAAAACCGGGTGGGGTAGCAGGAAAGGAAGGTAGTTTTAGGCTTCACGTTTACCATTTGGAAATTAGATGCTTAAAAACAGGCACATTTAAACAACATCAAATAGTGGTTTCATTTCTTTCCCTTTTCATTGTTTTTCAAAGCACTCATGCCAGGCCCTTAGGCACCTCTCTGGATGGATTAATTCTCTGTTTCATCTTTCTTTTCATTTAAAGGTATTTCTACCTGGAGGAGGGATTTTCATATACTGTTGGTGGGAATGTAAAATGGCAAAATAATTTTGGAAAACAGCTTTGACAGTTTATTAAAAAATTAAACACATACCTCCCATATGGCTTGGTCATTCTAGTCCTACGTATTCACCCAGTAGAAAAGGAATTCTATATCCAGACACATACAAGCATGCAAATGTCGAAAACAGCTCTATTTTAATAGCCAAAACTGTAAACAACTCAAATGTTTATTAGCAGGTAAATGGATATACAAATTGTGGTTTTTAATATACATTATATTATCTATATATATAAAAGGCTAATATGCAAAGTGTTCCCTTGAGAGTTCAACCAGGAGACCAGGAGTTTAATCACTCGCTATGACATGTGCTGACCACCAGGGGGAGGCCCGGAATGAAGGAAGGCCCCAGCCAGCAGCTGGCAGCTGGGGAAGGAAAGCCCTGGCTAGCAGCCAGAAGGCCCCAATCGGCCCTGATTGCCGGCCAGGGTTAGGGACCCTACCCATGCATGAATTCCGTGCACTGGGCCTCTTGTGTCCATATAATGAACAATAGTCACCAATAAGTAGGGCTAGACTATGCATAAATATTCAAATAATTATGAATAAGTCTTAAGATAATTATGCCAAGTAAAAAGAAGTTAGACCAAAAAAAATAGTTACTGTATGAGCTCATTTACATAAAATTCTAGAAAATGCAGACAAATCTCTAATAGAGATCTGATCAGTGGTTGCTTGGGAGTGGTGGTGGGGAGGAGCAGGAGGGAGAGATTACAGAGGGCACCTGGAAACTTTTGAGGTAATGGATGTGGTTACTACTTTGATTGTGGAATTGTCCCATGATTATGTACATATGTCAAAATTTATCAAGTTCTATACTTTATATGTGAGTTACTATATCAGTTACACCTCACTAAAGCTGTTATAAATAAATAAGTAGCTATAGAATTTTAAGAGTCCTAGAATAATTTAGTCACTATGTTATATTTTTAGATGTTACATTAAGCATCGAATAGGAGAACAAATGCAAACTGACTCACAAGGCGAAATATGACTAACAACAATTTTGCAGGAAAGCCTTGGGAGACCAGCACAAATGGAGAATATAGAAGTGTCTCATTTGCAGATACAGTGGATGAAAGTCAATCTTTATTAAGGTCATTTTAAATTTATGTGTTCCACATTTCAAAGAAAGAAAATATACAAAAGGAGAGAACAGAATGGAATAAGTGTATCAAACTATTCACTGACCTTAATTTTTTTTAATTGAGCTAAAATTCACATACCATAAAATTCATCCCTGTAAAAAGTACAATTCAATGGTTTTTAATATATTCACAAAAGTGTACAAGCATAACTACTAATTACAGAATATTTCCATCACCCCAAAAAGAAACCCAAAGTAGTCACTACCTATTCCCCTCTTCCTCCAGCACTGGTAACACCAATCTATTTTATGTCTCTATGGATTTGCTAATCTGGATTTTTTTAAAAATGGAATAATATAATATATGGCCTTTTGTGTCTAATTTCTTTCATTTAGCATAATGTTTTCAAGATTCGTCCATGTCTTAACATGTCTTGGAACTTCATAGGTGAATAATATTCCCTTGTAAGAATAGTGTTGTCAGTCAGTTGATGGATTTTGGGTTTTTTTCCATTTTTGGCTATTATGAATAATGTGAACATGTATAAGTTTTTGTGTAGACATACATTTTCAGTTCTCTTGGATAGAGATACTTAGGGGTGGAATTTCTGGGTCATGAGGTAACTCTATGTTTAATTTTTTGAGGAGATACCAAACTATTTTACAAAGCACATACACCATGTTACATTTCCACCAGGAATGTATGAGGTTTCTAATTTCTTCACCAACACTTGTTGCCCATCTCTTTTATTATAGCCATTCTAGCAAGTATGGAGTGATATTTCCTTGTGGTTTTGATTTGCATTCCCCTAAAAACTAATGACGTCTTTTCATTCGTTGGTCTTATAAATCCTCAGAAAATAAACAGGATTAGACCTGACTGGTACCTGAATGACGGACCACCTTGTCTTTCCTCTTTATTCCCTTTCTAAACCAAGATGTCATTTATTATTCATTCAATAAGTTTATACCGAGACTGACTCAGCCCTGAGTTAAATGCAGTCAAAACTTCTGAAGAAATAGAAATGATGGCCTCCACCATCATGAAACTTAAACAATTATAATTAAGAATAAGAGTGACAAAAGGATCATAATGAACATGTCCTAAAGATACCTTAAAAATCTGTATCTTAAAAGATTAGATCAAAGATCATTTTCAAGTAGAAATTCCTTCCTAAAGCCCTACAATCCCTAAGCACTTCTTAAGAGCTGCAACCCAGTGTGCACATTGCCTGAAAACACTCAGCTGTACATATTTTGAAGAGCAGGTTCAGGGCTTTGTGGATAAATGGAGTTCAATCGCTATGCCCTGGTTCTCACTTGCTGGCGCATTCATTTGACAGGGTTTTGTTACATAACTTGTGTGTGTGAAGAGCTGACATTCTCGTCGGGCTGCTGAGTCAGACGTTTGGGCTCTTCTGGAAACCACATGTGCGCACTCACACAGGAACTGCACCGGCAGGGTGGGAGCTTGCCTCTCTTCTCCTGTGTTTCCCGTAGCATCGCTTCCTCCATCTCCTCAGGCCCAGGGGGTTAAATTGTTGGGTTTCCACCATGGCCACGTCATGGATTGCCGTTGTCTTTCTTCCTAAACACCGTGAGGTCAGGCCAAGCAGAGCGTGGGCAGCTTCTTTTATAGAGGACTCGCAGCGGAGCTAGTAATGCTAGAACATGTTGTGTTGTTGGAGAGGAGACCTCGGCGTGCAGCCTGCGTTGCCAGGGTCTCCTTTGTCTCCTGATCTTGGAGGAAACAAGAGAAAGGGGGCACAGAAATGAGGCAGAAAACCTGTTGAATCAACAAAAGCGTTCAATGGCAGATTTCTGGAAGGCTAGCATTCAAACTAAAACCAGAAATAGGTTTCTATAGTTTTAACTTGAGTAACTAAGATACAAAAAGGTTCTTCCACAATGTTGTTGAACCATTGGTATCATAGGTCATGCACCAGGCAGACTAAAGAAAACTGCTACATCTGTCCTTCTAAACTTAGCAATTGTGTATATGCACTAACGTGCATGTATCAATACTTAATATTCATAGGACTAACGGTCCTGGAAAACCATGTGCCCATGACCTTAATTAATGTAGTTTCAAACTAAGGCAGTGAACACTTGGATACAAGTCCCAGTTTTGCTGTTTACTAATTCCATGACCTTGGGCAAGTCATTTAAAATGTCAGAATATCAAGTTCCTTATTGTCAGGGTTCATTACACTTGTAAAAGGCATTCTGTTCTGATTTGTGCTCTTTGTGGCACACGCAGTGCCTCGGGGTTCTTTTACTTCAGTTTTGGTTTCTTGCTTTCCATCCAGGCCAGCTCCACTTTTCTGCAAAATGGGCAAGCCTGCCTAAAATAAGCTTTTAAAAATCGCAACGTCAATCTCTAGCTTAGTCATATGTCACAAGACAATGAGGATGCAGTTTGGCCTGGTGGTCAAGAGCATCGTGGCGGAGCTCTGAGGACATGGTGTTGGATTCCGGTTCTGATTCTGACAGCTACTAGCTGTGTGACCTCGGACGGATGACTTAACCTCACCAACCTCAGTTTTCTCACTTCTACCTCCCTGGGCTGTGGGGAGGTTTAAATCCCCACATTGTGTGTGACATCAGACACAGACAATGCTGAGCACAGGGCCTGGCACGTACTGAGGGAGCAGTTAACATCCGTTATTATTCTCTTGGCAAACCTCATCTCTAAATTAGTTTCCTAGGAATTAAAGTGACATACACTCATGACATTTATAAAGTTTGGAACAGTCCCACATGCTAGTCTTCTAATTCCATTTTTCCTCCAACAGAAATCGCTACTTGGATAGCAATTTACAGTTTAAGATCCACTTTCGCAAATATTGCATTTTTTTCCTGTGACTTTTAGTCGAGTTCTTTTTTAATATGCCATGCAGCATTATCCCAAGCCCCAATTTTGTTACACACATAGGATGACAAAAATAAAAGAAAGTGGGGCATTGACTATTAGCTACCATCAAACTTAAGCAACTATTCCTACACATTTAACTAATTAATTCTCAAGGACGGGCTGTTTCCTCCCCCACCCCTCTCAGCAAGACTATTGTAAAAGGACCATTATTTTTACTTCATAAGGATTTTTTACCATGAATTGATTCAACATGCATTATTCTCATGCGAAGTTAATATGCAGGGCCAGAGACCTGTGACGTGTATTCTCTATTCTATTCAGAGAGAAGTGAGTACTAACTACAGTAAGGGGCCAGCGTCAATTCCAACAGGTAATGCTTGACAACTGGTCACCGATAAGCAAGTTGTTGATGTTTTGCTAGCTATAATTACCACTACACACCACGAGGCATCAGTACTGTACGTCCAGCAGAGGCAGGAGGGTCAAAGCAGCACCAAACAGTTCTCCACCTAAAGGGATGTACTTCTAGTTGAGGAAGAAAAGGCAAAGGGAACAACGCCAGATAGCGCATAATCACATGCTACGTTGTTCAGGACGGACTGGGAACGCCAATGCCATACGTTAGTGGTTTCCAAAAAATGTTCCGCACCTTGAGCTCTAAAGAAATCCTTTCAGGGGCATCAGTGTGTAAAAGAGACGCGAGAATAAGAGTTGATGGAATGGAGAGCCCGTCCTTCCCCTGTGGCCCTCGGCTGCTGGGATCACAGTTTTCAAAGTTGCAGGGACTTGAGGGATGGGGAAGATTTGAATGCAGAGCTGGGAGGAAGGTGTAGCAGGTAGAAAGAACAAGAGCCAAGGCAAGAAGGGGAGAATTCAGAGTGAGAAGTCTTCCTTGTGGACACCTAGGAAGTGATAAAAGGCACCTACAAGGTCACTTTTGGTTTCCAACCTGAACCAATTTTCAAATATTTGAAGCCTGGTGAACTAGTGAACAAACACCCTAAATCCGAGAAGATGGGAAGCCCCAGGTTAATTAATGGCCTGCAGTCAAATAACGTGTCTTGTTGTTACTCTTGATTTCAGAATCATTTCAAGTAGTCGTGAGAGGAAATGGCTTTCGACACGCTCGCAACGTGGACAGGGTGCTCTGCAGCTTCAAGATCAACGAGTCGGTCACGCTCAGTAAGTCCTTAAGAGTTTGTGGGTTTCTTCGGGGAAGGGAATGCCAGCCCCACCTCCCAGCAAGGCCTCACTCGGGAAACCGTGCAGAGACGGGTCTTCCCTGCAGTAAGCACATGGCAAACCTCTACACACCCTGGTTCTCATCGGGAAAGACGCACCCACCTGGGTACTGAGTTACCCCGTCCCAGTTGTCCGTGGTGGCGCTGATTGGTGAGGGGACGTGAAGCTTGGCATTCCTTAACCAAGTATTAGGGCCTCTCAAGCGTAAGAATGAAAAACAGAGAGTCTAAACTTATTAATTCAGAATGACCCAAAAGCCAAACTGTAAGGCTTGCATGTGTAGATGCTGGAATTTTTTTCAGGCTGGATGATTCTGGCTTGGAGTTGCCAAGAAACTCATCGTGGTGAATATCTATGACATGAAATACAGGAATATGAAAGCAAAACTAAGTGCATTTCATGCAAAAAAAGAAATGAATTAGCATAACATTGGCACTCTCACAAGACATTTGTAGCGGCAAGTTCTTAATTTAAAGACTGTTGGAGGACAGATGTCCAGGAAGCCTGGTTATTATTTGCACCTGGCATCCATCCCACAGTTAATTATTGATTCAGCATCTGCAGTGATGAACAGTAAAAATAGATTGCATTTTCCACAGTGCCATATCCTTTTATTTTTTTTTTTTTAATTTAAATCTTTATTGTTCAGATTATTACATATATCCCTCTCTTTTCCCCCATAACTCCC
>NW_006299593.1:3434175-3443070 GCF_000327345.1 Myotis davidii | reverse complement strand
ACTCTTTCCTCCTAGTTGTAGGACTTCCACTCAGCCAGCGTTCCTGTGGGTCTGGGTGATGTCCCTTCCGTCTTTTAGTTTCACTTTTGAAATGGTTGTTCGAGGCGGCAAACTCCAGCGTTAACCTATGCCGCCATCTTGGTTCTCACCACATAGTCCACAGTGCCATATCCTTTTAAATGTTTCACATCTTTTCGCCACAACAGCCCTGGGAGGTAGAAAGAGAACGGGGGCGGGCCAGGGAGACAGCCACACTATTCTGTCCTCCTGTTCGCCTTATCGAGTAGGTACAGTCCTGTTTTTAAAAAGGAAGAATTGAAAGCTATGCCTGGTTTTTTCACTTTACCATCTTAAAACCCGCTTGAATATTTAAACAGAGATATGCAATGGCTTCCTTACAGACATCTGGAATTCCTGGCCTTGGAATAATTCCAAACATTTGAAACATTCAGTTAGTTTTCTTAATACTTGGAAATACTTTCACGTCTCCAAAAAATATTCGCTATTCGAAAACATTTTGAAATATCCCTGAGTAGTCACAGTGTGGAAGTTGGTATGCGCCCCCTACAGAGTTCTTTCTTTTTGCTCCCTTTCGATGGTGATGTCACTCAAGGCCACCTTCCCTCTCTCCTTAACCAAAATCTCAAACCCAAGACATCAACACCTTCCAGACTTCCCAGATGTGCGAGCCTTTGGACCAACCCCTCTCTGCAGATGAATGGGAATGGGGATAGTGTTGCCTTTGCTTGAAAGGTGACACGGGGGTGCTGCATTAGAATAACACAAAATGCAAATACACTATGGATTTGCAGAGTGACGTTTTGAAAGCCTGTTTTCCAGTTTCTCCGTGGAATTTTATTTCTTGGGAAATCAGCTCATTCTCTTTCTCCCTCTTCTCTTCCTTTCCTAACACCTGCATAGCCCTCCACCTCATTCTTATTTTAAAAAAAAGAAAGGCTGTTGGGATAGGGATTTGGCTTAAACCACAAAGCTAACCGTGCCTCCAGCACAGCGCTGAGAGTTTAGAGAAGAGGAAGGCAGTGGCTCAATCACGTTATATGCTGCGAGCAACACTCCTAAACTCAGACATATGGTCATTTAAAATAGCTAAGGGGGAAGTATTGGAATTTGCAAAGAACCTGTCCTTTATTTATTAATGGACCCATTCCTTAATAATAAGAACAAGAAACTATGAAGGGCAGGAAAAGTAAATAAGTTTTTAAATGCAGCATATTCAATCTACATTTTCCCATCAACCTTATAAATATAAGTCTGTTGAGTTGTCACTGTAAAATAAAATAAATTTATCTTCCTTTACTTTACTTTTCCCATTCTTCTTTTCTACCTCTATATCCCGTTTTAAATTTTTATCTATTTTTATTTTTATAGTATATATTTCCTCTTTTTATATCCCGTTTTAAATTTTTATCTATTTTTATAGTATATATTTCCTCTTTCTAGATTTTTTTCTAAATGATCCACTGAGCCAAACCGGTTTCGGCTCTTTCTAGATTTTTTTCTAAATACTGCATTATATCTTATAATAATAATATGTTATTAATCAGAAGAAGACTAATTAAAGGCCCAATGATGAAGGTAGGGCTTCCGTGGCTCTCCAGCCTGTTCAAACATGATACAGGCTTCAGAGTCGTCAACAAGTAATACAGTAGCAGGTTATATGAAGCAAAACTGTTAAACATAAAATAACAAGTTGACAAATAATATTTATGGTGGAAGATATTAACGTGAATTTCTGAGTATTTAAATGGGCAATAAAAAATGAATACATATACCTTTTTAAATGGCTTAAACATTTATTATACTAAGACACAAATAAAATGCCAACATATTAATGCCAAAAATTTTAAATATTTTCTTAGATGATAAATATAAACAAAATAAAAACCATAGGATAATACCGACTTCTCCCCACTTTCCTTGCCTCTTCATAAAAATAAAATCAATGAATTAACCTCTTAGAAATCTAAAACAATTTCTGGACTTGTGATTGATATAATAGGTCCAGAAATTCTGGATAAAATATGGTTTTAAAAATTGTAACATGTGGCCTTGTTCAAAGGAATGAAGAAGCAATCCCCATGTATAGGAAACAAACATGGAATGCAATATCTAAGCAGAAAGCTAAGCTGTGTGGGCTCCAGGCCTGGGCGTCTGCAGATCATTCTCCTGATACTGATCCAAACACAGAACCCCAGCCTACGCCTGGCAGTGGCCAAGGGCAGAGCCCCCTTCAGAAATTAGGCTCCAAAGAGCTACACCACACATTAAATGGGGGCTGGAAAAGCTTCTCTGTGACTCAAGGCAAGAGAATAAAGGTAAGATATTATACCACCCAAGGTGTGTCCATGACCATCCTGATCCCGGTGGCCCTGGCAGAGGCAATGAACATTCAACCCAACCTACAGCATTCCCGCAGTCAACAACGTCCTCTGAAGATGGGCTCATAGTACTGAGTGGCCAACAATATGAAGATGGATGAAAGAAACAGGAGAGCAAGCAAGGAAAGAGAACCAGAAAGAGAATGGATAATAAACACATTTAAAGAGTGTAAAGAGATCAAACATACCGAAGGGGAAGAATGTTCAACAAAGACAGATTTGCAGAAGACCAGAGTGTAAATTCTAGAACTGGAAAACTTTAATCACTGGAATAAAACTTCATGGATGAATTAAGCAGAGTGATTAGACACAGATGAAGATGCAATGCATAAACTGGAAAGAGAGATATGAGGAAATCCTACCCCACCCTCAACCTCCAACCAAAACACCAGACCCAGATTTTTTTCACCCATGTTTTACCAGACGTTAAGGGACAGATGGCCAGTATCTGATATGGGTCCAGCCATAAGCATCTTTGTCATAAATATCTTGACCACAAATATTTTCATTGCAACCATGTTTGCTGCACAACTAATTGGCAGTAAGGCAATTTTGCTGTAAAAATAGAATAGCTGGTTGATAGTTTGATGTGCATTTGACAGACTTAATGTGCTTAAGCTACTTGTCACTTAGTTTCATTTGTCCATTGGTGAAGTGCTTGCAGTTACTCCCACTGTTATAGTATGTCTAAATTTTAACCCTCATAAAGGTCTGTCCAGTGACGAGTAGACCTGGTCTTAAAATAATGAACAATAACAACTACTATGAAGCAGATTGCATACTATTCTAGAAAATGATCACACCTCAGTTTGGAAATCCTTTGGGGAGCACAGTCATCCCTCCCGTGCATCAAACTCAAAAGTTTGCCAACCTACGGCAAATATAAAAGAGGCAGCTACTAATTCACATATGTTAAAATCAACTATTTAGTTGGAAACTCATACCTTTCTTAATGAAGTAAGAAATTGCAGCAAAAAAAGAAAAATGCTAGACCAAATAAGAAGACAAAACAACAAACAAAAAAATGTATAACATTGTGAAGAAAAGACATCAAAGACAATGTATTTTTACTTTTCACAGTGAAGTCTTTTTTATTGTTATTAATTTTTCATTTTTATTATGTCTTTTTTTAATTTTCCTTTTTAATTTTTCATTATTTTATCTTTTCTGGTGAAATTGCCAGAGGTCAATTAATTTTGCAGCAAAGATGTCTACAGCAAACGTACTTATGGCAAAAATACCAGACACGAGTATAAACACTGGAACCAAACCAACTAGGAAAAGAATCCTAGCTCTGTCTTAAAACTGTGTGACCATGGTATGTAACTGAACATCCTCATGCCTTAATTTCTCTACCTGTAAAATAATATGGAAATAATAGCAACTCTATCGTGTATTGTTAAGAGGTTTAATGTGGGAAGTGGGGGCATAGAACAGGAGTTGGTACACAGCAAACTGTTTATCAATGTTGGCTACTAGTATTAATTTATTATTATCATTAACACTATTATTAAATGGAGCAGCAGCTATTATAAAAACATCAATTGTCTGCAAATTAATATTTACTTTTAATACAATCTAATGGGATTGTATTGAAAGTCAACAAAGTAATTCTAAAGTTTATATGTAGGAATAAACATATAAGAATAGCCAAGAAAAATATGGAAACTTGCCTTAGCCAATTTTAAGATGTATACAAAAACCCTAGCCAATTTTAAGATGTATACAAAGTAATTGAAACAATGCATGGCTAGTGCCACAAAAGGCAAACTAAGCATTGGAACAGGAAAAGCAAAGTCCATAAACAGAGCCAAACACTTATGTTAGTTTAGCATAAAATAAAGCAGCCTTTCTAATCAGGGAGGGGGGCGGTGAGCAGTGTATTATTTTTAAAAAAAGATATTGAGACAACTGGCTAAGCACTTGGAAAAACAATTAAGTTCATTTTTATCTCACACCTTAAATCTAAACAAATTCCAGATGAAAAAGTAAAATGTGAACATAAAACTATAAAAATTCTAGAAGGAAACAAATATATTTACATAATTTACCAGTGGAGAAAGACTTTTTAAGCATAACACTGAAGGGAGATACCATAAAGGAAAAATTTGAAAGTTTGAGTACATATTTTTTTAATTTTTCCGGTTACCCTCCCTGCAAAATCTAAAGGGAAGCAGAATACTGGCAAAATATTTATAAGACATGTAACAAAGGGCCAATAACCTTCATACATAGACAGCTCTTAAAAATCAGTAAAAAAAAAAATGTGACCACGTGAATGGGTAAAAGATATGAAAAGGGAATTTACAAGAAAAATAATGGTCAATAAGCATATAAAAAATGCTACTATAACCAAGGAAAGGCAAATTAAAATAATCTATCAAACTAACAAAGATTAACAAAAATACAGTGCCCAGTATAGGCAAAGATATAGGGGAGCAAGTATTTTTATTCATCGTTAGTGAGAGACCATTAAATCTTTTGAAAGTCAGTTCTTAAAATGAATCAACTGCTTTTATACATTTTTTAACCCAGAATTTCAACTTCATCAAAAGGAGATGATTGGGAATGTTTACAAAGACTTGACTATAAAATGTTCATCATAATACTGCTTATGATAGCAAAAGGAGAAGAGAGTGAAAGAGAGGAAGGTAGGAAAGAAGGAAGGAAGGTAGAAAAGAAGGAAAAAGGGAGGGAAGGAGGGAGGGAGGGAGAGAGGGATGGAGGGAAATAAAGGAAAGGAAAGGAAGAAAGGAAGGAAGGAAGGAAGGAAGGAAGGAAGGAAGGAAGGAAGGAAGGAAGGATTTGTCATAAAAATTATACTTTATTCCTAAACAGTTAAATAGTATTGTGTGAAAGAAGAAGAATTACTCATGTGGGAAGATATTAATGAAGTAGCTTCATGTGTTAATAAGTTACAAAGGGTATTTGGAGCTATTTCTGTTTCATACACAGACATTTGTATGCAGAGAGACTGAAAGACACACATGGAAATGTTAACACGGGTAACCTCTGACTGAGACCACTCTTCATTTTTGCTTTCTTCTTTCTACCTGCATTTTCTAAGCTTTCTACAATCACATGCCCTTGTGTAATCAGAAAAAGCCCCACAACAGTTATTTAAAATTTAATTTTAAATTTTTGTTAATGATTTAGGTCTAGTGCACGTCTTACGTTGGCATTTGGTTGGTTCTCCAATGACCAGGCTGACCTCACTCCTGGCCAAGAAAATATCTTGGAAATCTTCACACAAACTTTATTTATTCTGGCTGCACTTTTCCTACTCCAGTATTCAGTGTACTGTGCCAAGAAAAGATCCACTTTCAATTGGAAATCCATTTGCGAAGAGATTAGAATACTAAAAAGGAGACACGGGTATGAGCTGAGAAATGATCTGTTTTAATGAACAGTAAATTTTCACAAAATTGACTTTTTTATGAACACAATAATGAAAAACATGCTAGATTATCCCCAGCCCTGATGTTGTGTGGAGACATCTGAGATACGGCCATAAACCAAAGAAATTGGTTTTTAACAAACTCACTAATATTCAGTTCACAAGCCATGTGAGAAATCAGACTCCTGGATTTATAGGCACACTTCTTTTTCTGATGCGAAATGGTATTTCCCAGCTTGATCTCCAACAGTATTCACTAGGCATGGCTCTTTGCTTTTTGTTCACTCTCAAAGGATGAAGTTTGGCCCCCTTTGAAGGTCATTTTTCAAACTGAAGTTAATCATGAAGGCAACTGTAGGAGTTCCAAAGAGCAGCTCAGCTCCCAGGAGGACAAGAGACAGCACTCACTCGCATGTAGAATTCCCAGTGTGTTTGTTTTTAAAAATCTATACTTTATTATCCAGGAACTAGACTTTATCTTAGCAAACATCTGGGCCTGGGCTGCTGTGGGCACCCTAAGCAGATCACTGAAGTGCACCTATGGGGGCAGATGGGCAGGGAAGCAGAGAGAGGAGAACACAAGACTTACCATACAAAAGCCTGCTGTTTCCTTTCTCGCTGGTTAGAGTGTCGCATCTATAGGTCAAAGGTGCATCGTGCAATGTGGATGCATGCCTGGGAGTCTAGAGTCAAATGAAGATGATGGAATGTCACTTTGTGCAACCTCATCTGTGGTTCCTAATTGGGCTGCCCATCAGAATCACCAGGGAGCTTTGTCCCAGTGAGAGCAGCCCCTGATTGCGGAGCACCTACCGTGTGCCCTCCCCAACCTATCTATTCCATCCGTGCAGCAGCCCAGTGAAGGAGGAGTTATTTGTATCTCCATTTTGCTGACATGGGAACTGAAACTCAGAGAGATGAAGTGCCCAAGGTCACCCAGATGGCCGGAGGTGGAAGCCATTTGGATCCCAAATGGTCTACTTACCCAAGCTTTTGACCTCTTCTCTACATTGCTTCCAAAACACAAATCCCCATGGAGCCTTTGGTCCCCTGACCCTCAAATACCCATGTTACTCTGAGCACTGGTCCTTCACCAGCCCCCCCTTATTTTGCAGACAGGAACCTCAGCTCACAAAAAAAGAGCTTCTTCCTGAGGGGAGGGGGGCAAGTTTGCGCAGACCAAAGTTAACTCAGCAGCAGACTGAGTTAACTCTACTTTGCCGCTGCTCCATCAAGTATGCAATTGCCTCCAAGTGCAAATTTTAAGCTGCATGTGGACTCAGGCAAGCAATAGCTGGGGGAAGGATTTGCTTGTGAACTTCCTTAAAACTTATTTTCCCCAGCCCTGCTGTGCTGATAGGGAAAGCTGGACCCCCTCTACATCTGCACCACATGGCTGGGCTTTCAGGACTGTCCCTTCCTCATGTAATAGTGCTTCTCTGTCACTTCGATAGGATGATGGAGGAGAAAGTGATAACACAGAGATGGGCCAGACTTGTGGGAACCCCAGGCAAGAGAAGTTAATAATCGATGCACCCTTATAATCAACATTCTTTAAATATTTGCTCAACATTCATTTAGAAGAAAAGTTGGGTACTGCTGAGGGAACAAAAGAAAAAGAGTGCTATCTGTGCTTTCTCCTCCATGCAATTCAGCTCTGGCCCCCAACGTGCATGCCACAGCAGCTTAGTAACATCCACTGATGCTCCAGTGTGTCCATGGGGTCTCCATCCCAGCTCTCCTCTTAGTTTCCGTGTAGGTTTTTCTCTTTATGAGCAGTCAGTGTTTGCTTAATTCATGGCCATGATTGTGTGGAAGGCTTCAGCCATCTTTGTAGACTTTCTCCTCAAGCCCAATTTCAAGGTAAAATCCTTCCAAACCTAATTGTGCACAGCTGCAAGAGTTTGAGTGTCAGGGGACACATACCTTGTGCATGAATCCTGAATTCACTTCAACCAAGCAAAAACAAAGCTTTAAAAAGTATATTTACTCTTAGTCAATTGCAGCTGTCTTGAGTGCACCACTTATTCGGACCTCAAGCTTACAAAATTTTTAAAGGTTGATATTTTGCTTAAAAGTTATAATTTGTAAGTTCTATAAATGTCAACAGTCAAGGATTTTTTCGTGTAGATTTATTGAGAGGATAAAGTATTTTGCAAGAGCCCTGAACCCCATTATCTTTATTTAGTTTCCTTGCAATACTTAAAACTGTCCCGTTAATTTCAGATAGAGATGAATGCCATTTACATGACATTTTGTATAATATGATTCAAATTATGTAAAAAAAAAATAATATGCATGGAAAAATTCTGAATAGTGTGCCCCAAAGCATTAATAATGGTTATCACTGGAAGTTAGGATTGCCAAGTATTTTTGTTTCTTTTGGTATACTTCTCTGTATTTCTGATTTCTCACACTAAATGTGTATTACTTTTATAATTAATAAAGCCTTAGCTGGTTTTTCTCAGTAGATAGTGCTGGCCTGTGGTCTGAAGGGTCCTCATTCAATTCCAGTCAAGGGCACAGGCCTGGGTTGTGGGCTCAATCCCCAGTAGAGGGTGTGCGGGAGGCAGCCAATCAATGATTCTCTCTCATCATTGATGTTTCTATCTCTCTCTCCCTCTCCCTTCCTCTCTGATAAATATATATAATATATATAAAGAATTTTAGAGGAGTTGTTTATTACTGAAACCTAAAGCATCCTCAAAGCTAACTATTATACTTAAAGTTGATCAGCCCATTTATAGCTTGGGGTTACTATGTGAGCTAGTTCACGCCAATAAGACCTACACAAGAGTATTCTTGGTTGGGGGTTGAAGATCGTAGCAATTCCTGGAACCTACGGCTTTCCTGAAGAAAGCAGACAGATGTGGCTTGCACAGGCATTTAAGGCTTCTTCCTTAAGCTTTAATTATTTTTACTTTGAACTGAGATATGACCATAAAATGGCAAGCATAGAGATAACATGCACCCCATTATTAATAAAGAAGAGAAATAATAACAATAAAGTACAGAAGTCCTGATTATGTCATTAAGCTATCCCTAATAACCCAGTAACCACTTACCCCAAAAACTTCTTGTTATGTGGAAACAAATGTA
>NW_006299593.1:3421079-3432498 GCF_000327345.1 Myotis davidii | reverse complement strand
ACCCAAATATTTTAAAGTTCAATATCATTTTATTTCAGGTTTTTGTACAATATTTGAAAAGCCCAACATTTTTTTCAGCTGTCTACTTTTGAAATCAGTGAAAAGGTAGAAACATCTAGCCTAACTTTAGCCTGTCTGTTCTCATTCAGGGACACATTCCCAAACCAGCTGATAATTTAGTGCTGAACAGTTATACTTGGCTCAGGGATGCCATAAAAATGCTCCTTCGACCCAGGGGAGATTGCGAGAAAGAGCAGGGTGAGCTCATTTAGTCCCCAACCTCCACTATTTTGTTCACAGTAGGAATGTAAACTCTACTTTGGAGCTTACATCAGCTTTTGGAGAGTTTCAGCAAGCTCCCCCAGCTAAAACTAAGGCTTATTTTTCTTTGTCCGTTTGGTCAGAAATAAATATTTATATCAAGAAAAGATTGCCAAGACTTGGAAAGTATTTGAATTATTTAATCAGCCCTGTAAAAGGATTTGCTGTGATTGGTGTTTGAATTGGCTAATGAATTTTAATCCTGGTTTTATCCCACATCCATTAGACAGTCACCAACTGCAGTGAAGAATTCTGGGAAATTCTTACCAGTCTGAAAAGAATTGCATTGATCCAAAGTCAAAACCTGGGAATGTGCACGTTTGACTGTATAGTTCTGGAACATAGTTCATTATAGTAGGGCCTGGACCTCATCACAGAGCTTTTCAACCCTCGTCCCCTTTCATGGTAGATATACCTTCTACTACTCTAATTCCACTCTAACCTTGGAGAGTCTTGACCATTTGCCTCCAAAGTGGTCAGGTATAAATAGACTCAGCTCTAGGGTGCTTCAGGCTACATCATAAAACAAGCTGTGCAATTATGACAATATAAAAAGCTGACTAATTTAAGTTACACCTGTAGAAAAATTAGCTTTGTTGACCTTGGGCAAGTTGTTTCAATAAAACCTGAGTTTGAATTCCAGCTCTGGCATTTACAGCTGATTCATTAACTAACCTCTCAGAGCCTGAGTTTCCCAAATTGTAAGTAATAAAAAAATAATAATGTCAAATGAGACCATGGGTATATAATATTAGACAAAATTGGTACAAGTATAGATCAGCAATTTTCAACCTTTTTCATCTCGTGGCACATATAAATTAATTACTAAAATTCTGTGTCAAACCAAAAAATATATTTTTTACTGATCTGATAAAAAAAATAGGTATAATTTTGATTCATTCACATTGGACAGCTATTGTTGTGTTGGCTGTTGTCATTTTATTTTATTTGACAATCTAAGGGAAAAAGAGGTCAGTACCCTAGACTAAGTAGTCAGGTATTGTATATTTTTAAAATTCTTGCAGCACACCAGTTGAAAATCACTGATATAGATTATATAGATATAAATAGATATAGATATAGTTATAGATGATATAGATATAGGTATAGTTATACATAATGTATGGATATGGATGTATGTGTATATATATACGTGTGTGTATATATATATGTGTATACATATATATGTACACACATGTACACTAAAACATTTCCTAGGAGTTCATAATGCCTAAAAAGACATTAGTTTTGATAAAACAATGTATTTAAGCAATCAGAGATTTTGGAAATTTTAATTCATCTGATTTTAAAGCACACATTCATATAGGCCAGTGGTCAGCAAACTGCGGCCCCTTGAGTGTGGCTCTTCCACAAAATACCACGTGCGGACACGCACGTACAGTGCGATTGAAACTTCATGGCCACACTGAAGGGGCCAAAGAGCCGCATATGGCTCGCGAGCCGCGGTTTGCTGACCACGGATATAGGCTATTGTAAAGGTGTGGATGTTTGTGTAATAACGTGGAATAGCATTTACTGAATGGTTATTAAGTGCCAAGTAACATGGTTTGCACGTTCATGCACTCCTATTATGCCCTACACAACCCCATGTAATGATGTCATCTTCACTGTTTACAGATGGAGAACTTGTACCCAGTCACCCACTAGTAAGAAGACCTGGGATTTGAACTCTGGTCTGCCCTGCCCCATTCTATGCCTTCTGCATTCATCCTTGAGGATGCCCAGCTCTCAAACTTGGGGTGTTTGGCAGTTTAGCATAATGACATTCATAGTTCCCCAAATCCTTATTTAAATCAAGCTTCTGTTTGATTATCAGACTCTTATAGACAAATGCTTTAGGTTAAACTGTCATATGTATGCACTGAATTCTGAATATCTTTGGTAAAAGGCAAAGAAATTTACACATCATCTAAAAATTCCCTTAACTGCTGGTTTCCAACTCCTGCCCCTCCCTAATTTTCTCCCAGTTGCAACCAAGCCAGCGCTGGTTCTTAGCTCCTGGTCCCGTTTGCCCAGCCCACTTGGTGCTAATGCGCAGTGAAATGGCTGCTGCCCGGTGGACAGGGGAGCTCAGGCCTCCGTGGTCCTCGGGGTGGATCATGTCCTCGTAAACATCACAACACCACTGGCTTTGTCAGAGGTGGCAGCGAGGTTGGCCTGGCACCTGAACCAAGCGTGGCCCAGCCCGGGAGGAAGGCTGTATGCCCTGCTTCCCAAGTGGACGTTCCAGGAAGAAGTCAGATGATCTGAGTTATGGAAACCAAATGGCCCTCCTTTGTTTAGAGAGAGAGGGGGAAAAAGTCACTCATTTTTGTGGTGAAGTGAAAACAGGCTCCAAACCAAACAATCCCTCTCCGAGCAGAAAATGCCAGCTCCCCAGAGCAGGCCCACAGCTCGGAGGCTGATAAACTGATGCAAGGCTGCGTCAGGCCCGTCCTGCAGCCTCGGCAAAGCCCTCAGTTCTCCCAGCCAGTTTTTCCTCTGCTCTGCTCCAGAAATATTTGGACTCCCAGGCAGGAAAGGAAAAGGAAAGGAGGGAGAAAGAGAAATGTCTACTTGACTAGGTTAATCTCGCCCTTTCCCTCCTTTGCTGTGATGAGAAAGGGAGAGGAGCTGTGCAGAGAATGAGCGTGGGCACTAACGGCACGTGGACATGCCCTGGCATCTCCCTGGCATGTCACTGCAGGGCGCCAACTCGAGACCTCCTCAGTGTGACCCAGCTCTTCCCACAGAATGCAGCCAGGAGTCATGAGGCCTGCTGTGGCCGCCCTGTGGCTGCTCCGCGGCTCTGTGGGCAGGCTCCGTGGGCAGCGATCTGCACTCCCAGGTATTACCAGTGCATGCACAGTAGGGTAAGCCATGGCCAAAAGAAAATAAATGTAGGCTCTAGTCAGCCACGCCTGTCCTGATTTCAGTTTATTCTCTAATACAAGCCTTCCTGGGATGGAGAGGTTTGGCAAGGAAAGAACCACGGAGGATTCAGTTCTAGTCCTGGTGTTGCCTCTGACTGGCTGTGCTTCCCTGGGTCGGGGTTGCCGCTCTGAGCCTCCATTTTGCAACTGGACAATGAGCCTAATGAACCCTGTGTTAGTTCACAAGGTCACCGTGAAGGAGATAAAGCATGGCTCTTATCAAGCGGTGGCAATCGGACAGCCTGGATATGGATCCAAGCTCCCCTTTGTAACATTGGTCACATTTCTTCCTATGTCAGTTTCCTGCCTTTAAAATGAAGGGACTAACATTTTCCCTGATAGCACTCCAGGTTAAATTTGGTTATGTGATGTATGCGAAGCACTTAGAGAGCATGTACACACAGCCTGCCCAGGGAGCATTACTGTCATTATTGACATCATAGACGAAAAAACACCCTATATAATAAAAGCCTATTATGCTAAGTGTCTGACCATTCAACCATTCGACCAGTCGCTGTGATGCACACTGACCACCAGGGGCAGACACTGGCCAGTAGGTTAGCTTGCTGCTGGGGTCCACCGATCAGGACTGGGTGAGATGGGCTCGATATGCCCTGGAGCCAACCTCCCTTGGTCCCTCCCTGGCCTCTAAAATTTTCTTTTAATTAATTTCCTTTCAATGTGCACGAACTGTGCACTGGGCTTCTAGTCTTGAAAATAATAATGCTCAGTTCAGGCACTGGGTGACCTGCTGTCATAAGATTCATAATTTCATTCAGCACACCCTCACTATTCTGGCAACATTCTGAATCTGCCAGTGCTGAATCTAAATTGGAGGGGAACCTCCAAGAGTTTCCTATTTCTCGTAGGAAAAATCCCCAAAGCCCCACCATGGCCTACAAGGCCTCGGTCATCTGGTCCTGCTGCCTTTTCTAGCCTCCTGTTGAGCCGTCGTCGCACTCCAATGCCTCAGCCTTGTTGGTCCTCTTTCAGCTCTCCGGAGTCCTGGGACCTCTGGAGTTCCTGCCCAGGATCTCTGCAGTACCGCCTCTCTCCCACTCCATCTACTCTCCCCCAGACCTCCAGCCTCAACAGCCTTTCCTCAGGGAGGCAGCTCCTGACCTTCCAGATGAGAGCTAGCCCCCTCCTTCTTCTTTGGTGTCACCATAATTATAATTAAACTAGAGGCCCAGTGCATTTGTGCACCGGTGGGGTCCCTCGGCCTGGCCCGCAGGGATTGGGCCAAAACCGGCTCTCCGCCATCCCCCGAGTGGTCCCAGATTGCAAGAGGAGAGCGCAGTTCTCGGGGCATGCACGTTAGAATCGGGCTCCCTCTTCTCTGGTTCCAGGTACCTCACCCAAGAACCACAGCTGCCAAGTCACTACAGCTCAGCAGCTCCTGTGTAGAGTGTCTGCCCCCTGGACGTCATTGTGCATCATAGCTACTGGTCAGACAGTCGAACAGTCAGATGGTCACTTAGGCTTTTATATATATAGTAATTTGTGTAATTACCAGCAGGTCAGCTCCTTGAGTGAGATGCTTCATCTCTTTTGTTCAGTGTGAGGCCTAGCACAGTGTCTGGCTAATGGTAAATATTCAAAAGAATATTTTTTAATAAAAATGAATGTGTTTAGCCCTGGCCGGTTTGACTCAGTGACTGAGCATTGGCCTGTGGACTGAAGGGTCCTGGGTTTGATTCTAGTCAAGGGCACATACCTTGGTTGCAGGCTCGATCTCCAATAGGGAGTGTGCAGGAGGCAGCCAAGGGCATGTACCTTGGTTGTGGGCACATCCCCAGTGGGGAGTGTGCGGGAGGCAGCTGATTGATGTTTCTCTCTCATCGATGTTTCTAACTCTCTATCCCTCTCCCTTCCTCTCTGTAAAAAATCAATAAAATATATTTTAAAAAATGAATGTGTTTAAAAACTATCTTTCCTGCAACTCCTATAAAGTCCATAACAACAGAGACCGTGTTTCTCTCCTCAAAAGCCTGCATTTCTAGCACATAGTAGTCCTTCAATAAATATTTGCAGGATGGGTGGGTGGATGGATGGATGAGTAAATGAGATGGAATAACTTCCCTAGCTTTTCATATTGAAAATTTCCCTAGACATCAGGGGGATACTGTAATTGACCACTTCCTTTTTTCTTCCATGAGGACATAGTGCTTAGAACTCAGACATGTCCTCTAACTCCCATCCCACTGTGTCTGCTCCTCAAATCCAGGCATGGAAGGCATGGGGCTTACTAATCTCCACTTGGGCGAGTGTTTAGTGTCAGCAACATAAAATGTCACTAAGAGACTTCAATTTCACAACAAATGCCAATAGCAGAGTATCGTCTTGTAATTAAACCTATGCCCAAATCCCTGACTAACTCAACTTGAACCAAACTTCTTCCTATACAGATCTTTTTAAATCCTATTTATGGCCTACCCTTGAACATACTTTTCATTTGTTCTGCTTTTGCTCATGTCATTCCTCCCACCAGAAATTCCTCTTCCCTATCTCTCCCTGGAACTCAGCTCAAGTTTTGTGTTCCCTGTGACCTCACCACGTCACCCACTAATGGAGCTCTCTGTCTTCTGAAGCCAAATGCTATTCTGGCTTAGCCACTTTTTGGGTTTGTCAGTGCAGTTTCTCCATGAATATGGCTTTTCTCTCAAACTAGACTTGGACCCAAAGTTCCCTTAAGACCAGTCTAATATTTTCTTATTTCTTTTCAGTTATGCCTGGTCTGTGCTAAGAACTTGGTCTCTATTTGCTCATTGATTGACTCGACTGGACATACAGAGTCAGAGACTAATATTTAGGAAGGAGACCTTGAGTTCACTCTAGTGAATTTTACAGCTCAAGATGAGTTTCTATTTCATAGAGTCATTGCTTTTCTAGTGTCTCCCAGGACTTGGCTAATAGTCTTTGGGAGTCACAGAACTTGAAGTTATAAACTTGCCACACTCCTCTTAATCCAGTGACTTCCCTTTTACAGATGAGAAGCCCTTTGCTGTGGAAGATACTTATTTGCTGTGCCCAGCACCCATCTTAAAAGAAGTTGGCATGTAAGTTTCCACCAGCAACTAAACCTCAGAGAGGAGAGAGGAGTTAGAGGGGACAAAGGGAACAGAAAGAAGTATCTATCTTCATTATTGTAATGGGGTCTTTCTCTAGACCTCTCCAAGTAATGATGATGAACGATGCTTCCAGTGAGCCAGGCTTCAGGATACATGTTTGACAAAGGGTGTCTCATTCCATCTTCCCAAATTTCCGACAAGATACTTGTCATCTTGAAGATACTCAGATCTTCCCAGTTTTACAGATGTGGAATCGGTGGCTGAGAGAATTTAAGTAGCTCGCCCAAGCTCACACAGCAGTAAATGAAAGAGTCGGGCCTCCAACCAAGGTCTGTCTGGCTTAATCACAGCTACCTTCCAGAAAGCTCTCACACACATTACTTTGCCCTTCATGACGACTGCCCTACCAGATGGTTATCACCCCTGCAGAGATAAGGAAGCTCAGAAAAGCTAGGTGGGTCCATAGATGGCCAAGGCCCAGATTCAGACCATCCAAGGCCAAGCTCAGTGCTCCTACCTCTATGCCTCGGTGGAGCACATGGTCCACAGAGGCGCAGTCACCCAGACAGCTGGAGGCTCCCTGAACTAACCTATGGGGGAAATGCCGTGATGGTGCAATTATAATAAGTGCTAGTGAAATGTGATTAGGAAATAGTCACTGGAGAAAGAAGGAGATTTAGCACCCTGAACAGGAAAAGAAATCTGTGGGGACCAGAGAAGCAACGTTTGTGAGAGAAGACAAAGCCTCTCCGTGAACGTGTCTGTAACAGGCTGAAGACAGAACGGTGGCTTTAAGGGGGAAATGCTAAACTGGTTCATCTGAATTCTGCCTTAAATCATTTGTTCAAATGGTAAGGCTCCAACTCTGGTTGCCTAACATTGGCCTGTGATTCATTCATTCTGTTGATTCCACAAATACCCCTGTGCCCATCCTGCAAAATGCATGCTCCTGATTCAGTGAGTCTCATATAGATGAGGAGGTAGAAGGCAACTTTGTTCACCTATTACTGCGCTTCTGTGTTAGTAGTAACAAAACCGCCCCCACCAGAATCAAATGGCTGAGAATCCAGATAACAACAGAACATTAGGTTTACAGCTTGATCACTTTAGCCCCACTGATTTGGACCATTTTTTTAAGAATCCTTCATCTTACTACAATGAGACAAGTAAATTAAATGGAAGCAGGCTTTGAGCATTCAATGCAATTTGCTGTACTGCAACAAGGGTTGAATGTACTGCCTGGATACGGCAGCCAGATGACTAGTGCATCCTGACATCTCCCTGGAGTTTCAGAGGTGGGAACGGCCCTAGAGACCATGCTCCACATTTTACAAAGGAGACAGCTTAGGCCCCAGGGGAAGAGACTACAGTCCAAAGAGTAGTTGCGAGCAGAGCCCATAGGCGGCCAACGTGTCCAGTTCTCGGTCCCTTGCACCCCATGCTGAGTATCTCTGGTTTCTTGCTGTCTTTGCAGGAAAGCCGCACTCCAGGTCAGCATGAACGATGGCCTGTCTTTCATCTCCAGTTCTGTCATCATCACCACCACACACTGTGTAAGTCATCACCTGTCCTTTTACCAAAGACTTCATTGTCATTCTCATGTCCCTGGAAAGTTGTCTGGTTTGCATTCTGTTCTCTGGGTTTTCATCCCAACACTGCTAGGCCAGCTATGGGCTGGGTGAGGGGTGTGCTGCACCCCGGAGTGTGTCAGGAACCCCTGTGTCCGGTTTCTCCAGGCTCCCCATTTCTGTGACTGTGGGTGAGACCTGAAGGCACTGGCATGACCAGATGACAAGACAGGCCAGTGTCTGTGCAGTAGTGAGGGGGGGGAGGATGTCTGGATGGAGTGTGTTTAGGAGAAAATGCACAGAAAGAAATTGGACAGCATATACAGAAAGCTTGTCTGAAGGAGTTTTTCACTAAAAGGGAACAAGAAAAGGGGCAGTAACTGAAGAAAGATGTATAAAGCGTATAAAGAGAGTCTTTTATTTAGAATGGGAGAAATTGCAGCTTGTTTATATGGTTATGGAAACAATCCAGGAGAAAATGGAAAATTGATGAAGCAGGAAAGAGCAAGGAAGAGGCCCTATGCCACAGGGATTGGGAGGCAGCAGTAGGGACTGTGTCCTCCCTGCCAGGCCCTCCAATGCCCCTTCTCTGGATCTTGCTGTCAAGTAGCTTTGGTTTCTGGCTACACATAAAGTCACTGGGAGAGCTTTTAAAAAGCATTGCTGCCCTGACCTCATGCCAGACCCATCGCAACAGTCTGGGGCTGGGCCCAAGGCTATGGTTGGGACCACCTGGGCCTGTGTAGTTGCTCCCGCCCACTGTCAGCGTCTGAAGAGTTCAGCCCGTCAGAGGGCAATCTGGGTGTGATCAGCTTGAACACAGATCTCAGCCCCTGACATGAGCATTCCCCAAATGACCTTTGTCTGAATATTCAGATTCTGCAGCCAAATGTGCTTTATCCTTTAGATCATTTTAGAGAAGAATGAGTTTGACCTGTTGGTCAGCTTGGGCAGATGCTCTGATCAATTCCTGGCCAGCCTTTGAAGGACATGTTTGAACCCCCTCAATAATTGGGGTTCATGTCCTTAACACCATCACAGGTGGAGGAGAGAGAGCAGGCAAGGTTAGTGAGCAGGAAGCCGGGGCGCGCGATAGACAGCACTCCCTTCCAACCCGTGCCTCCCCACTCCCACACACACACTTTTCAGCCTATGTTAGGAGCAAACCAGTTTTCCTGAAAGCAGTGTAAGCCAGTGCAATGGATACAGACAACAGAAAAGTTTTATTTGACCAAAGGGACTAGAGTTGTCACAAAGAAGTGTCTGAGAAATGTCTACGTCTCGAGGATCTGTCAGTAGAACATCAAATCTGGAGACCAAATGTGAAAGCTGTGTGCACAAGCAGTGAAATTTCAAGTGTGTCCTGCCTGATTCTTTTAGAAATTGACCCTTTTGGAACCTGCCAACTTGCAGGAAATGATTAAAATACCCCAAATCTAACAACTTCATTCCAGATTCCTCCCTACTCTAAATGATCCAACAATGTGGGCCTGTATTTCTCATTTTGTCTGATCATACCAGAGAAATAGCCATGACCTTGAGGCTGCGTGGGCAGGGAAATGAGAAGGGGAAACATCTCAACCAAACCTGTAGTATGGTAAATATAAATCTGATTTAAGTCCTGGGCCTCTAAGCCAAGAAGAAAGGGTGTCCTTACTAATATACTGCAAAATGAAAAGAACTCCCAGTAAAGTCCCTCTGTACCTTCCTGGCTCATTCCAGCATACACTTACACCTTACATCTTCATCTGGGTGCATGTCTCTAAGCTTTCTGATCAGCACCACCTCATAACACTTCTGCATTATTCCCTTTTTCATTTGAGAATGCTGTATGTCTACAACAAAGTTATAGCCACCCTACGGTTTGAGATCCAGGTCCATTCGTTCATTTACTCAACAAATATTCATTGATTGTGCACAATATGCTGGGCACTGCCCTAGGTGCTTGGGATACATCAGAGAACACAACAGACGGAAACCTAGTGGAGAGGGTGACGAGAAAGAAGGCAGATAATAAATAAGAAACATAATAAAGGAATCACACACTATGTTAAAAGATAATATGTTCTATTTTAAAAAATAGAGCAGAATAAGAGGATTTGGTGCTTCTTGAGTGAGTATAATGTAAATAGAGATATATTGAGAAGGTGGCATTTGAGTAGAGACTTTGAAGTTGGCTGTGAGACTACTGGGGGAAGAACATATCAATTACAAAGCCACAGTGCTTAGATCCCCAAGACCAGACACCTGGTATGTTCTAGGAAGAGCAAGAAGGCCGGTGATCAGTCATTGGAAGAGAGCAAGTGAGGAGAGCAGTGACAGGGAGGTAAAAGCGTGGAGGGTCTGGTGAGGACTTTGGCTTTTGTACAGAGGTACAACATGATCAGATTTATATTTGAAAGATCACTCTGGCTGCTGGACCAGCCTGTGGGAAGACAAGGATGGAAGGACTGTCACTAGTTAGGAGGGTTATGGCAATATTTCAGGCCAGAGATGATGCTGGCTTGATTCAGGAGGGAGCAAAGGACATAAGAGAAGAGGTCAGCATCCGATATATTGTTAAGATAAAGCTAATGGATTTCCCAAAGCATTGGATGTAGGGCTTAAGTGAGAAGAATCAAGAATGGCCCCAAAGTGAATTTTACCAAACATTCAAAGAAGAACTAACACCTATCCTTTTTGAACTATTCCAAAAAATTCAAGAGGAGGGAAGACTCCCAAGCTCATTTTATGAGGCCAGAATTATCCCAATTCCAAAACCAGATGAAGACATTACAAAGAAGGAAGATTATAGTCCAATATCCCTGATGAACATAGATGCTAAAATTTTCAACAAAATGTTAGCAAACTGGATCCCACAATACATTTAAAAGATGTACCATGACCAAGTGGGATTTATTCCACAGTTACAAGGTTGATACAATAGTCACAAATCAATAAACGTGGTATATCACATAAACAAAATGAAGGATAAAAATCACATGATCCTATCAATAGATTCAGAAAAGGCATTTAATAAAATCCAGCACCCAGATATGATAAAAGCTCTCAGCAAAGTGGAACTAGAAGGATCATACCTCAAGGTATAGCCAACGTCTTACTTAAGGAGCAAAAACTAAAAGTGTTTCTCTTAAGAACAGGAACAAGACAAAGATTTCTGCCTTCACCATTTTTATTCAGCATAAGAAATAAAGGGGGGAAAATAAACAAGTGGGACTATATCAAACTAAAAAGCCTCTGCACAGCAAAAGAAATCATCAACAAAATGAAAATATGGGAGGACATATTTGCCAATGATACATCTGTTAAGGGGTTAATTTCCAAAATATATAAAGAACTTATACAACTCAACAAAAGGAAGACAAACAATCCAATTTAAAAAAATGGGCAAAGGACCTAAATAGACACTTCTCCAAAGAGGACATACAGATGGCCAAGAGACATGAAAAAATGCTCAAAGTCACTAATCATCAGAGAGAGGTAAACGACAATGAGGCACCACCTCACACCTGTCAGACTGGCTACA
>NW_006299593.1:3391581-3420846 GCF_000327345.1 Myotis davidii | reverse complement strand
GGACCTCGAGAATGTTATTCTAAGTGAAATAAGCCAGTAGAGAAAGACAAATACCAAATGATCTCACTTATATGTGGAATTTAATGAATGATATAATTTAACAAACAAAATAAAAACAAAAACATAGATATATAGAACAGACTGACAGCTATCAGAGGGGAGGAGAGTTGGGACGCTGAGTAAAAAAAAGGTGAATGGATTAAGTAAAAAAAATAGACAGATAGACAATAAGATGATGATGAAGATGGGAAGATAGATACATAGATAGATAGATAGATACATAGATAGATAGATGATAGATAGATAGATAGATAGATAGATAGATAGATAGATAGATAGAGATATACAGAAAGGCAGGGGCCAGGCACCCCTACATTCATATCAGCACAATTTACAATAGCCAAGATTTGGAAACAGCTTAAGTGCCCATCAGCAGATGAATGGATTAAAAAACTGTGGTACAGCTACACAATGGAATACTATGCTGATCTTCTACCTTTTGCAACAGCATGGATGGACCTCGAGAATGTTATTCTAAGTGAAATAAGCCAGTCAGAGAAAGACAAATACCATATGATCTCACTTATATGTGGAATTTAATGAATGATATAATTTAACAAACAAAATAAAAACAAAAACATAGATATATAGAACAGACTGACAGCTATCAGAGGGGAGGAGAGTTGGGACACTGGGTAAAAGAAAGGTGAATGGATTAAGAAAAAAAATAGACAGACAATAAGATGATGATGAAGATGGAAAGATAGATACATAGATAGATAGATGATAGATAGATAGATAGATAGATAGATGATAGAGATATACACACAGAGAGAGATGGTGATAGCTACAGGGAAAAGGGGGTGGGGAGAGGTGGAAGAGAGGAAAGGGGGATGGATAAATGAGGACAGAAAGGGATTTTACTTCAGGCAATGGGCACAGGATGCAGTGTGCAGATGATGTTTTGTTGAGTTGTACACTTGAAACCTGCGTGGTTTTGTTACTCAATGTCACCCCAATAAACTCAATCAATAAATAAATTAATTTTTTAAAAGCCCTGGCCAGGTGGCTCAGCTGATTGGAGCTTTATACCATACACCAAAAGAGTTGCAAGTTCAATTCCTAGTCAGAGCACATACCTAAATTGCAGGTTCAGTCCCCAGTCAGGGTGCCTACGGGAAGCAACTGATCTGTTTCTCTCACATCGATATTTCTCTCCCTCTTTCTCTCTCTCTCTCTCTCTCTCTCTCTCTCTCTCTCTCTCTCTCTTTCTCTCTCTCTCTAAAAAAATCAGTAAAAGCATATTCTTGGTTGTGGATTAAGTAAAAAAAAAAAATGCCCCCCAAGGGTTTTCTAAGTAACTGAAAGGATGAAATTGCCCTCAGCTGACAGGAGGAAGATTGAAGAGGGAAAGGTGGAAAGTCTGGAGATCAGTTTTGCTGTTGACTAGTTGCATGGCCTTGACCAAGTTGTGTTAGCCCCTTTGTGCCTCAATTGTCTCATCTGTAAAATTTGAATAATAATATTCTACATCTCTTAGCAGTGCTCTCCATATGAAATGAAATAGCATGTGTAAAGTGCTTGGCAGAAGGCCCGGCAGGTAGTAAGAGCTCAATAAATATTAGCTATTATCATAGTAGAAGCTTAGTCAAAATTACTGAACTGGTTGGAGATCCTTCCCAAAGAATTAGCTCCTCACTTCAGAGTCCGGTTATAACAAAGGAACTCTTCTGAGACAAGAAGTATCCTTAGACGTACATGTTTGTCACTCAACCAACCCCAGGTGACTAAAGGGGACAGGCAAGATGTCCAAATTCACCCAGACAGAGGGACCGATATCCAAACATAAAGCTCCAGTCCCCAGCAGGGCCCTGCACAGGAGCTCAAATAACAAGACTGAAGCCATCGCTGGGCTAAACAGAGAAGCAGGTGGATGTGTGGTCATCCAGGGTGTGAAGCGAGGTCTTGGACTTGCGTTTGGTTCTTGGGCAGCAGCTGGTTTGGAGGACAGGTTTTTAGATCAAAAAAGATCCCCTGGGTCTGAGTAAAGGGTTAGTCTTGTCAATGCCAGTTGCAGCCTGCCCAGTCCATCAACTGGAACCAAAGGTAATTTTAAAATATGTAGTCGAGCCTTTTCTTTCCTCGCTTTATTTGGTGCCCATTTGGACAACCGTGTCGTCAGTTTTCAAGATGCAGAACGAATAACTGTTGCCCCTGCCAGGAGCAGAAATTCCGTGAAGTTTCACAGGAAAAAAGATTTTTCCATCCAAGAGCTAAAAGATTCCTATACAAATGGTAAACTGTGGTGAGCTCCATGACTATAGAAAGTGTTCAAACAGCCAAAGTCCTCTCTTCCAGCATATTTAAATGCCTCCCACCTCCCTAGTCTTTTCTCTTTTTTCTTTCTTTTTTTCTTTTTCTTTTTTTATAATCCTCACTCAAGGACTTTTTCCCATTGATTTTTAAAGAGAGTGGAAGGGAGGGGGAGAGACAGAGAGAAACATCGATGTGATAGAGACACATAGATTGGTTCCCTCTAGCATGTGCCCTTGCAACCCAGGTTTCTGCCCTTGACTGGAATCGAACTGGGGATCCTTCAGACCGCAGGCCAACACTCTATCCACTGAGCCACTCTATCCGGCTATCTCCGTAGTCTTAACTGGCCTCCTGTTCTTCCCAGCCTCTAGCAATGGGTGAGAAAGATCATTAATATGGTGCCATTTTAAGGGAAATAGCAAAAAGAAGTTTTTCCTTTTAAGAACAAAGCAAGCAAATTTTGTGCTTTAAAGAATTTTTCATGAAAAGTTGTCTTCTTTTAGATAAAAACTTTAAATTCTATCATTTCCCACCCAAAGTGTACAAAAATCAGGGAATCGTTCAACAAGGATTTCTCAAACTCCTACTGTGTATCCAGTGCTCTATTTACTACATTTTATAAGTCACTATCCTTAAGGAGCTTAAAATCCAGTTGGAGAAGAGAGTCCAACAATCCTATAAAAACATAAAGCACAAGACTGCGCTACCCAGGCGTAAATGCAGTAGCATTTCAGAGAAGGGAAGGAGGAGTGAATGCAGGAAGTCACAGGGCTTCCTGGGGGAGATAAAACCCAAGTGGTGATCTGAAAAACAGTAATGACAGGTGGAGAAGTGGGAGGAGACCCTCCCCTGAAGAGAAACCAACCTGAGCAAGGACTGGGTGTGTTCATGAGCATCCCTTCCAGGGTCCATGAGTCCTTCTTTCTTTTCCTCTCGTTTGATACCAATCTCTGGTGCCTTCTCACCTGGGACCATTTCTCAGGTTAACAACCACTCTCCTAAGATATACACATCACATCCTTGATCACCCCCATATGTAACAATGAGGCCCAGCTGATGCACCTCCCTGTTAACTGTGATCAGGATTTGATTTGTATTCGTTTCCAGGTTTGGGAACCACCATCTTTGAAGAAAGGAAAGAAATCTAAAGTTAATCATGAGGGTCTAAAGTAGGGGTGGGCAAACTTTTTGACTCGAGGGCCACAATGGGTTCTTAAACTGGACTGGAGGGCCGGAACAAAAGCATGGATGGAGTGTTTGTGTGAACTAATATAAATTCAAAGTAAACATCATTACATAAAAGGGTACGGTCTTTTTTTTTTTAGTTTTATTCATTTCAAATGGGCCGTAGTTTGCCCACGGCTGGTCTAAAGTCAACAGTAAATCAGTGAGGAAACTTCTCTTTCTCCCCTAACTTATATGCAAAACAGCCTGGCTACAAGCAGTAACAAGATCCAATAAATTTGAGTGTACCCATGTAAAGTCACTATTCATAGAAACTCTTTTTGAACGAAAATAAAAATGTAATAATCTCAACCCTGAGCACCAAAACAAGAGCTGCCCTATAATTATAGCATAAGGAAGGAATTAAGAAAATAGGATATGGAGTCAAATATTGTAATTTCAAATACTAGCCCCTCCTCTTTTCAGGGTGATCTTGGGCAAGTTAACCTGAGCCTATCTCAGAGCCTGTCTTATATGATCTTTGCAAAGATGAAACGTAAAGTATAGAAGGGACTGGAACTATATGGTAGCTCTTCACTAGTGTATCGACATTCTCTTTTCTTGCCAAGTAAAAGTCGAATGGCCTGTCTCGTGAACAGCTTTGCTATTTACTAACCTAGATTATAAACAGGCAGTGTTTCCTTGATTGAGAGGTAAGCTTCCTTTTGAGTCCACGATAAGGCTAGGAACAGCCTGGGGGAAACTTTGAAGACGTTGCCTACAGGATAGCGAAGGAAAATAACGCCTATAAATTAGGTCTGGTGAGAAGCCAACTGGGATTAGAAAGCAGTTTCTTCACTATTTTTTTCCCAATTATACTTGAAGTTCAATATTACATTAGTTTCAGGTGTATAGCATAGTGGTTAGACATTTAAAAAGTGACCCGCCCCCCATAAGTCTAGGGCAGGGGTGGGCAAACTTTTTGACTCGAGGGCCACAATGGGTTCTTAAACTGGACCGGAGAGCCGGAACAAAAGCATGGATGGAGTGTTTGTGTGAACTAATATAAATTCAAAGTAAACATCATTACATAAAACATCATTACATAAAAGTTTGCCCACCCCTGCTTTAGACCCTCATGATTAACTTTAGATTTCTTTTTTTTTTTTAGTTTTATTCATTTCAAATGGGCCGGATCCGGCCCGCGGGCCGTAGTTTGCCCACGGCTGCTCTAGGGGCACCATACATAGTTATTACAATATTATTGACTATATTCCCTATGCTGAACTGTACATCTCCGTGGCTATTTGTAACTGCTAGTCTGTACTTCTAATCCCTTCACCTCCCTCACCCAGTTGCCCAACCCACCTCCCTCTTCACTGTTTTGAAAGAAGTTTTTCCTAGTAAATGAATTAAGTAAAGAGCAACATAAGGAGACTATTTAGACTACATATACGAATGAATTAAAACAAGTGCTTACTAAAGTTGATGCATTGCTACCACATGGAAATTTCCTATTGTTATTTAAAGTATTATATCATGCACAGAACGTTTGTGGGCATTTTATCAGAGGAGGCACTGTGTCGGGCAGGTGAGAACGCAGCCTCAGAGAAGAGAGTCCTCTGTTGTGCCCCGAAGGAGCCACGACTGTGGTTTTGGAGTATGATTTGATTTCTATGGGGATGAACATGGTGCCAACTTTTTTACCAAGGATTTTTTAACCATTTTATCCTTCAAGTTTTTATGAATTTAGACTATTCTTTTCCTGAGCTAGTGGTATTTTTCTATAGATTTTTGAGAGAGAATGAGAGAAAACATACAATGTACAAGGAAGAGTCCCCCCCACCACCACCCCCACACACATTACAAAGAATTATCTAGTCCAAAATGTCAATAGTACCAAGATTGCAAAACCCAAATGAATCAGAATTTTTTGGGTAGGGAGCCCAGGATTTTGCTCTTTTGTAAGTTTGCCAAATAAGTCATAAACATTCAGATCTCTTATCATTCTACTTACCTGACTCTAATTGTCCTCCAAAGTTTAGAAAGAAAATTATTAAAATCTATTTAAGAAAAATGAATTTTCTCTCTTGATTTATTCCTAATTCCATTCATTTAAGAATTCCAAGATTCTAAAATCAGAAACCTCTTTTTATATTCTTACTTTTGGATCATATTTTCTGCTATAAAACTAGGCATTTGCCTAAAAAAATAATTTTGGCCCATATGTCCAGTCTAGGGACCTTCCCTTTTTGTGTTGCCAAAGACTGCAAAACTTTCTCTCCAAATGCCTCGTTTCCAAAGTCCAAGTCGTTCCTTCCCTTCCTCCACTCATTGTTTCAGGAATGTCATAGTTCCCAATGTCTCACAAGAATGTGGGTCTCCAGCTGCCGCGCAGAGGTAGGTTATAAGTTTGGAAACAGCTGGAGACGCTGTAAAGAAAGCACAGACAATGGAAAGATGGATTGCCTCTCATGTACAGTGTAGCCCATATGCTTCTGGAGGAAAAACAAAGGCTCGTCATGTTCACCATTGCAACCCAGCACCTGGCACAGTGCCTGTGCATAGTAGTTAGTAGATAGCTGGTGACTGAGAGAATGAAGGAATAGACTTATCCAAGAATCATACTGAGACCATGATGGCACTTGCTGGTAGGAGGAGAAGAAAGCCACGATGAGGTAGGATTAAAACACCCTGAGCTGGTGGAAGTAGACGCTTCCAGAGAAGATGGTCAGTAATCCAATATGCACATACAAGAAGCATGGGGAGCTTGTCCATAATTTAAGAAGAAAAAAATCTCCCAATTGGGAAATGACAGCCAGTGATCCCAGGCAGGGCAGTAGTCAGAAACCTCTGCAGAGCAGCACCAGCTCCTGTAGCAGCATACTCTTGTCAGGGGTGCATACCTGGAGAAGGGGGTCTGCCAATAGCCCACTCAACTGGGTCAAGATTCAGGGCGGCCCCTGGGATATGAAAATCTAGAGCACAAGGCCAGATGCTAGGTAGAACCATAGAAACTTATACAGAATCTAAGGTACTCATTTTGCTAAGTTCAAGGAACACAAAGATATAAATACATGGGAAACAAAGAAGTACTCCAAGGATTTGTAATTTAATGCAGCAAGTGCTTTAATGGAGAAATGAACAATGCCCAGCCCAGTGATACCAGGAAGTGGAGTGTCTGGGGAATCAAAGAAGAGTTCACAAAAGACATGATAAGTGAACTGAGTCATGGAGAAAGTACTGGGGTTAGCTAAGGGTGTGGCCTGGGTAAAGGCATGCTCTGGGCCACTTTGGCTGTAATTGGTTGGATTCGGCAACAGCAGGGATCAAAGACAAAACAATTGGGATCAGTTGGAAAAGCCTTCTTTATCTACCATGTTTTGGAATTTCTTTAATATTTAATGTAAACATAATGCAGTTTTGATGATAACTTACAATTTCTCCTCACTCAGGATAAACATCTTTTGTCTAAAAAATAATAAATAAGTAAATAAATAAATCTAGGTAACCTCAGAAAAGCTTGGGGATCAATGTCATGGCCTGATCTCACCCTGGAATACTAGAAACTTAGGCTATGGACATTCTAGTACTGTGGCCAGCCAGGGATGAGGGTGCATGAACTGCCTTTATCAGGGCTGGCTCAGAAGCGGGTGTTCTGGAGCCCAGAGATGGAGGCTACAGTGGCTGCAGCTAAGACAGACTGCAAAGGGAGGGCAGGGACATATCCCAGAACTGTCTGCAAACTTCTGTCCTAGGCAACTTCCTGGGTCTCTTTTGTAAGCCAGTTAAATTCTGTTACTGATTGTTTTGAAATAAACCTAGAAAAATACAAACCCAGCCCAGTTTTATAGTCACAAGGCTATCTAGGTAAACAGAGAGTTGGCATGTCTGCCCTTGCCAAAATTTCTTGAATTTCACCAGCCTGTTACGGAGTGAATCCAGTAGCCTGTGCTGAGAGGTGGCAATCTTGCCTTCCAACATAATAAAAAATTATTGCAATGCTTTTCAGAAAAAGTGGAAATCAGAGAAGGCATTTTTCTTCTATTTCTCTTCCAAGGTCAGCAAAACAGTCCATCAATCAAAATAGGTAGCTATCTTTGGGATGGATAATTCATGCCAATAGTTATAAGCATGTGGGTCTTTTCATTAAGGAAAGAAGTATAGGGAAGAGGTTGCTGCTAGCAAATGGGGCCAAAGAGCAAGACCCATATGTATTTAAATAGGACTATGGGCAAGTGTTAGGAACTCAAAAAATAGCTAGGCCTTGACCTCCGGAATCCTACAGCATAGCTTACAAGGCAGGATGTATACTCCAAGAGGTAAATATTATACACTTTGGGGTATAAAAGACAAATATCACACAGGCATCCAGAAATGCCCCCATCTATTCCAGATTCACAAGCTTCCACACAAGCCTTTGGATAAGTAAATTGACACAAGCAAGTGCACTCTCAGGATTGCCCCTTTAATGGTCCAGTGGATTACTTCCCAGTTACCCAAGAAGGTGTTCACCTTCTTGCAAGGGGAGCTGGACTAATCATTCTGGACATTCAGGAATAACATGAGCAGCTCATGATGTGCTCAGCCCAAAAAGTCTTCCCCAAAAAGACACTCCCTCAACTGTTGGTGCAATTCTAAGGAACGACCCTTGGAGAAGACAAGCTCCTTCCCAACAACTAATCTAGGAGGACAGGACCACGGCCCACACCCTGACTTTCCCCTATAGATTCCTTCACCCTAACGTTATCCCACTTCCTGGCCAACTTGCTCCCACGCCCACCTGTCCCTTTTTCACATGGCCTGGAAGAGTAAGGGGAGACTGGAATGGAGGGGAAATAGGAGGCAGACCTTGCAAAGGATTTGAATGACAGGAGATGGAGTTTGGGTGATGGGAAGCCAGACAAAGAAAGCACAAAGCAAAATTTTAGAAAGATGAATCTGGCACTTGTATGTTCCAAGTATATTAACAAACTATCATTAGTTTGGATACCACTGATTTATACATTCGGTCATGGGAGGGGAATAGGCTCCAGTGTGCTTAGCAAAGCACAGGGGAAAGACTTAATTGGAGAAGAAAAGTGGGAACAAACATGATCTTTGGGATCAGATCAATGTGGCTAAAACCCTGGCCTTTTTAAACAGTTGGCACAGGGCCTGGTACATAGTAAGTACTCAGTGTGAGTCTCCTTGCATGGATGGTGTGGGCTCTGTAAGAATCAGTTCAGTAATGTGTTTCCCGAAGAGACTCGGACTTCTGGTTGAATTAACAGCAGTTGGTGTCTCAGTCTAAAGAAGTCATGGAACCTCTCAACTTGCGAAGCCAAATATCCACTCAAATATTGTATTAAATAAAAGAACACATCAGAGAGAGCCGAGAGAAACTGAATAATTGGAAAATAATGCCAAATATGGTAGATTATATAGAATATTCTATAGAAGTGGAACTCTAGCCTGGAGGCATGAAGAAAGACTTAGTGGCCATTTTCAATATTTGAAAGGCTGTCCTGAAACTTGTACATCTGCCTTGACTGTATAGATCCAAGGAGTAGAAGAGGCCAATAGACACAAGTCTTTCTAAGTGGTTCCCGGAGGGAGGGAGCTCCCTGATATGGTTGTATTCAAGCACAGACAACTTGACAACTTGGCAGAATGATGTAAACACCATTCATGCGTCAGACAGGCAATTGAACTAGAAAAGCTTTCAGACTCCTTCCTATGCCGAGAGTCTGTAATTCTAGAACAAAAAGTATGCTAGTGAAGGAGTAAGGCCAACACGATCCGTCCTATGGCGTGTAACAAATGAGTTTACCTTTGATATTTTGAAAATAAATATGAGAACCTTTTGTTGGGAACACTGGAGACGGCTTCTCTTAGTGAGATTCAGATTGGCCAACCTCCACCTAATACAAAGGAGATGATATTTCAGACCAGAGCGTGCTTAAAACTCCTCCTGAGAACAATTTGTTGTCAAGTAACCTCAAAGCACAACCTTCCGTTTACAAACAATTGTTATACCGCTCACAAATCATTCTCGCCTATTTATTAGCTGATCTCAGTAGAGCCATCCAAATTCAAGGTCTTTTTTACAATGTTCTAGTATTTTTTTATTATTATTTTAACAAGATGACCTGTGGTTTTTTTGTACTGTCATTAGGAAAAGCAAAAGACCACGGGAATATCAAAATGCAAAACTCAGCTCTCAGATGTTGTTTATGAACTGAAATATCAATAGTTTGCCAACATCTCTATTTTGATAACCCTTGTATGCATAAAAATATCTTTTCAAATATGTTTTGGAGGATTCGTGCTCATTTGTTTTTCTTGGATGTTTGAGCAATTGACTTTCAGTATTTTAATCGCTAAGTATTTTAAAGAATGTTTCCCCTAAGTTTGAAATTTCCTTGTTTTGAGAGTAAGTGAGAACAAAAACAAAAACAATTTTTCTGAATCTATGCCTCAGAAAACGCTGTGATAAGCACATAGTGAGATGGTAATATTTATTTTTAGAAATAAAAGTTAAATCCAAACAATCCATAACCAAGATAAATGTAATGGACCAAACTCAGCAGTTAGAAAACACAGAATAACAAATTGTGTTTAAAAAAAAACAATAGCCACTATATGCTATTTACAATAAATATACATTCAAAAATATAAAGACATAGAAAGGTTGAAAATAAAAGTATGAGAAAAATTATGTCAGGCAAATATCAAAATAAAACTAGTGTAGCTATATTAATATCAGGTAAAATATACTTTATGGTTGAACAAAACCATTATTGGTATAAAGAAGACCATTACACAATGTTAAAAAGACCAGTTAACCTAGAAGTTGTAATTCTAGTCTGCATTTAATGACATATCCTCAGCCTATATGAAGCAAATATTGTCAAGAAATTGATGAATCCACTATTACAGGAGAAGATTTAAGTACAGTTTTCTCAGTAATTAATAGATCAAGCAACCAAAAATTTAATAAAATATATTTGGATAATGTAATTAGACGTGATTTAGTGGCCACGCAATAAGGCTACAGCAAAATGTTCTAGGTAGGGTCCAGAATTTTTGTTTGAATTAAATGGGGGTTATGCAATTATAAGGTTAATGAAAAAAGTACCATTATTTCATCAATCTAAGGCACACTTTTTTCACATTTTAACCACTGAAATATATGTTTCATATAATCAATAATGTAGCATAATTTAATTGACATTGTTTGTTCCTAGTGGCTCATAATGAGCTATCCTACAAGGAATGCATCTTAAATTCAGGAAATCTTTCTCATCAATCTGTACTGTACCAAAAGTAAAGTAATGAAATGCATGCTGAACATCACGTATCAGTCACTTCCTCTCCACTTCCCACCCCTATCCACAATAGAAAATAAGAGCTCTGGCTTTTCTCCTGTGGAGAGTGGCGGACAGGGTAGGAGCTGATCATCAACCACATTACAGCCGCCTTTGTGAGATGGCCCGGAGTGCTATGCAGGGCTTACCGTCTACAGGGAACCTGCATCTTGAAAGAATTCCTTTTCAAGCGGACTTCGAGTATTTATAAAAAGTAGCTATGTATTAGACCTTAAGTCAAAGTCTCAACAAATTCCAAAAAATTCATGTCATATGGACCATGTTTTGTGACCAGAAAGTTCCACTAAAAATTTATTGCAAATCAATATTGAAAATCTCATGTGTTTGGAAATTTCAAACACACATCTGAATCTTTTATAAGCCAAAGTAACATTATACTGGAAATTGGGAAATAACATTATGAAGAGGCCACATAAAATTTGTGGAATGCGGCTAAAGTGGTCTGAGAGGGAAATTTGTAGCCTTAAATGTTTATATTAGAAAAGAAGAAAAGTTAGCAAAACATGGACGACCTCAAGATGGTAGAGAAGAGCAACAGAGTAAACCCCTCCCCGCCAAAAAAAGACAAAAATAATTTAAAAAAAAAAAAGACAGAATAGAAAACAAGATAGGTAAAGAAAACTATCAGGTGGGGCAGGAGTGGTGAAAAAGAGAAATAGACATGTATCTAAAGGACTGTGTTTTCACTAGTCAGTTCAGGATGGGAGGAGGGACCAACTCATTGTCTCAGGGGCGGGGGTGGGGGGGGGCGTGCTGGAGTGAGATCATTAACCTAGGGAACCAGGAAAACGCCTGCAAATTGAGTTCATTCCCATCTACTCCTAGGTCTTTCCTGCTATGGAAACCTTTTCACTCAAAATGGATGTCATGAAATATTGTACAATATTTACATCTTACTTTCTGCCATTGCTATCATGAACTAAAATTTGGCAAAATACTATGAAACCCTCCATTTTCGAGGCTGTTTGTTCCTAGAGTGGCTTTCTTACTGATCACTATATTTTTTAAGTTTATGGTTCTGCTTCTCCTGGCCTCTCACTTCTTGGTATCATACATGTGTCTTCCATTCGAGGTGCACCCTCCCCTTCTAATTTGATAGTTTATGCTTCTGGGAGCCCAGGTATCAGATAACCAGGCAATCGTGTCTCAAGTTCTTATGCAGAGATAAGAATTCTTATTTTATATATTTATAAACATATATATGTCTTGAGTACACAAGTTTTAGTGAATGACCAATGTGTCTGTTTATGCCTACTCCTGGGTTATTGGGGCTGTTTTAAACAGCTGAATCTTTTGGGTTGAGCATTCTGGATTAGTGAATTCCACTGAAAGAGAAACAATTGTAAGAAGTGTGTTGAGTGTTTCCTTCCACGTTCTGCGTGGAGTAGGGTTCGGTATCTGAAAGAGGAGCCGCACAACAAATGAGAGAAAAAGACACGAGATAATTTTGCAATATTGGAGGACCAGGCGGGCAAGTCCAACTCAAGGAAAGGGACTTCCACCCGCGCTCAGGCCTCACCAAGCTTTTATTGATCTGGGATGCACCCATAGCATAGCCCTTAGGCAGGCGACCCCCCATTAACAGGCAGACTAGCCCATCAGCAAGGATTTACATAATAATAAATGGGGGAGTAGTTTCAGCTACCACTGTCTGGACAAACAGAGGTGGCGCCTAGCTCCGACCTTTGCTAGGACTTCAAAGGCACCCAGCCTTGCGGGGGTGTGGGGGTTCTCTGTCTATGCTTATCGGATAATGAAGGCAATAAACAGTTTCCCACATCTCTCCCTTATTTTTTCCTTAAGAATCTTGTATCTGCAGACCAGAAATAAACATATAAGAGCAATTCCCAATTTCAATGTCCAACAGTTCGGAGACCAAGTTTCAACGTTTGACAGTTCATGTGTACATGCCAGCAATGAAATGCTGGTTCTGGATGGCGGACTAATGCAGGTCCGGTCCTCTCTGGTTTGGTCCTGGGCACCCTGCAGGAATATATAAATGTATTCTCGACCAAAGGTTAATAATTTTACTTGGGGGATCCTCTTTATATTGGTCCAAATGATTTTCCTTTGGCTTATTTTGACATCACATATGTTTTTCATGGGTGTCTTGCTGTTCGCATTACAAATGAAAAAAGAAATTTTTCTAGATGTAATTAGATACAGGATATTTTTCCTTACATGGTATTCTTCCAGAAGGGCACAATTTAAAGAGATTCCAAAAAGTGAGTGGGGAGGGGAGACCGAGAGACTGAGAGAGGGTGGGAGGTGGGGAGATGGGAAGAGAGAAGAGATGAACAGTTTGGGAAACAGGACCATAAAGCAGAGAACCTGAGAGGATCTACTCTCTACCAACACTGAAATAATTGCCAACTCTTTAAAAGGTCAAAAGTTGGCTAACTCAGTGGACTAGGCTGTCACAGAACTGGAGGTGAGAGCAGCCTGTCTCAGACCATATTGTCTTAGTTGGCACTTTGTAGTCACATTGCACCAAATCACAGCCTCCCCCGGGTTCATTACATGCAGCTTGTAATCAGGATATTATGTGGGATCGGCATAATTTGTATTGCTTGCACTCCCACAAGAGGCCAACTTCCCTCTGCTCCCTATAGAATGACAAAGTCACATGAAAGTATTTAAACATTTTTCCTTCTGCAAAGCAACCAGCTTCTCACCTATTCATTAGGGCACCAAGGAAATTCAAAGATTAGTAATTTAATTTATATATTTCCAAAAGAAGATTCCGTGCCACAAGCTATACATAACTAGCACCCTTTTGCCATTGTTGTGGTTGCTAAAACAGATATTAGCTTAGTCAGTGCCCAAAGCAGGGAGCTTAATGTTTTGTTCCTGTGTTTCGTTTTGTTTTTAATTAAAAAGCACTTGCATAATTGACAACTGAAACATTTCTGGGTCTCTTTTACACACAACCAAGCATCAGGAAAACTGCTTCATTTGTAGGCCAAGAAGTATGAAAGAATTTTATTTTCCCTGCGTGGCTGAAATTCATGGTCTTAGCAAAGGTATCTATAAAGCTTGAGATTGTTTGTATATAAAAGGAACAAATGCAAGCAAAATAAATATCTAACAAATGCTGCATGATAGAATCCAACCCGGCAGCCTCAGTCGACCCTGAATTGCTGGCCTTAAAGTTTGTGAATTTACTGAACCCTAATAAAAATCTTTGCTGGTGATCCAACATTTTCATTTCATATATCCTCACCCTAAATAAAATTATGTTCATTCCTACCTCTGTGCCTTTGATCACACTTTGCTTTCCTTCTGGCATGCCCTCTCATCTTCTCTCCACCTCCCCAAATCTCACCATGGCTTCAAGGCCGGCCAAGTGCTTCCTGGGCCTGTCCCAGGATGCCTCACTGACCTTGGCAAGCCTCCTGAACTCCCTGTGCTCTGAGCTCCAGCACTGTGGGTTGTAGCATCATTTAGAGTTTAACAACACAGTTCTATGCTGCTTCTAAACGAGCCCTGTGAGTCAGCCCTCACTTCCTAACTGGACTGTGATAACATCTTCCAGGATTGGAGGATGACTTTTTCATCTTTCTGTGTCTCCTATTGCCAAGCATGTTAGAAACGCAATAGAAAATGATTTGTTGGTTTCCTGATAACCTATTACGCAATTTCGAGACATTGTTTTAAGGAATCGTTCATCATGTAATCACTAGTAGCATCTGTCTCTATGAAGCGCCACCCAGAGGCATGAACCTTCTTGAGTTCATAATCTAAAGCAAGAGCCAACAGTATGCGGTAGGCATGCTTACTTACTGGAAACAAGTAATCATGATGCTGACCAAATATGAAAGGGATGATCAATAAGACCAATTGAGCATATACTAGTACATTAAATAAATAGCTACACTAAGGGCAAGTAGGCAAATCCCTGTTTCTAATGGAACAAAAAGTGAAAACAAGAAATTAGCGTTTCTCTCCTAGTATCAGTGTTTGAAATTACTAAATAACTTTTCTTAGTAATCCTATTTCAGCAACCTACTCACAGGAAATAAGGCATTCTGAGTACTAACGAGCTACATCTTGTCTGCATTATTTTCTAAAAACTGGTTTTGATTAACAAGCCCTATGCATTTTATGGAGAGAAAAGAAGGTACTGAATGAATCCAAGATTTACTTATGACACTCTCGCCATTATGAACAACATGAAATGTCTCTAATGAGTCAGGGTGACAACAGGATTGAGATGATGCTGGACAACCTTGATACAGAGGACCTCAAAGCTTGCCTTTGTAGGAGTGTGGCATCCATCTTCCCCTTAATCACATACGAATGGTGGATTATCTACGTCCTTCTGATAATGAGATTTATAGCGAACTAGAATTTATATCCAAATTATTGCCACTCCTTCAAAATATTTACCTTGGAAGGTCATGCCCTTTCTCCAACAACACTGTCACTATTACAACTATCTTCTGAACTCCTGCTCTGAAATGGCCATAACTTTGAAGGCACAGTATTTGAATATTCTCCTTAGGGAAATAGTAGAACATCCTCATCATTTGATTTCAAAACAACCCAGAAGTTGTAGGCATGATGAATGATGAATGGTGGGTTATCGATCTGGGAACCTCCTTGGTGAAAAACAAAGCATGACTCAGAAGGTGCAAGATTTTCTTTCTGTGGCCTATAAAGTGGTTTCAAAAACAGTTCCAAGGGAGGCGTTTCAGAATGCTTTGAGCAATGGCAACATCATTGGAGAGTCTCCAGCATCCAAAGCCACTGGTTTGGAATTAGATTCATGCGGATGCCGGAGTTCTGCCATGTGTACTACGTGGACTGCCTCACTGCTTTAGCCATGCTTTGCAGAGTTCCACAAAGGCATAGGTAATTCTCACCTTGTAGTTTTTCTGTACAGCCTACTTTATGGGTTAAGGAACCCAATATCTATCAATTTCATTCTCATTTCTCACCCAGATTACCTCTCAGGTAGCAAGAACGAATCATAATGTTTGATTATGTTTCACTCTCATTAATGTTTGATCAACTTTACTATAATGAGGGATATTAAATTTAGCATTGGAAAACCCATTTGGTTTTCCCTTTCCTTGACACTGTGATAACAATCTGAGGGCCTGTGGTTTCCCAAATATGTAACCTGGTATCACCCATCAACACCATAGCTCCAGCCAGAATCAGCATGATGTTCACAAGAATATAATTCATTTACATAGGCCAAGCCTTGGCACATCACCAGGATCATGGCCTGGGCAGGGGAGAATGGAAAGGGAAGTCACATTTATTGAAGGATGGCCATGTGCCAGGACCTTTACGCATAGAAGTAAATACCAAATTAATTCTGAAAATAGAAATATCTCAATTTCATATATGTAGAGAAAAGGAAGGTTAAGAGAAGTTGGATAACTTACCCAAAATCTACATATTAATAAGTGGAAAAAGTCAGATTTAGATCATCTTTTCCTGACTCCAACGCCCAAGCTCTTTATAGTGAGAGTGGTAAGCTGTGTCTAGTGATGGGGCCATGGAGGGGGAGGTGAGCCGCCTCAGGCATCATTGGCTCCAGTGCCATTTCTGCCCCCCCAGCTAGCTGTAGAAGGTGTTAACCTGCTAAATTCGCATTCCCCTCAATTTAATAAATAAGTTGAGTGACTATTTAGTCCTATGTTGAAAATACTCTACTACATCTCAAAGTTACAAAGATGAGTAAAGTCAGATATATGTCCTCCAGGGGCATATGTCTGAGACAGGCAACCACATAATAATATAATAAAAGACTAATATGCAAATTGACCAAACAGTGGAAGGACCAGTCGCTATGATGTGCACTGACCACCAGGGGGCACATGCTCAATGCAGAAACTGCCCCCTGGTGGTCAGTGCTCTCCCACAAGGGAAGCACTGCTCAGCCAGAAGCTAGGCTCATGCCTGGGGAGTGCAGCGGCAGTGGTGGGGAGTGAGCCTAAGCCGGCAGTTGGACATCCCCCGAGGGCTCCCAGACTGCAAGAGGGCACAGGCTGGGTTGAGAGACACCCCCCACCCCCAGAGTGCATAAATTGCGTGCATTAGGCCTCTAGTTTCTGTGATATATAATAGAAGCTAAGATAGAGACATAATAAAAAATGGGAGCACAAACTCTGAGTTGAGTGGTGGTATTTACTCGTCTGTTCCCCACTCAACTATAAGGTCTGTGACTGGAGAGACCATGTCCATCTTTAATGTTAGTGCTGTAGAAGACTTAGTCTATAATAGGTTTTCAATAAATATGTAAGGTATGAATGAGTCAGGTGGTGCCCGATCGAAGAGTTGAAGATGAAAAACAGTTAGCCAAGCAATAAAAAGAAGAAAGGGTGTTTCAGGGAGAAGAACATGAGAGCAGCAAGCTGTATACAGGGAAGTATATGCAGTTTAGTTTAGTCAAAGAACAAAGTATAAGGAAGGAAGTGGTGGGAGAGGAGGTTGGGGAAATAAGAGAGGTTTGGTTGTGAAGGACCTTATGTGGCCTAAGGACTCTTGTACCTAGAGGTCCATAAATGGATTCTGGGGATTTGATGAATCCCAACCCCCTGAAATTGTTATCAAAGTTTATAAGCTTGTGTGTAAATGTGAATGTGTACTTTCTGAGGGAGGAGTGTATCACTTTAATCAAATTCTCAAATGTGAAGAACTCATACAGACAGTGAAGAGCTATTAAAGAGTTCCTGTCAGAGTAGGTAGGCAGAGCTGTCAGAATAACATTCTAGATAGATGACTGTAGATTTACAGAGGATAGAAGTCAGGGCAGCAAGAATGGTGGTGGAGAAACCAGTGAAGAGATAACTGCAACTATTCAGGAAAGAAATCTTAGGTTTCAATGGTGTTGGAGATGGAGTAGACAGGGGTGGATTCAAGGTGGGGTTGGTGGTGGGGGGGGGAGATTAACCAAAGAATTTATATACATACCAGAGGCCCGGTGCACAGATTTGTGCACTGGTTGGGTCCCTCCGCCTGTCCTGCACCCTCTCACAATCCAAGACCCCTCAAAGGATGTTGACATGTTTCCATGCCTGTGATTTCTGCTCCTGCATTGAGTGTCTGCCCTCTGGTGGTCAGTACACATCATAGCTACCGGCTGGTTGGCTGGTTGGCTGGTCATTTAGGCTTTTATATAGAGAGATATGCGTAACTCGTGGACACGATGGAGGTAGCAATAGGACTTACCAGACAGTTGAATGACCCCAACTCTGACCTAAAGCATGAGGAGAGATCAAGGCTAGAGATAAAGATTTAAGTCATCAATATCTAGATGAGAGTTGAAACTATGAAAGGAAATGAAAGCCCATGGAAAGTTTTAGAAAGAAAAGACAGGATGGACAAGATTGTGTCCATGACTTGTACAACACCATAAATATACTGAATGCCACTGAATTGTACACTTAAAAGTGGTTTAAAAGGCAAATTATATATATCTTACAATTTTTAAAGTGTACGAAAGTAGATAAACACTTCAGGCAAAATAAATGGTATATACATTTTTAAAAAATGGATCCATGGGGCATGCCAACATTTGAAGAACTACATACAAAGAGAAGCCCACAGGGAAGGTAAATAAGGAATAATCAGAGATAGGAGAAAGGGGGCTTAGGAGAATACTGTTACAGATGCCAGGGGAATAGAATTCCAATAAAATACAGGATGGGGTGTGCAGAGAAGTTAGAATTGCTAAGGCCACTTCCAGAAATAACAGTCAGAATATATGAGCTCTGGGAGAGAGAGAGAATTCTGGTCTCTGGACTTGCCCATCCAGAACTTCTCAGAGCAGTCAAACGACTTAAATTTCATCTTTCAAAATAAAACTTGCCCATGCTCTGCCAGTTTTGTCTGGGCAGGAAGCAGAGCTCAGACCAGCTGCTGAGGATGGTTCTAAATTCCACTTCAGAGCCCTGGAATGTGATGCCTCCGGAGTGCCAGCCTCTGCCCTGGGAGGGAGGGAAGCAGCCTGGAGCAGAGGGAGGCACAGCGGGGCTCTCCACCCGCCCTCCTCCCCGGGCTGACTCTCCTCTGACTGCTCACAGGGTCTCCCATCTGAGCAGGACAAGTCAGGACTTTCCTCATCCCTCATTCCCTTATCTCTGCGTATTTCCCTCTCACCAGCATGGCTTCTTTGGTATTGAGACCAAGCAGGTTGCTATGAAATCACAAGGTCATAGACAGGAGCTGCCTCTGTACCTCATTTGATACCAGAGAGAGGGCGACAGGGACAGGCACAGGGGGGAGGAAGAGGAACCCCTGGGCAGCATCTCCTCATAGCAAACCCGCCTTGGGTCTTCCTGGGGTGCCCTGTACCATCATCATTTACTAGCTGAATCCAGGAACACAGTATTGCCAGCTTTACGAAGCTCTAATGGATCATCAGCTAAGCTCCTGTCATCATTTTGGCAGAGTTTGTCTAATATTCCTTCAATGTGGCAGGATAAGCCTGCTAACGCATTCTTTCACATTTCATGTTTAAAAGATAGTCTAATATCTTTTAAAAAGTGAAAAGCTCTGAGTATCTTCAGTGACTCAGTGTTCATACTCAGAATCTGCAAACTGAGCCTAGAGCTATGACAAACCCACCACCAACAGTGAGGGCTCTCATAACACCTTTGCTGATCATTTGTGTGTCCTCTGTTGTCAAAAGGTAATTGTTACCATTACCAGGACCCATCCTGGGGTAAGTTAAACTGAGAGGTATTGGGGGTCACCGTACTGGGGGGCAATAAAGCCTGTGACAAACAGAAATGGTAGATGAAAGCCACGATATTGCCTTTATTATTGTGGGCTGGAGCGTATGCTGAGTGTGGCAGCAAGTGGGCTGGAAACCGAAGCCCAGAATTAAATAGATTTCCCAGCCTGGTCCTGGGCATGGGGCCTGTCTGGGGAAGACTTACAGCCAGGGGCACTGTTAGCAGGAGGCTGGTGAAGCTTAGCTTCAGGGGTCCCCATTTGAAAGGGTTCCTTCTAGACTCCTCTAAGGGCCAGGGAGGAGCCCTTAGTATTTTACTTTTGTATTTTTATGTTCTCTTTCTTTAAAAGGCCCCCCAAATTGTGTAAGCATCAAGTCCCCCCAAAATCTGCCTGCATGGGACAGAAGAGGACAGTCCTGCTCCTTGGGGTGGCATGCTTGGCAGACTCCAGCCTTATTTACGGAATAGGTAGAGGGGAAGAGGAAGTCCTGGGGATACATGAGGTGCCCCCGACATGGAAGGACACATGGGAGGAGGGGAGGAGAGGCCCCCGGGCTGGACCACAGACCCTTCGTTGGCTCCGTGATGGCCCCGTGCCTGGCATCAGGCAGGGTCTCCCTCCAGACTTTGAGATGGAGGATTTCACAAAATTGCTTTCAGCTGATTCCCCCGTCTCCCACTAATTCCCCTCCATTGCATGCTTCTCCCTTGGCCATGGCAACCCACAACCCAGCCCGAAGAGCAGCGGCGCTCAGTGCTCTGGTGTCAGGAGGCCGCCTGTCTCTGTCCCTCCGCAGGCAGGCCCAGGCAAGCCCTCTTCCGCCAAGCCATGTGTCAGAAATGCAAAGTTACCTAGAAACCTCCCAAGTAAAAGGCGCTTTCATTATTCAGGTTGCCAAATCCGAACCCTTGACCACAATGCCTCCTTGTCTTAGAGGCAGGTCCTGGCTTGGTGAGCTGGGGACAGAGGCTTCGAAGAAAGCCCGGAGGCAGAGATTCGGCCTTTCAGGCCAGACACCTTGATGGAAGCCATCCTAACAACCAGCGCCCCTGGAGGAGCAACGCCCGGGAGTCCTGCCCCCATAGTCAGTATGACACATCCGCATGCCCGCAGAGGCCTCTGTGAGAGCATCTGACCCTGCAGCGTTGGCCAGGGGGACAGGCATAAAACTCTTCATTGAAGAAAGCAGTGATCCCCACACCCACTAGAGCAGGGGTGGGCAAACTTTGTGACTCGAGGGCCACAGTGGGTTCTTAAACTGGACTGGAGGGCCAGAACAAAAGCATGGATGGAGTATGTGTGTGAACTAATAAATATTCAAAGTCAACATCATTACATAAAAGGGTACGGTCTTTTTTTTTATTTTATTTTATTTAGTTTTATTCATTTCAAACGGGCCGGATCCGGCCCGCGGGCTGTAGTTTCCCCACGGCCGCACTAGAAGGTGCACCACCCGAGGCTGCGTGTGTACCACATGCTTCCTGTCGGCTCCAGTCACACACCTTAGAGCCCTCCACCTCTTGCCAAAATTATTTTTTTAATTAAAGGGCTATGCTGATTTTTAAACTTTGTTTTTACTTTTTTATTTATTTTTTTAAATAAACTTTTTATTGTTGATAGTATTACAGATATCTCCCCTTCCCCCCTCCCATTACCCCCATCCTTCCAACCCCTTCCCACTCCATTGTGTCTTCACTACTCTATTGCCCATGTCCATGGTGTTTTTACTTTTTTAAATAAAGAAAATAAGAATTTAACTTGTGTTGCTATTTAGGCTGTTGGGAAAATAACAATGGTAGGAATCAATCTTGGGATATTCGTCTGCAGCTTCTTGCTCCCTCAGAAATCTTTTTCGAAGGTTTCTGGTGAATGGAATGCAGGACTGCCCAGCCCTGCGGGTGTCAGACTGAGAATTTGCTGGGCAAGTCAGCTTCTGTTCTGGCTCTGTGTCCTAAAGTCAGGCCGGTGCAGGTCCCAGCCTCAGGCTCCTCCTCCAGAGCCTGGAGTGGGGAGGGGTCGGTTTCCAGGCCTGTGGGCAGGCTCAGGAAGGACAGGGGGGCGGATTGAGAGTGAGTTCTAGGGGCCACCTCGCCCCTGCCTACTAGCCACCCAAGACAAGGCCTGAGCAATTCCATGAGAGGGACACTGACCTCCATGGCTCCACTCAGCCTGTGGTGACCCTGTGGCCCTGGGGGCTCTCCAGTCCTGGCCAGCCTTTGCCCCAGTAAAGGGGGACATCAGAGGCCGAGCCACACACGGGTCCTGAGTCGGGCTGAGAGCAGCAGGGAGCCCATAACCCTCTTGGGCTCTGACCCAGGAAGAAGCTTTTGGGACCGGGTGGCAGTGAGCACTGGGTGTGCCGACACACAGAGAGCTGGGACCCGGGAGGGCAGTCAGAGGCCCGAGGCCAAGGGGCCAAGGCCGTGTGCACCAGAGCAGGGAACGGTGCCCAGGGCGGAGCCGAGTTTTGGGTTGCCAGGCCATGCTGCATGGGCTCGGGGACACCCCACATGCCTCCCTGCGACTGGCAAAGCCTAGTTCTCAGAACCCAAGTGTGGGGGGTCTTCATCTGGGAGACCTTGGAGAAGATTCGAAGGGCCTGGTTGAGATAACTGCACGGTGTCCCTGAATGAAGCAAATACCATTTACTAAATGGTGCAGAGGTGTATGTGTTCCCACACTACCTGCCGATGTATATTCAAGGGGTCACACAGCGTCCCCCTCACATGCGTGGTCAGTGCCTCTTCCTTAGGTAACTGGTTGACTCTAAGCTGAGCTTATGTTTAAGGGGAAAGCAGGCTCCACTGTGGGCTCTGCCCCTTTCCAGCTTCGCTCTGCAGCAGGCTGTCTCCCGTGGGATGCCTGACCCACCCGGGGCCACGTGGGTGAGCTTCCTTCCACCAGAGAGGAGGCAGCAATTACAAACTCAGCCTCAATCTCTCATACAGCTGCTCAAAGTTTGTCTTTAAACTACAGATTTCTGAAGTGAATTCTTAGAAATCTGACATTATCGTGTAACAGTTAAATGGGAGGGAGGCAAGGTTCCAAAATCAAACTATAACGGTTCAGTTCCCAGTTTTGCAATATTAACACTGTAGGCATATAAGTATGTCCATAAGGGGTGTGTGGTGAGTTACAGACCTTCACTGAGGCTCCATTTTCCTAAACCTGCAAAGAGGGGACGACAGACCCTACAACAAGACCGCTTCCACGAGGCTCATTTAATTAAATGAGACGATGTGTGTGCAGTACTTAGCATAGTCCCAGGAAGGTGGATACACACACTATGTTAGTGAAGTCAGTACTGAACACAGCCAGGACAAACGACCCTGAAAAATGGCGTCCTAAGAGAACTGGGCAGAAATGCAGCAACACTCTGCCTGGCCTTACACTCCCAATACTTCCCTCCTCAGCTCCATACTCTACAGTCTCCACAGCTGCTTCCCAAGAAACAAACCCTATTACAGTGCCCTGAGTTAAATCCATCAAAGATCCCCTGGCTCAGGATGGAAGCCATGCTGCGCGGCTCGGCTTGCACGGCCTGGCTTGCACGGCCTCTCACAGTGGGGACCCCACCTCCCTTTCACCCCGTGCCTTGCACTTGGTGCTTGCCTTTCTGTATCTCCCCCCCCGCTCTGCACCAACCCCTCCCTGGCCACTCCCACCCCCCAGGACAAGCCCCCACCGTCTTCTTTTAAACCCTGCTTTTCATTAAGAGAGCACTTTGAAACTGAGCTACCTAGGGAAAAAATGAAATCAAGACATTACAGCAAAAGCACCCACACCTAGAAGATAGGGCTAACCTTTGGTGCTTTTTGGAATGATCTGACTCCATCGTGGTTTATATTCCTGTTGACTGATGTACTGATTGAACAATCCATCTGCAATAGCAAAGAATAAGAGACTCCTTGGCCCTGCGGGAGAGCTCCAGTGTCACCTCCTCTATGGAGTGTTAGTTCCCTAGCACTTGCTAAGGGCAGGAGTCTGCTGGTTAAACCTGTGAGCTGTGGAACCACACTGCCCAGGTTTAAGTTCCGGCTTCTCCTTGTGACCTTGGGCAAGTTCCTTCACCTGCCCTTGCCTCGCTATTTTTATCTGTAAGAATGAAAAATAATATTGTTGAATCTATAAATTTATTAAAGAGAATTAAATAAGCTAATACATAGGAAGCAGGTGAGTGCATAGAAAGAACAGTCCCTGACACATAGTAAGTGCTCAGTAAATATTAACTATACTAGTAACAGTTACTACTATCATCATCATCATTATTCTTATTCCACCAAAACAGAAGCTCTCTAGTGGCTATTTTGTTCACTGCCTGGCACATAAGAGGTGCTGGGTATACAGCAGTTGAATAACACACAGCCCCTTGCCTGTGGCGACTTGTTGATACATCCTCCTCAGCAGGCCGTGAGCACCTCAGTTCTTCTAATCAATCCTGTGCGCCAGAGGTCTGCTCAGTGGGCACAGAACAGAAGCTCAGTAAGCATTTGCTGAACGAATGCATGAACAAACTTCAGAGGTTGTGTGCACATGCTATCTCCTAGTAACACATTAGCCTCAGGTCTAAGCTTATCAAAAAAGTGTGTCCTTTGCTTGATGGTGCTCTTTTGCAGTTCGTGTGTAATGGTGGCTACAAGATCTTGAGTACCAGGCAGTGCATTTGGGGGCTTTAGGGAGGGGGGCTGTCTGTAGAGCAGGAAAAGGTTCTTCCAGAAGCTCCTGCCCCTAGGCACTTCCACTCCCTAGTGGCCCTCACTGCATCTGCCCCTTCTGAGTCCCACGTGTCCTCCAACGACACAACCAAAGAGAACTGTGGTTCATGAGGGGCTGATCAAATCTGGCTGGAGAAGGGTCAAAGGTATCTTTATCCGAACCCAGGAGGTCTTTCTCCTCTCTCCCTTGTGAGCCAGGTCCTTCACCCTCCCCACTTCACAAGAAACCCTCTCCTTCTTCCAGAAGGAAATGTAAATATTTCCGCACAGTACATCAGCCTTTCTGCTTCTCTGTCTAAAGGGAAATATAGAGTCAGGGGAGGGGAGATGCGTATATAATGTGAATAAATGTAGTCTATGGTCTTCACTTAATTATAAGTCAACACTAAAAGCCCACTGTTTATAAGCCTCTTAGTAACCAAAACCACTTCTTATTCCAAGTGCAAACAGACTTATGACCCAGCATTCCCACCATGTTTTCTGTCGTGGGGACATAAAGGAGGGTGAGCTCGATGTTTGGACATGATAGCTTTCATCCCAATTGCCCGGCCATGGCTGCTTCCATCTCACTGCTCATTTGTCCTCACGTCAGTGCAATAAGGCAGGTGAGGTTCAGCATCTCCATTGTATGGGCATGGAAACTGAGCGATCTAGGGGAAGGTCCTTAACTAACAACAAGCTTGGGAAACACGTATGATTGTGTCATCCCCAAGAGCATCGCTCTCTGCCGTGGCTCATGCATAAACGCTGTGGGTCCAGGGGCATCCTCTCTACCACGGCATGTCCATGGCTGGCCCCTGCGCTCTCTCCCCGCACACTGCCCAGCCCTGCACCTGCACCTGCACCTGCACCTGTAAGGCTGCAACTCCCTCGGGGCAGTCAGGCATTCCCAAGTCTTGGCTGGGTGCTGGATGTTTAGTTCCCTGGCCTTTTGGTCAAAGACATTCCAGGGAGTAAGAGCTGCCTTTAAACAGCTTCCAGTCGCCCCCGCCGAGCACTCAGAGTGGGAGTGAGTCGTGCCCCGGCTCTGTCATTACCAGCTGTGTCACCCTGCACAGGCCACCCCCCTCCTCTGTAAATGGGCCGAGGGGTGGCTTTGAGAAACTGACCGTGCTGTAAATGGCCTCCTCTGAAGACACAGGTACCAAAAATCCTGGGTGTCATTTCAGGAGAGTCACAGCCTTCTGTCCGTTTGAGCCCATTTGGAGACCGCATTGGTCCACTGACCCTGGGTCAGAACCCGAGAGGGACCCTAAATGCAGATTTGTAAAGTAGTTTATTTCAATAGTTTATTTTCTCATAATATGGTGTGTGTGTTTTCTAAAGAAAGAATGGATTTTACAAAAAGAAAGAAGAAAAATACCATTAAAATACTACCAGCAAAACTATCAATATTTTAGTAAATATTCCTCAATCTTTCTTTCTCATTTAAAAATTCATTAATTATACTAGGAATGTTTCTCGTGTCATTTAAATAATATTTGAAAGCAAAATGTGTGCATGGTAATTGACTGCATGGTGGTTCTATAGTACATAATTAGCCCTTCCCTAATTGTTAAACGTTTAGGTTTTCCCTTTATTATTATTATTATCTGTGCAGACATTCCTGATTATTTTCTTGGGCTAAATGTGGAACTGCCAGCTTTACTTAGAAGGAGTACCTGTAACAATTAATACCTACCTAAGGAGAAGCCCCTTGCCATCTCCCCTCTTGAAAGTTGCACCCATTTCTACTCCCAGTAGCCAGGAGGGAGGCAGAGTGGAGGAGACTTACATCTGCTTCTTGAGCCAGCAACCCCAGAATCCCAACACTGAGTAGAATCTCTGTTTACTAAAAGTTAACAACTATCTCAGGCCACAACAATCGTGTCTATTTTCAGGGCTGGCCTAGGCACGTTTTGAAGTGGTTGGAATTCGCCTTGGGTGCCTGCCTCACTCCCTGGCCCTCAGCCCTCACATAACCTTGGCAGCGTTGACTCAGCCACCACACCCTCCCCTCCCAGGTTCGGCAGCAGCTGTTCCACCCTCCGCTCCCTGCCATCCCTCTGCCCTTTATTGCTTTCTATCGGCAGCCCCAGACTTTCCATTCACAGCGCGGGGAAGATCCAGGGTGTGGGAGGCTGTCACTGGGCAGAGAGTGATGGCCCAAAGTGATGGGCAGGGGTAGGCCACCTCCACGCCCAGGTGCCTGGGCCGCAACTGCTCTGTCTCTTGCAGGGTTGGTCCTTCAGTATGTTGCTCAAAGAGAAGGGCAGGGCCTCATTGAAAAAAACAACAAATATTTTTCTCATGAGAATTGGCTGCATAGAATGAGTGTTTGCCCAGAATGATGGGCAGTTTCAACAATTTGTTTGATAAACTGTGCTCTTCTCGGGGCCTTAAATCTGCAAATTGGTGATGGGAGGGGAGAACACAGGTGTTGCCTTGCCCCGCCCTGAGCTCACCGGCTTGCTGCACACATGGCCTGCCCATGGCTGACCCCCTTTCTCTTGGCCCTGCAGTCTGATGGCTCCATCCTGGCGATCGCCCTGCTGATCCTGTTCCTGCTCCTGGCCCTGGCTCTCCTCTGGTGGTTCTGGCCCCTCTGCTGCACCGTGGTAAGTGCCCAAAGCTCCTCCTCCTTCCTCAGGCCTCGGGCCACTCAAAGCCCAGGGTGACACAAAGTTAACAGGACCATGAGGAGGATAGGGTGACAAGACTCTGCAAACATTGAGGACAAGTCTTGCATTGTTTATACCATTTATACAAACCCGATGAAAATGGCATTGTTCAATGGAACCAGGAGTGGTGTGGAGTCCATATGGGTTAAGGAAGTGGGACAGCCCATGGACACAGCCTTTAGGTAGGCAGCTGAGGTGGCTGCTCTGGCTCCGGTGCTTAGAAGGATCCACAGAAGACTGCAAATGATGAGTGGTATTTGACATGTCCTAAGCATATATGCATGTGTATGCATGGTGCGTACACACACACACACACACACACACACACACACTTGTTGAGTTGCCCTCGCTGCTGTTGTCCCAAGGCCACCAGGTCTTAGCAACCAGTCAGCCCATCTGAAAGAACGCCTCAGGGCTCTTTTAACAATAAAGAGTGGCGCCTACCTGTGTTTCTTTCCTTGTAGCTAACACCTACAGGACACACCTACTGTATGCCCTGCACTGGTCTAAGCACTTTGGCTACGAGGTCAATAAGAACCTGCCTCCGCATCTGGAGCCACCGCATAGCTCAGACCAGTGTCTCCATGAATAGCTTAGGGCAGTGGTTCTCAACCTGTGGGTCGCGACCTCTTTGGTGATCAAACGACCCTTTCACAGGGGTTGCCTAAGACCATCCTGCATATCAGATATTTACATTACGATTCATAACAGTAGCAACATTACAGTTATGAAGTAGCAACGAAAATAATTTTATGGTTGGGTCACAGCATGAGGAACTGTATTTAAAGGGCCAGAAGGTTGAGAACCACTGGCTTAAGGCCTGGAGAAAGCTACCTTCCCCTGCCACACCCAAATGATATTGCCTGTTTACCAATTTCTATTCCCTGGCCCCTAGACTTGGAAAAGCCCAAACAGAGTAATAGCCAAATGGGGGGGGGGAGGTGGGCTCAAAGCGAGCACTGCCCAGCTGCCATGGCACCTTCCACTTCCTGTGTCTTAGTTCTTCCCAGGAGGGTCCTGCGGGGGGATCCACAGCCAGCCTTTCTAGCCAAGAGCTTGTCACATGTTACCTCTGAAACGCCAGCACTCAGCACACAGTGCAAGGGGACTCACGTCTGTATGGAGAACTGAGCTGAACCAAGACCATAACCTCGGAGCGCTAGATGTGAGGAGGAGGGAAAGGACCTTTGAGTGACAGTTTAAAGAAGGGGAATGAAGGAGATGAGACACTCAGCCAGAAAGTGCATCCTTGTGGCAGGAGCTTGTGGAGAGAGAGAGGCTCTTTCATCAACAGAAGCCCCTGGGTGATGAGGGAAGGAGATGACTTACAGCAGACAAGAGTGGGTGTGTGCAGGGAGGGGCTCAGGACCTGTGGGAGTCTCGGGTCAACTAATGTAACCCAGACTGGCCTGATCTCACCAACATGTTAAACTGATTCTTACCATAGTAGCCCCAAGAGTTAGGTGTTGTTTTAAATACCTGTGGCTGCACAGCCATTTTAGTTGGGGGAGGGGAATCATGAGTTAGCCAGAGTGCTTTCTATAGTGATTCAAGAAAATTTTTAAAGGCACATTTTCAGGTCTGGAAGTGGGGAGGGAGAACTTTGCAGGGGGCTCTTAAAGAAGCGGGTAGCCGGGGTTGCTGATGCTGGCAGCAGGCAGTGAGACCAGGGCTTCTGTGTAGTAGGCATCACTCTTGTTCACCTTGTCCCTTTGATTATTAAAAACAGTTACCTCTGGGCCAGGACAACCAGAAACAATAAAACAGCCAAGCAAGGCTTCACCACGTAACTAGCTGTGTGATCACTGACAAGTTACTTGACCTCTCTGTGCCTCAGTTTCCTCATTTGTATAGTAAGGACAATAAGAACACCAACCTTACAGGTAGATGATGCAGAGTTTATATATAAACGAAATTCATGCAAGAGTAGGCCTTTGCAACCCCGGCTGCCTCGGCAGCCCTCGAAGCCCTGGCTTCGTCCGGAAGGTTGTCCAGAAGGTCATCCGGACGGTCACTCCGCTGTTCAGCCATTCGGTTGATTTGCATATTTAGCTTTTATTATTATAGATACACACACACACACATATGTACACACACATATATACATATGTGTGTGTGTGTGTATTACTTAGAAACAGCACCTGGCACATAGTTAAGTTCTGTGTACTACCATTAATACTTAAAAAATATTTACTATAATAGGAATATTTTACTGTATTGTGTGTCATTCAATTTATATTAGTGGCAAATCTTTTTTCCAATTCTGTTGAGATATAATTGACAGATAACATTGTACGAGTTGTACAACATAGCATAATGATATATGTTATATTGCAAAATGATCAT